>NC_031994.1:66155404-66159507 GCF_001879085.1 Nicotiana attenuata
CCAAACTCAAGTTCCCCTACACCAACAATATGGCCGAGTATGAAGCCTACATCTTAGGACTCAAAATGGCCATTGACATGAACGTTCAAGAGCTGCTAGTGATTGGAGATTCAGACTTACTTATACATCAGGTACGAGAAGAATGGGCAACCAAGAACTCCAAGATACTCTCGTATCTGCACCACGTGCAGGAATTGAGAATGAGGTTCACGAAGACGGAATTCCAACATGTTCCCAGAATCCAGAATGAATTCACCGATGCATTGGCTACCCTATCATCTATGATACAGCATCCAGACAAGAATTTCATTGATCCCATTCCGGTGAAAATCCATAATCAACCAGCTTACTGTGCCCACGTTGAAGAAGAAGCAGACGGAAAGCCTTGGTTTCATGATATCAAGGAATATTTAGCAAAAGGAGAGTACCTAGAGCTTGAAAATCCTACTCAGAAACGCACATTTTGGAGATTGTCCAACAACTTCTTTCACAGCGGAGGAATCCTGTATAGGAGGACTCCCAATTTAGGATTATTAAGATGTGTCGATGCAAGGGAAGCATCCAAGCTACTAGAGGAAATTCATGCTGGGACCTGCGGTCCACATATGAAAGGTTTTGTCTTAGCAAAGAAGATACTCCGGGCTGGTTACTTTTTGATGACTATGGAAACGGACTGCATCCAGTATGTTCGGAAATGCCACCACTGTCAGATACATGTGGACATGATAAAGGTACCTCCAAACGAGCTTAATGCAACAAGCTCACCGTGGCTGTTCGCCGTCTGGGGAATGGACGTTATTGGACCAATCGAGCCTGCCGCTTCCAACGGACACAGGTTCATCCTAGTAGCCATCGACTATTTCACCAAATGGGTCGAAGCAACATCTTACAAAGTAGTGACTAAGAATGTCGTGGCAGACTTTGTCCGCGACCGCATTGTTTGTCGATTCGGAATTCTAGAGTCAATCATTACTGATAATGGCTCCAACCTCAACAGAGACTTGATGAAAGCTATTTGCAAAACTTTCAAGGTCAAACACAAGAATTCCACAGCCTACAGGCCTCAGATGAACGGAGCTGTAGAAGCCGCCAACAAGAATATCAAGAAGATATTGAGGAAAATGATAGAGAAGCATAGACAGTGGCACGAGAAGTAATCATTTTCTCCATTGGGATATCGCACCACAGTCCGCACATCAACCGGGGCAACCCCCTATATGTTGGTTTACAGTACAGAGGCTGTCATTCCCGCTGAGGTAGAAATTCCTTCCCTTAGGATCATACAAGAAGCCGAGCTCGACGACGCAGAGTGGGTAAAAAGTCGCTATGAGCAACTAGCCCTTATAGACGGAAAGAGAATGAATGCAATCTGCCATGGTCAACTCTATCAGAACAGAATGTCCAGAGCCATCAACAAAAAAGTCATGGCAAGACAGTTCACACCGGGGCAACTGGTGTTGAAGAAAAATTTTTCCGCATCAAGATGAAGCCAAAGGGAAGTTATCTCCCAATTGGCAGGGTCCATACATGGTTCACCGGGGTTTGACAGGAGGAGCCCTCATACTTGCAGAAATGGATGGAGAAGTCTAGCCAAAGCCGATCAATTCAGATGCAGTTAAGCGTTACTATGTGTAATCTTTATGCTTTCCTTATATGATGTAAATTGAACTACGCCTGACCTTATTCCCATTTAAGAGGGGATACGTAGGCAGCCCTATGGGTTTGGTCACAATTCAATAAAATTTTCATTTCCCCCCGCAATTGGAAACTGTGGCAGAATTTTGAGAAGGACCTCAAAATTCCGAAGTAATTTCAGTCGATCGCCACACGAGCAACAGTCAGAAATGTCAACCCATCAAACTGGGGCAGAATTTTGAGAAGGACCCTCAAAATTCTGTAGTAGGAGAGGTTGCAATGTCCCGAACTACGTCACAGTCGTTGGTTCATCTAAAAGCTATTTTTAATTATACATTTATGTCATACTTTTACAAAAGCATGCATGTTTATTATTGAAACTGCTTTGTTTAGCAGCGCTACCCCTATGATACAAACGGTATCACCAGATCAAAGCCGAGCAAGTCAAGCAAGCTAGCGGGGATACGAACTAACCTCCCCCTTACAAAACTCACGATTCTTCTTTGGATGCAGGCACTAGGATTGCGAGATCATTAAACATACTGTACGCCCATGGGACAAACATCGTTCAAAATACGATTCTCAGAACCGTTGCACTTGCCAATATTTGCTATCAGCACACACCAGTGATGTTCCGTATGTCACAATGCTCCCAGTAATCACGACGCCGCAATCTGTTATCAGCTAAGAAAATTCTACCGTCATTTGTTGCATAAGGCTACTATTCTGCCTTCCGAGACTAAACGCTGTCTCCATCTGCATCTGCATTGCATAAGGCTACCATTCTGCCTTCCAATCTGCATAAGGCTACAATTCTGCCTTCCAAGACTAAACATTGTCTCCATCTGCATCTGCACTGCATAAGGCTACCATTTTGCCTTCCAATTTGCATAAGGCTGCCATTCTGCCTTCCGAGACTAAACGCTGTCTCCATCTGCATTTGCATTGCATAAGGCTACTATTCTGCCTTCCAACTTGCATAAGGCTACTATTCTGCCTTCCAATTTGCATAAGGCTACCATTCTGCCTTCCGAGACTAAGCACTGTCTCCATCTGCATTCTTGCATAAGGCTACTATTCTGCCTTCCAATTTGCATAAGGCTACCATTCTGCCTTCCAAGACTAAACGATGTCTCCCTCTGCATTGCATAAGGCTACTATCCTGCCTTCCAATTTGCATAAAGCTACTATTTTGCCTTCCTAGACTAAGAACTGTCTCCATCTGCATTCTTGCATAAGGCTACCATTATGCCTTCCCAGGTTAAGCTCTACCTCCATCTGCATTCGCATCTTTGTATAAGGCTACTTTCCTGCCTTTTGAGGCTAAGCTCTGCCTCCAATTTTTCTTCGAAACTAAGCGCTATCTCAAGCACTATTTATCTCGCTTTTCTTACGGGCTAAGCTCTGCCTTTCAATTCGCATGACTAAGCTCTGTCTTGTCCACATCATACTACTGCATCCTTCATGGGCTGAAATATCGCCAACTCGTCCAAAGGCGTCATCGTTCGGAGGCACCATCTTCATGGCCCGAGAACACCATGTCATGGCTTGAGGACCTCTTTCAATCTTTTGCGTATCATTATACAAAGGCGTCATGGTTCGGAGGCACCATCCTCATAGCGCGAGAACATCATTTCATGGCCTGCGAATCCTACACCAAATAACCCATGGCCCAGGACATCATGGTCTGAGGACGCCATTCCTAACCGTCCAAAGACCACATTCATGGTCCAACAGGAATTTGCATCATGTTTAAATTACGCAATATATGCTTGTATCGTTTATTTGCAGGTAACCCGGCGAGCAACGGCTATCCCAGCAGGAGTGATCCCGCTCCAGTTTTCCCAGCCATTTCAAACCTCACCATTCTCGTAAACCGTTCACTCACCCGGCCCTAGATGTTGCGATCGCTCTTGAGATGACTTCATCGGTAAAATTCGCCGATGAATCCAGAACTACACATGACCTGATTCCTGTAGAACCAGGGATATGTAGGCAGCTCAGAAGCCAGGGTGCGGCCTAATCTCTCAAACCGTTTCGCTCAGTCAAAATTGGCCATCATTTCTTTACCCGAAAATTCTTTCATCATTCCCGGGTAAAGAGGGGTAGCTGTTGATACCCGAATTTTTCCTATATTTTTAAACTATGCAAAACTACCTTCGAAATAGCATATATATGCATATATAAGCATGCCCAAAGTTTTTATTATTTTTCCCATAATTTTAAAGGTTTAAATTGATTTATTTTCTCCATAAAATCCCCAATACGTTATTTCCAAAATTACTTATTTTGATAATTCATCTATTGGCTTACTACTATTTACTGCCAAATACTGGCTAAGGAAATTTTTACTATATTTTTTAGCTAATTACATTTAGTATTTTTGAAACGTCTAAAATTCGCACTATAACTTGCTAATGTTTAGCCCTTATAAGATATAACTTATGTTTTATATGCTATAAAACTTG
>NC_031994.1:66162027-66172557 GCF_001879085.1 Nicotiana attenuata
CCTTAGGGAACGCTGACACACCCAGATATGAGAAAGGCTATGGAACAATCTTGGCACTTGAGGTGGTTTACTACATAACTCAGGGAGGAAGTCCTAATCAGGTGCTGAAAGTCTAGGCCTATTTCAGGCTCTCTATAGTGTAATTTTTACTTTTCTTATGTAATTCATTCACATGGTCAGTAATAATTTGTAAATGAATATTGGGGTAACTAGTGAAAAGGGCGGGTATTTACATGTTTGTGGGGTAAGGCGGGTAGAAACCATGCCTATAGGACTTTACATTTCACTATGTTTGGCCTTACCATGCTAGAAACCATGCCTATAGAGTTTTACTATACTTGCCTTACCATGTTAGAAATCATGTTTAGTAGGATTTTACTATACTTTCCTTACCATGTTAGAAATCATGTTTAATAGGTCTCAAAATCAGTTTCACAAATAGATGCCATACCTATAGGATATAATTTAATCCAGCTTCTATTATAACAAGTGTTACATGTTTTCTTTCATTGGTCATCATGCCTGCAAAGTTTATGAAATCAGTGTTAAACAACTAGATGTCATGCCTATAGGGAATAACTCTAGAAGTTCTGCCTATAGATCTTAACTAGTTTAGTCAAATAAATCAACCCAGTCCACGTTTTAGTTCGTTTCGAAACTGGTTTAATTAATGGTTTAATTAATGGTTTATTTTCTCTAAAGAAAGTTCTTTCAAAAACTGCCTTGATTTGTCATTAGATATTATGCCTAAAAGGATTCAAAAGTCCGCTTTAAAAAAAAAACTTGCCTTGTTTCACTATTTAAAATGTAGTCATCTGTATTCCGCGCCTAGGCAAGCCTTAGGCAATCAACATTAAACAAAACCAGAACCGTCTTTGTGATTAGTGTTTAACTGTCAACGTGTTAAAATCAGTAAGCAAGCCTGATTCGGACTTCTTTCTGAGTCATGTAATAAATCTGGTCCCACTGTTATCACTTAAATACCTTGTTAGGATCTGAATATAGACCTTAATTGCGTATGAGTCGTGCTGCCTATGTGTATTACTTGTGGAGGTATATCTGAGCCTTTTATCTGATTTCTATGTTTTACCCCCTAAATGCAGTCCTATGTGTTTTTATTTGTCGCCTAGTATTTTGCCCCTTTAAACCTGAGGGTCTGCCTAGAACCTCCCCCCCCCTTTATAGGATAGGAGTCCTAAATTCCTACGGGACTGATAGGAATGGACGGGTAACAGCATACAATAGGGGTCGAGACCAACCCTCGCTTTAACTACCTTCACGGGGCGGGAAAGGGTAGATATGGATATGATGACCGGTGCGCTAATGCCATGCGTAGCTCCTTTTTAAGGAGTGATTACCGGGCATTGTACTGATGTGATCCTATTGGCTAACCAACCCAGGACACTCCTTTACATTCACAAATACGCTTAGATTGTACTTCTTTTCATTAACTGTTTTTTAAGTATCTGTGTATTTAAACTTAAATCCCCTACTATTTGAGCCATACTTGTTTATTTGCTAATTGTACAAATTCACACAAAAACTGTCTGACCGGGAACCACACTAATGGATCCTGAGGGGTGCCTAACACCTTCCCCTTAGGATAATTTCAAGCACTTACCCTGTCTCTGGTTATCAAATGTAGTCATAAATGAACCCTATAGGTGCCCTAACGCACCTTAAATCGTTAGGTTGCGACTCTTCAAAAAAAATGCAAACCCCTTTCCCGAAAGGAACGAGTTGTCTCAACCAAAAATGTCATAAACCCGATTTCGCGAGAAAAAGGGGGTGCGACACTAATACCACTGGAAAGTACCTTAATAGCATACAGAACGAGACATAAAAGAAACAAGCAGGTATGTGCAGATTCCAATCTTGTGAAACCATCAGTCTGGGGCCCTTCTTTTTGCTATTCTAACCCTAAGGTTAGGAGTTTGAGACTTGTCTAAATTAATCAACCTCCTCCCTGCACTAGGCAGTTCAGAGAATGAGTGAAACTCCGATGTACCTGCAAAAGAGAAAACAATGTTAGCTATAAAATCTGCCACTGAGTTTCCTTCTTTGAACACATGTTGAAAGATCATATTGAAGTTGCCCTTCATCTCTCTAATTTTCTTCACATCATTTGAAATTACCCAAGGAGGATCCCATTCCCCTTCTATCACTTTTTTCATCACTAATGAATCAGTCTCCAATATGAGAGGGTGAAGATCAAGCTCCACACAGTATTCTAATCCTTGAAGAATAGCCTTAGCTTCAGCCACCACATTAGTTGTCACTCCCAGGTATACTGCCCTTGCATACACCACATCACCTTCATCATTCCTCACATAAAAGCCTAATGAGCTAGGGCCAGGATATCCTTTTGAGGCTCCATCAGTATTGCATTTGTACCAACCATGAAAAGGACGCCATGTTACTCTTGTAGTGATCAATATAGGTTTATATCCTTCAAAATATTGAATTATGTCTGGCCATAACAATGGAATATTAGGCATCCAAGCATACCTCACCCTTGCCAGTTGATGCAATGTCCTATTAATCTCATGAATCACCCTATTTGTCGACACTGAACCCCTATGTTTACCTGCATTTCTTCTCTTCCAAAGTTCCCAAGTGATGATAGCCGGTACTGCTTGAAACAATGGCTTTAGCTTTGGACAACATTGAGCATACCACGAATGCCTTATAACCTGCTTGAATTGAATCAGTGGCACAGTAGTTCCAGCAGCCCCCATGAACAAGTTCCATACTTTAGAGGTAGTAGGACTTGTGATAAATATATGCTCAATAGATTCCTCTTGGGGCTGCTGACAACACCAACACCTACACATCACCATATGCCCTTACCTCCTCCATATGTCATCAGTGTCTATTTTCTTCCTCCACAATCTCCACAAAAAGATGGATATCTTAAATGGTAAGCCTTTAATCCATATTAACTTGAATTCCTGATTAGGATCAGCTCTACGCCTTAATATTTGCCAGGCACTGCTAACACTGAACTTGCCTGAAGGAGTTGGCATCCAGTATGGCCTATCCTAGTATCCCTCACTGCCTTCATAATGTACATTTAGCCTTATATGTTTTGCAATTTCCTCATTGAAGGTTTGATCTAGCAGCTGATCATCCCATGTTTCACCTTGCCGTAATTCTGCCACGTCCTGAAGATCTTCATTGATTGGAAAGTCCTCAGGTAATACATGATAAAGTGCACCCAATCCAGTCCAATTTTCATGCCAAATATTAGTTGTTCCACTCTTCAATTCCCATAGGATCTCATGTTCTACTTCTTCCTTAGCATTCAGCATTTTTCTCCAAACATTAGACCCCCTTCTAAACTGCACCACCGTTGGTATCTCCTTCTTGCAATACTTATTCCACATGAAATTAGACCACAAAGATTTTGTGGTCCTAAACCTCAACCATAGTTTAGCAAACAATGCCCTCGACACATCATGTAAGGACCTAAAACCTAGACCTCCTTCCTCTTTAAGAAGGCAAAGATTTTGCCATGAGACCCAATGTCTGCTTCTCCCTTCTTCCTTTGTGCTCCAAAAGAATCTAGCAAAAATCTTATGAAGATGCTCCAGGATATTTTTTGGAGGATGCAAGACTGATAACATGTGGACTGGCATACTTTGCAACACACTAGTAATGAGTGTTGCCTTTCCTCCAAATGACAGTAGCTTTCTTTTCCATGAATTCAATTTAGCCTTTACTTTCTTGATAAGATCTTCATAATATTCCTTCCTCCTTCTAGTGTAGAAAACAGGACACCCTAGATATGTGAAGGGGAATTTACCTTTTGCAAATCCTATAGTAGCTCCAACCGCATGACATAATCCACTAGAAATCCTGGAATACATGTAGTATGAACTCTTATCTTTGGTGATCATCTGGCCTGATATCTTCTCATAGTTCCCCAACACTGCCATAATCTTGCTCAAGGATGGAGGATGAGCATAAGCAAAGATTATAGTATCATCAGCATATGCCAAGTGGTTTAAAGGATAAACCACTTAGGCATTCCAAATCCCACAAATGACCTGTCTTCAAATAGCTTATTCAAAAATCTGGAAAGTACCTCAACTGACAGAATGAACAATGCTGGTGATAGAGGATCCCCTTGCTTCACACCCCTTGTAGACTTAAAGAAACCTGATGACTGCCCATTCACCAATACTGAATACCAGTTATTTGACATCAAGTTCCACACCATGTTGATAAAGTGCTCAGAAAATCCCATCTTCCTTAGTACATGCAATAAGTACTTCCATGAAAACCTATCATAAGCCTTAGCCATATCAAGCTTGATCACCACATTAGCTGGCTTTCCCCTTAACCTTATGTCAATGACAATTTCTTGAGTCAATAAGATGTTCTCAAATATACTCCTACCTTTCACAAATGCGGATTGATTAGGAGATATTAAAGAAGGCAAAAAAATTTCCAATCTATCATGTAACACTCTAGACAAGACCTTGTTAATGAAGTTGCTCAAGCGAATAGGTCTTAAGTCAGAAAAGGTCTCAACTCTAGGTTTCTTAGGCAGCAACACTAAATTGGTGTGGGTGATGGATTTAGGCAATGCAGCTCCTCCATAGAAGTGTAGCACCATGTTGTGTATATCAGTACCAATAACATCCCAGCATGTTTGATAAAAGAGGCTAGTGAATCCATCTGGACCACTAGCACTCTCCCCACTAAGTTCAAAAACTGCTGTCCTTACCTCTTCAACTGTTGGAAATCTACTAAGTTCCAAATTCTGTTCCATAGTGACCATCGAAGGTACATTATGAGCAAGGAAATGTCAGATGCATCACCTTCATTTGTGAACTGTTCTTGATAAAAGTCCACTACAGCTGTAGCCAATTGCTCCTAGTCTTCAATCCATACCCCACTTCCACTTTTGATCCTCTTCAGTTGTAATTTCTTTCTTTTGCCATTGACATGATTGTGAAAGAAACTTGTATTCCTATCTCCTTCAGCAAACCAAGTCATCCCAGCTTTTTGCTTCCAATACTTCTCCTCAATACTCAAGTATTTCTTCAATTCAGATTGTGCCTTTTGAAGCACAATCCTGTTTTCAATTGAAGGCTCTTCTTCAAATAACATCTCTTTTACCCTAAAAATGTCCTCCAAAATAGCCAATTGCTTGAAGATATCACCAAATGTTTCCCTACTCCATTTCGACAGTGCTGCCTTCACCCTCTTGAGCTTCTACTTGAACATAAAAAATGGATCCCCTTTGAAATCAGCTTCCTAATTCTTCCTCACCACATCCATAAATGTAGTATGTTTAGTCCAAAAGTTCAAGAACCTGAAAGGCTTGACAAAATTGGTGGTCTGCTCCCCACATGTCATTAACAATGGTGCATGATCTGATCCAATTCTGATTAGATGTTCAACTTCAATAGATGACAACATGTTCTGAAATGGCAAATTCACAAACATCCTATCAATCATTTGAATATACACGCAGCATTGGATCTCCCATTCCACCATGTAAATGGACTTCATTTGTATCCTTGCTCGAACAAACCACAAGAATTTACATAAAATGCAAAATCCTCAAATTCAGGCGGGTGTACCGGTAGTCCTCCTATTTTCTCATCTTCATGTAATATCACATTGAAATCCCCTCCTACCAACCATGGCAATTTCATATCACTTGCTAAGTAATACAAGTGATCCCACAATTCCAACCTCTCAATTGCTGAGCATTTTGCATAAACAAATGTCATCATCATGTGCTGCCCTAAGTCATGGTGAAGCACTCTCACAGTCACTTGTTGCTTAGTATCCTCCACTAATTCCCATTCCACCACTGCATCAAAGAACAACCATATTTGCCCATTAATATTTGCATAAGCCGCCTCCATATTCAACCTTCTTCTATATCTATCAATGAATCTCTTCTTTTGAAAAGGTTCCATCAATGCAATTACATAGAAGTTATGCTCCCTATTCATGTTGATCACCCTAGGAAAGGCCTGATGTGTATTCACAGACCTTATGTTCCATATTAATGTCTTGATCATCATTTAGATAGAGAAGCTGCCCTCTTGGGCATAATTCTTAAAGGTTGTTGTGACTCTTTATTCTGATTCTTCTTTGTTTTCTTGCCTCCTATAGCACTAGCTATAGGTAATAGATCCCCATCCCTAGCCACCTGTTTGAATTTTTCTTCTATTGATTCATCATCTCCCTCATCCTCTATAGGATTTTGTCTCAATAAGTCTTCATCAATTGGTGCCACATTGTGTGTAACTAAATCATGTAGATGCTACAGTGGAGTCTTCAGTGGAACATTAAGCTGCAGCTGCATAATTTGATCAGTGCCATATTCCATAGGCACATCCTCTATTTCCCCAGATGCTCTTGGAACAATTGCGTGCTCATCATTCTTTTCACTGTTATTCTCCGATCCTCCTGTATCATCACTAACCTTCACATTATCATCAAGTTTGTTCTCCAATGCATACACCGGAACACCATCTACATATGACAAAATCTTGTCAGTTGCACTAGTGACAGGATTAACTATCGTTGCTTCATCAGGTGACCCTGGCACCAGGCCTGGCGTCGCCAGCCTAACGCCTGGGGTACCTGGCTTTAGGCCTGGCGTCGCCAGACTAAGGCCTGGGGAGCCTGGCTTTAGGCCTGGCGTCGCCAGCCTATCACCAGGTGGCCTGTTGTCCCTCACTTTGTCTCCTATTGTCTTGGTCGTGCCTATTTGATCATCATCTACCTCAAGCATCACTCCCTACAGCCTTTGTTGAGTTTATCTCACCAAGGTTCTCAAGCTACCCAGAATTTGCAAATGTTTGAGACGACATATCTTGACATGATTGGTTTGTAGTCATATTGAGTTGCCTTAGCTCCTCTTTGCTAGTTCCAAACCTTCTATGAACCCAATCGATTGTGGATTCCTTATTAGCCTTTTCGTCAGTACTTTGATCACTAGGAACAATAGGATTAGCCTTAGCTAAGTTCCCATTATGCTGATCTTCCAACACTTTCTTCACTGCTTCCTTCTTCACACGCTTAAGTTCTTGTTGATTACTTTCTCCCGCTGGTTTTGTATTATTAGGATTAGGGCTTGAAGCTCCAGTAATGCCTTCTTTTTCCTTCTCATAGCCCTTCTTTGATTGATTTTCCCCATGTTCCTTCTTCTTACCATTGCTATGATCCTCACCTTTGCCTTTGGTAATTTTTAGAATAGGTTGATGAACTTCCTCAAACTCTAATGCATTAAACTTGTTCTTGGTTGCTACCTCCTCAAGTTTGGCCTTCCCTTTACCCTTGTCAGCTTCCTTACTTTGTTTATTATCAACAATGTGACCCCTATTATCTCGTTGGTATTTGTTCTTCCTTGCTTGTATCCATTCCTGCTTCGCATGATTAGTAGCAGGCTTATCAACCACCTTTTCACTTGATAGAACCTTTGTTGAATTTGCAGTTGTACCAATTGCTTCAGTACTCACCACAAGCGTCTTCTCCTTGCCTTGATCCTCAACATCTTCATCAAATCTCTTGTGTAACTCGGGATGAATTACCCAACATTCTGCCCCACTATGCCCTTGTTTCTTGCAAGGCTTGCAATATTTAGGCATATAATCATACTTAATCCTAATCCATTTAAACTCTTCTGGCCCAGATTCATCAGCTTCTTCAACAATCTTAATACGTTTAGGGAAATTACCTAGCAAATTCACTTCCACCTTTACCTTAGCACAACTAGGTCTAGTCCCATTTTGAGTTGCTAGGTCTACATGTAATGGATTACCAAATGCACGAGCTAATGAAAATACACATTCCTTACCAAAGAAATTTGGAGGAAGTCCTGGAAAACTAATCAATGCTATGGCAATTGGAGTCTCTTCATCAAGTGTCCACCATGGATTCCATTTTGTACAACACATCTGCCACATGTCTGATTGAGCCTTTAAATAAAAAGCTAGCTTTGAGAGAAGATGAACATAATCCTCCAATAAAGACAGCCTAATTAACACATGATTGTCTTCAATCAAGTCAATTGAACAATAACCCTTAATCTCACATTGAATTGGAATCACTTTACGTAATTCACCAATAACAGGCTTCCCATATGAAAATTTCCCAAGAACTGCAAGTTGAAGCCCCTTGTTGTACGATGGATTGCTTCACTTCTTGTTTCTTCCACTTCACAACTGGTTCTCCATGAAGGAAGTCAACTGGTTTCTGTAAGGCCCCGTAAAACTTGTACTCAAAACTTTGAAGCTCGTAGTGCCAAGCTCGGGCCCTTTGTACTGAGCTAAGCATCTAAAAATCAAGAATCAAAGTTTTCCAGAAAAGTGCTATTATGCAGTCTAGAATGCGGTCGCAAATCAAGTATGTGGATCGCATTTCTATCGCAAAGTGAGTCAGTGTGTTAGCCAAATTTGAGGTCAAAAATGCGGTCCATTATGCGATCGCATAACTGATATGCGGACCGCATAGTCGTCGCATAATTATCTTGGAATTTTGTAAAGGGCAGTTCTGCGTTGCATTATGCGACCGCAGAACGGGTATGCGGACCGCATTTCTGCCGCAAACCCAGACAGAATGATCAGAGTTTGGGAGCACTTTTGCGGTCTATTCTACGGGCCGCATTTCCACTTTGCGATCGCAAATGCGATCGCAAACCTGACTCGGGGCTCCAATTTTCTAATTTTTAAACCCGACCCCCTATCGATATATTCGGTATTATAGCTCATTTTAAGCAGATCCTCTGAGGCTTTTAGAGAGAGAGAGAGAGAGGTTCTTAGAAAGGGAAAGTGTCTCCCATCAAATTACTCCATGAAACCTTGCTAAAACATTGAAGATAATCAAGTGAAGACACCTAAATCTTCATCCCAAGAGGTAAGACTTCATCACCTCAGCTCTTATTTCTATACTTAGCTATAAGGAGTCATTAGGGAAGTATTTTATGGGTATAAGAATGAAATTCTTGCATGCATATCACACCATAGGATATTGGAAGGTAGTAAACTAAAAATAAGGCAATTGGGGGTATTAAATGATAGAAATTCCATCTCAGAAAGGGCCTAAGATCACACTGCACCTTTAGTGTTTGATAATATGCTTAAAACAAGCTAAAATCTCAAGCTCGTCTCTAATTCTCGGTTCAATTTGTAACTCTTACACAATAGATCGAAGTGCTAAGAGTTTCGGAATTTTGTAAGGATTAAGGAAAGCTATATTGAGGTATGTATGGCTAAAACCCCCTTTTATTAGAAATTGAGCTCCGTTGGCGTTTATGAAAATGTGGTAAGACTAGAACTTGTTGATGTACCGATTGTTATTTCACATGAATTGGTTTGCAATTATATATATATCAACATGAAGAATGTGCCTTAACGTGTGTAATCAACTATCCTTGATATTTAATGATGTGTGAAGAATACAAAATCATGTGTTGACATACCTGGGCTATAAGCCAAGATTAAAACTGAGTTTTTCGTGCTAACTATGTGAAATCCAACTTATGATTGCAAATTGTATTACTTCTGTATGTGCCTATGATCACAAATTGCTAGAAGGACATTAAAAATGGAAAAGATGTGATAAATTGTGGCCCTAAGTGCCAATGAATGGATATGATATATGTGAAATAAAGATTCCAATGAGATGAATAATGAGAAAGGAACAACGCCTAGGTAAGGCGCCCTAGTCGATCGGGCCGTGATCGGACACCATGCCGCACACATGGTGGTGATGTGAAAAATGTTAAATTTCGGAAAAGGGAAATGAAATGATGACTGAGGTACATGTCTCGAATGAGGCGACCTAGCCGATCGGGTCGTGATCGTACTCCGCTCAAGATAGCGGTGGTGTTGAGAACAGTGATGAGTATGTGGAAGAAGTGCCCCAGATTGAGTTATGGAAATTATGTGGAAGATTATATGGTTCATTTATGTGATGATGTGGTATCCGGTTAAAACCTTTGAATTACTCTTGTGATTTTCTTGTTCTTGATTGATAGTTCTTTCTAGTAAAATGGTGTTTAGTTATACATACTAGTACCATTCCATGGTACTAACGTCCCTTTTGTCGGGGGCGCTACATTTTTAAATGAGTGTAGGTGGCTCCATTGCGGATAGTGCCGATCGCGCGTAGCAGGTTACCTTCTTCTCCAAGACTTGGTGAGCCCCTTCCTCCTTCAAGGGGTTGTATTGTATATCTTTTGTTGTTGTGGATTTCCATTTTTGAGGTATAGCCGGGGCCTTGTTGCCGGCATTGTCGTACTCATCTTTTGTATCCTTAGAGGCTCCGTAGACATATGTGTGGGTCATGTATGGGTGTTGTGGGATTCATGAACTATGTTGTAATTATAAACTCCTGCTATCTATAAATTGTAACTTTATGGGAACCTCGGATATTAACTTTAACTATGGTTTAAGCTTGTATTATAAAATGAACTCTCATGGTTAACTTATTCATAAAGAGTGGGGTAGGAAGTGTGTGATAAGGCTTGCTCGGTTGGGTTCACTCGATCGAGCGCCG
>NC_031994.1:66178101-66199992 GCF_001879085.1 Nicotiana attenuata
TTCAGGTGTATGTTGATGATATCATCTTTGGAGCCACAACTGACTCTCTCTGCGAAGAATTTGCTAAACTCATGGGGAGTGAATTTGAGATGAGTATGATGGGAGAACTGAATTTCTTACTAGAACTTCAAGTAAAGCAATCTAAGAATAGAACACTGATAAGTTAGCAAAAGTACATCAAGGAGCTGCTGAAAAAGGTTTGATATGGAAGCCTCAAAAGTTATCGACACGCCTATTGCAACGTCTAATCGTCTAAACATGGATGAACCTGGTTCCCCTATAAACCAGACCATGTATAGAGGGATCATAGGGTCACTATTATATCTCACAGCAAGCAGACCATACATTGTTTTTAGCGTGGGTCTCTTTGCAAGGTTTCAATCCAATCCAAAGGAATCTCATCTGAAGGCTGCCAAGAGAATACTGAGATATCTTAAAGGAACACAGGACCTGGTCCTCTATTATTCTTTAGGAGACAGTTTTGATCTTATTGGGTATGCTGACGCTGATTATGCTGGATATCTGGTGGACAGGAAAAGCACTTCTGGGATGGCACACTTCCTGGGTTTCTGCTTAATCTCATGGGGTTCAAGGAAGCATAATTCTGTGGCACTTTCAACTGCAGAAGCTGAACACGTAGCAGCTGCCTCTTGCTATGCTCAACTTTTGTGGATCAAGAAACAATTGGAAGATTTCAGAGTATTCTCAGACTGTGTGCCTCTCTTATGTGATAATACTAGTGCACTCAACATGGCAAAAAATCCAGTTCAACATAAGAGGACAAAGCACATTGATGTACGTCACCATTTCCTCAGAGACAATGTTGAGAAAAGGCTTATATGCACTTCTGCAGCACTGAAGACCAAATTGCAGATATATTTACCAAGGCCCTGAGCAGAGAACACTTCGAGCAAAATCGTCTGGCATTGGGGTTGATAAAACCCAATTGAGAACCCAGTCCCTCAATGATTGGATATGAAAGAAAGGTTCAGGTAAACTTAGCTAAAAAGTGTTTTCTGGTGAAGTCTAACTCATCGCTATACCATTACAGGTAGACACGCTTGATGATTACAGAGAAAATAAGCATTTGAAGTCGCACACACCGGTAAAAAGGGAAAAGCTTACAGACAAGAGATCAGTTAGGGAACCTGGTTCTCCTGACACATGTTAGTAATTTCTATGTTCTCTCATGCTCAATTCTGAACAATCAAAACAAGTGCCACATTATCAATATGTGAGCTTTTAGTTTTGTATCTTCTAAACCCAAACGCCTCACCAGTTATAAGATCGACTCATCTCCCTAAAACCTACCGCCTTTTTTCTAACAAATCCATCTGTCATCATAAATATCTATCTCTGTCACCACACTTCACACATCAACACTTCTGAACCTGCTCCCTGTTCACTCTCTCTTCAAGTCACCAAATCTTCTCCTCTTCTCACCATGGCTGAAGATCAAACGATCTCTAGTACTATCGAGTCCTCACCAACCGAAACACCAGCACCAGTCTCTCCTCCTCACACTACTGATAACCTAAACCCTAGAATAGAGTCACCCTCACCCTCCATCAACTCTCCTACCCATTCAAGTTCCTGCTCTTTCAAAAGTCACCCAACATCAACTCTCGCAAGAGGTGTTGCCCATAGCTCATCTCTTACCTCACCGGAAAAGAGGGATGTCACGAATATTACTGAGAATGAAGAAAATAAAAAAATCTCAAGTTCTCCAATAGAAGAAGATTCAAAAGCAAACCAGGTTGAGGGAAATAAAGTCATGGACTCGACATAAATTGTTTGTTGATACCCAATTTTTTCCTATATATATTTTAATATGCAAAATACCTTCAAAATAGCAAATGCATGCATATATAAGCGCGCTCAAATGTTTTATTATTTTTCCTTAATTTTAAAGGTTTTTAAATCAATTTATTCCCCTATTTTATCCATAAAAACCCAGTAATAATTTCTAAAATTATCATTTTTGGTGATTCACTTGTTGAACTTTTATATTTATGCTAAAATATAGCTAAGGGAATTTTTGCATATTTTTTACAAAATTATTTAGTATTTTTTAGGGCTAAATTGTATAATTGCAATATTAGCCTCTTTTAGGATTTAATTGCGTTTATGTTCATGAAAACTAAGTCCAGTATTTTTAAATGGTTAATTATATGTCATAAATCATTCTAGTACTTTTAATTTATTTCCAGAACTCAATTTACTATTTTTTATAATTTTAATAGGGGAAAATTGGCTATTTAAATGATAGCCCAGTTACGTTTCAATTATAGCCTAAATTCTACCCCAATTTAAACCCAATCCTCAACCCAATTGAACCCATCAGACCAGGCCCAAACCCAGTTTCATAAACCGCCCCACTTACCCGTTTTAATCCATGTCGTTGATCATTCAGATCAACGGCCAATACTCGCCCTTTCCTTAATTAATTCCAAACGACCCCAAAACCCTATCATTTCTCACCTACCGCCGCCCTTGAACCCCCTTCCTCTCAAACCCTCTCTGCAACACCACCTAAACCCTAGCCGCCGCCACCCTACTACCTACCTAATCTATGGCCTTCCGTGGTCATTTGAGGCCTGTACCAGCCTTCCATGGCTCCTATGTGTTTGGTCTATGGTTTCATGACCAGACCTCGAAGGGATTTGGTCCGGTCCTTGCTCGATGACCTTTCTCCTATCATCCCTGACCTTTCTCCGACCAGCCACGGCCATTCGAGTCAGATCCTTGACTCTCCTAGTTAGATCGGTAACTTTTCAAGGCCTTTCTCATTGCTTTTGGGTTTTCTGAAACCCTAATCTCTCAGACTTTTTCGATTGCTTTCAGATCCACCTTAGATCTATGCTTGCCATGATCTTTTTAAGTGCTTCTCGAGTTTCTTTGACCTTTCTTTCAAAATGACTCTTCACTTTCCGATTAGGGTTTTCCTTCAAGTTTTCTTTTCAAAATCTCTTCTCTGATTTTAACGTGTCTGTGATTTTTCTATGTCTTGCTCAAGTTGTTCTCCTATCTGAGTTAGCATGTTGAAAACCCTAATTTCTTTTGGGGTTCATTCGAATTCTGAAACTGTTTGCTAGCACTTGTTTAATTTATTTGTTTGTCACCTTTTAAAATCGATTGTTGTTGAAACTCTAGGTCTTTGGGCCTGAAATTGTTTGTTTGAGTACTTGACTCGACTGAAAGCTTTTGTTTTAGACTCTCTCTTTTCTCTATGTGACTCATCTGATTTTTTTACTATCTTTCAACTCGACTAAGGTTGAAACCCTAACTTTTTAAAAGGGGTTTCCTCACCTGTTATTGTGAAACTTTTGCATGTTTCTGATGCTCTGTTTCCTTCCCTATTAATTCAATGTGACTCGACCTACTTGATTACTATGCTTCGAATGTTTGCTTTACTACTGAACCCTAGCTTATTTCTGCAACTACTGCATGTTTGTGATTTTGTCAATAAGTTTGGCCTCGCATGTCTGATGACCTTGTTCACTTTATTTATACGCTGAAGTTTCTTCCTTGATTGATCTTCATCTTGTGACTGATTTCTAAAGTTTCCCTTTTATGAACCCTGATTTCACTCGGCCGTTCAAATTGATTGATTCTTTCCCCTTTACTATGATACTTTGCCTTACTGAATCTTTACCAAAATAAGTATATTTCTGTACCTAGACTTGATTACTTACTTAGTGCTTGTACTACTTCTTTTATGGCAATAATCAGTCTGTCTCTAAACTGATCTCTTTCCTTATTTGAGTCTGTTACTACCCGTTAGACAAGTGATTCCTTAATTAAAGGGAATCACTTGTATAATTGATTCTGACTGTTGATTGTTTCCATATTTGTACCAAAACTTTACTTATTACCTCTCCTTCACTCGTTTTCAAAAAGCTATATATACCCTGCACCCCTCTTCTTTCAAAGACGACGAACAACAAGGAACGAAACACTTGAGTTCAGAACACACACTTCACTCAAAACTCTCTCTTTTTTCTCTGTTACAACTTGTGTTGCTGCCTTGTCTAGCCGGCTGAAAGCCAAGGCTAGGCTGTGGAAATTTTTTTACCTTTCCTTCTGCATTTGCTTCTTTACTGGTATGTTCTAATTAATTTTCAAGCGTCAAACACAACATGTTTTCTCTACTATTTCCTTCACTCTTGCCTGTTTTCTGCTTGTGTTTAATCAAGTTCTATTACTGAGCATACTGTAATTTGCCCCTTTCTCTTCGGAATTGATGTTTTCTCATGTATGAACTCTGTCAGTCACTTATCATGACTTATGAATCCCAAACCCCCATATCCCCTATGTGTTTATATTCTCTGGTTGGTTTGAGGGCATGTCAGCGTTAGACATTGTTGTACATGATCCCAAACCTGACCCTCCTTAGGGTCATATGCTTCACATCCCCTCTATGTGTTGTGTTCTCTAGCTGGTATATGGGCATGCTAGCTCCCTCTAAATCTGTGCATGCCCAAGCCTGACCCCTTCTTAGGGTCATATGCTCCTTGCAATGTATTCCCAAACCCCTGACCCATTGTGAAAAAATAATGATTCTGTGTACTGTTAGCTTTACTACTACTGTTTTTTCAATTACTTTTCCCATTTACTATTCTCAACTCAGTTTTAAACAAATCCCTATTTTTGCACTTCCACTATACTCTTAGACTTAGGTTCTGCCCCTCTTGTGTGAGCCTTGCCTTGGGACCCATGAGCTCCCTCTGAACTTGGACACATAAGGGCTGGCCCTTCCACACTGCACTCATCTCTAGATGGTTATGCAAACTTGGGTGTAAGCACTGCTCGGGGTCCCTTGAGACCCTTAGGGAACTTTGACCCACCCAGGTCCGAGAAAGGCTTTGAAACAAGTGGCATTTGAGGTGATTTGTTCCATAACTCAGAGGGGAAGTCAGAATCAGGCTTCCTAGGGTTGTAACTTCTTATTTTCACACTTTTCTGATGTAATTTAGTACTTGGTCTGTAATAATTTGTAATAAACATTGGGGTTGGTTAGTGAAAAGGGCTGGGTAATTATGCATGTTTAACTATTAGAAGGGTAGAGAACATGCCTATAGGACCTGTTTTCTGTATAATTCAGCATTTAGATAATCTGCCTATAGGATTTTTAGCCCGCATGTTTAATTCTGTATTTAGATAACATGCCTATAGGATTTGTCCCAAATTCTACAGGTTTATTACCACACTTAGACACCATGCTCCTAGGATCTAAAGGGTTACAATCAGACATCATGCTCATAAGGTTAAAATCAGTTTTTTTAGAAATCATGCCTATAGGAATCTCAAGTAAATCCTGCCTACTTCATTTCACGTTCGACTAGATATCATGTCTATAGGGATTAAAAACCAGCAATAGTAGAGATCATGCCTATCGGATCTGAAACCAGTCAAGCTTAAAATCAGTTTGACTCATATTGTTCTGAACTAAATATTTTAACAACTCTCTCTTCTTAATACGGTTTAGAAAGCATGTCTATAGGATCTCAACTTATTTATTTTAGAACTGTTACTGCTTTGCCATTTTCAAATCATTAATAGATTTCATGTTTATAGGATCTCACCCAAACATTTAGGCAAGCCTTAGGTAATAACAATAAAGACTGAACCCGCCCTTGTTAATCAGTAATTGCTACAACCACCAGGCAGGCCTGATTCGGACTTCTTATCTGAGTTATGTAATAAATTGGTTTGCTTCAATAACTAAAACTCCCCTGTCTCAGTATTTTAAATTCTGACCTTTAATGTATTTTAAGTCATGCTATTTATGTGTTCTATTTGAGGAGGTATATCTGAGCCTCTTTGTTGTTTAAATGTTTCCCCTTTAAATGCAGTCCTACGTGTTTTGTATGTCGCCTTAGCTTTTACCTTTAAACCTAAGAGTCAGCCTGAAGTCCTCCCTCTTATAGGAATAGTAGTCCTAAATTCCTCCGGGACTGATAGGAATGGGACGGGTAATATCATGCAATAGAGGTCGAGACCAATCCGCGCTTTAATACCTTAATGGGGTGGGAAGGGTAGGTATGGATATGATGACCGGTGCACTAATACCACGTGTAGCCCCTCTTTAGAGGAGTGATTACCGGGTATTGCATTGATGTGATCCATATTACAAATAAACCTAGGACCCTTCTTGTATTCGTCAGCATGTTTAGTTATGACCCTTTCAAAACTTCATTTTATTTATGTATTTAAAATCCCCTCTTATTTGAGCCTTATCTGTTTACTTGCTAATTGAACAAATTCACAAAGAACTGTCTGGCCGGGAACCACACTAGTGGATCCTGAGGGGTGCCTAACACCTTCCCCTTGGGATAATTTCAAGCCCTTACCCTATCTCTGGTTATCAAAATGTAGTTGCAGTTGATCCTTACAGGTGTCCTAATGCACCCTAAATCATTAGGTGGCGACTCTTCAAATGCAAACCCAGTTCCCAAAAGGAATGAGTTGTCCTATGCTCAAAATGTCATAAACCCGATATCCCGTTGCAAAGAGGGAAAAAGGGAGCGCGACAGCATGGCGACTCTGCTGGGGATTTTTAGGCTTTTACCATTTCAGATTGTTCTTGTGAATTTGTACCTCTCTCTATGTGCAATTATCTGTTTAATTCCTTTCAGCATTTAATTTCTTCTCTAAAAGCAAAACTGACATATCTCCCTTGTTTCTTTCCTTTATTGCTTTAAATTATGAAACTGTTGTATTTATCGCTTTCTTAATGTGCAAATACATGTCAACATGCTTTTGATTATTGCATAATCATGCTCGACATCATACTCCACTCGTGCCAGAACAAATACTATAGCCAAGCTTATAATGAGTGGTTGCGCTATTCCTACATTATTTCCCCCTAAATCCGAAAAGGCATATTTGCGGTAAAACCAGTCGATCAGCGGTGCAGTCAACGGTTCCGTGCCTTCCCCCTTGAGTTGTCCGCTCAAGGGTACCAGTCTAAAACTCCATAGAAACCTTACTCTGTTCAACTGTGTATGCATCATGGTCAAACCTAGCCGGGTTAGTTATATTGTCCACATAATGATCCTTTAAGGTAGCCTTGTCCAAAGTCCATTGGGTTTCCTAAACCCAAACGGACATCGTCATGTTCTGTGCGTTTATTTGGAGAACTAAATGCTTCATGCTAATTGTTGATATTAAATAGTCGAGTCTGGTGGGGTAGGGTCTAACCCTTCTATTTTGCAGAAATATGAGGCACGAAATCCCCAGATTCGGCATAGTCACCAACATCCACCCAAGACTGCTAAGCTGGTGGAAAGATCTTGACTCTAGTGATCAAATTCTCGTCCAGAAATATCTAGGAAATCTACCTTCCCTCCTGGAAATCCAACCCAATAACAAGATCATAGAAGCTGCAACACTGTTTTGGGATTGTGAAAGGGTTGTGTTCCGCTTTGGGGACATTGAAATGACACCCTTGCTAGAGGAGATAGGAGGATTGGCCGGTCTAGTATGGGAAACTCCGGGTTTGCTAATGCCTGAGAACCGCAAAGGTAGGGGCTTCCTTAAAATGATGGGTTTGAAGAAGAATCCAGAATTAACATGCTTAAAGGATTCATACATTCCTTTTGATTACTTGTATGAAAGGTACGGTCACAGCAAATCTTACCGTACCTACTCTGGCGAGTTTGCCATCACATCTTTGGGACACATCCATCGCAGATTTTTCGTCTTTATATTCTGCTTCCTGGGTCTGATTGTATTCCCGACAAAGAAAGGCAGAATGCATACTAGGCTGGTTATGGTAACCAAAACCCTAATGGATGGGATTGATGGGCAGGCGTTCAACATCGTACCCATGATTATTGTAGACATATACCGAGCCTTGGAGAAGTGTCAGCGAGGAGCAAAACACTTTGAAGGTTGCAATCTATTACTCCAACTCTGATTCATGGAACATCTCCAAAGAGGCAAATATCGACAAGAAATCCGGCGTAGGGACTGGGATGATCACATCGCTTTCCATCACCCAAAGCGAATGAATTACATCCCCGACATGTTCGCTCAGCCAGAGGATGCTAAAGGATGGGTTGAGCTATTTGATAATTTGACCGAGGAGCAAATTCAGTGGATGTTCGAATGGTTTCCAACGAAGGAGTTTATCGCCCGATTAAGAGACGCACCTTTCCTGACACTGATTGGTCTCAGGGGGACACACCCTTACGTCCCGCTTCGGGTTATGAGGTAAGCGGGTAGGAAGTAGGTTATACCTAGGGTTGACAAGATGAGTCATTTTCGGGCTGACTTCCAAAATGATGATAGTCTTTACAAATGCCAAGCTAAGCATATGTGGCACTGCAAGATCATAATGGGGAGAGATACCCTCGAGCTAGACAGGTATCATGCTGGTTGCGCTCCTTTCTACTCAGGTTGGTTGGAAGACAATCATGATGGTCTGGGTCAGCCAGGGTTTTCTCGAGGTCACAGGATTATAGACGAAAGGGCCGAGGCACAGGTCAAATACAACCAATTGCGCAAAAGAATTCGGGAGTACGAAAGCGAGCACCGCGAGATACAAGAGTCTAACCAGAAGCTGATTGAGGAATGGAAGAACATGGCTGTCAGTGCCAACAAGCGACTGGGATACTTGGAGCGAGACATAGTGGAGTTAGAGAGAAAGTTTCTCAAGAGGGTCGAAGACTGCCAAAATGCTGAAGGAACCGAAGGCGGATATCTGGCCAGGGCCTACCTATTGCTGGGACTTCGCGAGTTGGGGAAGCTGTTCGACGGAGCAAAGGATGCCGAATCTGGGGAGGGTCCTTCTGGGACCAAATAGATAGGAGTTTATCTTTTCGCTTTATAAAATGTAAGAAGGCCAATGGCCATTAGTGATTTTATTTCTTGCTTATTTAGTGTCGTTTTGGGATTCGTCTATTTTTATCAATAAAATAAAGCATTTAGCATTCTAAGTTCTCCTAATCAACTTGTCGCTAGGCCTACCTCAGGCACACAGAGGTCCCCAAATTAGGACATGATTTACATTCCCGCACTATGTGTTTGAATATTGCAATACTTCCTATAATCCTCACTAACTTGGTTACCTTTTGTTTTATCTTTTGTTATTCCCCTCCCCAAAGGTTAGTTCGTGCACTCTGGCAACATCATCCTATTCCACGAGATCCAGGGGCCCTCCACCCACTCCTCCTCTTAGTCCTGTCAAAAAAAAGAACAAAGGCAAGATGGAAGATTTGAACAACATCAGAAGGAGAATTCAACTGAACGGGTAGAGGCCACTAATGGTCATGGTACTCAGGTTCCTAAGGAAAATGTATCCCAACTTTAACAGAAATTGCTGAAATTCCAGGAAGAGCTCGATCAAGTCTGGAATCTGGCAAGCCTGTCATTTTCCCTCAGCACCCCAGATATCATCTTTCCCAATACTCAGAACCCTACACCACCTCAAAACATCCTGAAGCAACAGAATCACCCCACTCCGCACACTATTCCACCACCCAATGCAACACCTGCCACCTCTCAAATAACACTCCGCTACTCATCCCAGAACTCTAAAATTCCACAAATGACCACTTTCACACCCACCATGACACCCCCATCTACGTGGAGACCATGCCACACTCCACCCAACACATCTCAAGCACACCCGAGTCTAATGATAAAGACTTGCTCATCAGGAACCTGGCTGAGGAACTTAAGAAATTGACTAGCCGGATTTAAGATGTTGAAGGGAACAAAGGAATTGAGGGGCTGAACTATGAAGATCTTTGCATACAGCCCGATGTCGAACTGCCCGAGGGGTACAAACCTCCAAAATTCGAGATATTTGATGGTACAGGTGATCCAAGGATCCATTTGAGGACGTATTGTGACAAGCTGGTTGGAGTAGGGAAAGACGAGAGAATCTGCATGAAGCTGTTCATGAGGAGCTTAAAAGGAGATGCGCTGTCTTGGTACATCAGCCAAGATCCAAAGAAGTGGTCAAGCTGGGTAGGCATGGCGTCTGACTTTATGCACAAGTTCAGTTTAACACAGAGAACGCGCCGGATGTGTTCTATATTCAGAATCTAAAGAAGAAGCCTATAGAAACATTTCGCGAGTATGCTACTCGCTGGAGGACCGAAGCTGCTAAGGTCACACCTGCCTTAGAGGAGGAACAGATGAACAAATTCTTTATCCGGGCCCAAGACCCGCAATACTATGAATGACTAATGATGATCGAGAGCCACAAATTTTCCGACATTATCAAACTGGGTGAAAGGATTGAAGAGGGTATCAAAAGCGGTATGTTACAAACTTCGAGGCCTTGCAAGCTACAAATAAGGCCTTGCAGTCCGGTGGTGTGTCCAAGAAAAGGGACGTAGGAGCCGTGATGGTTGCACAAAGGACCAAATCTCCTATCAAATACCAAACTTACCCAACACCTCCACTCACATATCAGCCCACTCCGAACTACCAAGCACCCTCACCCTCCTATCAAGCTCCACCACCCACTTACCAATCACCTCCGCCTCCCACATATCAGCCTACTTCGCCCAGATATTCCCAACGCGCACATGTCTACCTAACCTACAATGCTCAACCATCCCACTATCAATCACCTCCTGCACGTCAGAACTTCCCTAGACCCCGACCAAATTTTGATCGCAGACCTCCAAAATAATATACAGCCATTGTGGAACCTATTGACCAATTGTACGAAAGATTCAAAGCGGCTGGTTATGTCACCCTCATCCCTGCTGCAACCCCTGAGAACCCTTCTCAGTGGGTCAACCCAAACAAATCCTGTGCGTACCACTCCGGTATGAAAGGGCACACCATCGATGAACGCCGTTCCTTGAAAGACAAGATCCAGACTCTAATTGATAACAAGATTATTGTGGCGAAGGAACCCGCTCCAAACGTCCGAAACAACCCTCTACCAGACCATAAGGGTGGAGGCATTCACATGATTGAAATAGAGGATGATTGGGACCTCGAGGGATTAATCGGGTTGATCGCAGAAGGTGATGACCCAAAGAAGCCAATAGTTACTCTTAATCCAATCATAGTCCAGATTCAGCCATCCGGGGACGTTGAGTAAGGATAGCCACACCGATCCCAGTGGCGATGTCGACCATGACACCATTCCATACAAAGGTTGTACCCTGGGACTATACAGCCGAGGCAAGAAGGAAAGGCAAGGTTAGGTTCGAAGAGACTGTTGCCGCATAGGGTATGACGAGAACTGGTAGACTTTATACCTCGGAACATATAGCCGAGTCAAGCAAGCAGGCCTCTAACCGGCCACCCATCATTGAGACATGTCCAGATGATCTTTGGAGAAAGATACACGCCAAGGAATACTCGGTCATCGACCAGTTGAACAAAACACCGGCGCAAATCTCCATTCTTGCTTTGCTACAAAATTCCAAGGCACACAAGAATGCTCTGCTGAAGGTGCTGAGTGAAGCGTACGTGCCAAGTAACATCACTGGCGGAGAAATGGCTAACATGGTAGGACAAGTGTTGGAGAGCCATAAGATCACATTTCATGAGGACGAGCTGCCGCCTGAAGGGTTGGGACACAACAAGGCACTACACATCACCGTACAATGCGAGGACTATTTTATCACCAGAATCCTGATCGATGGAGGATCCAGCCTCAACATTTGTCCACTGGTAACACTCAAGAAGTTGGGTAAAGGACTGCACGAGATAAAAGATGGAGCTATCAATGTGAAAGCCTTTGATGGTTCCCATAGGTCCACCATTGGGGAGATTATCCTATGCTTGCAAATGGGACCAACATGGTTCGATGTTGATTTCCAGGTGATAAACGTGCCAGCATCTTACAACCTCCTGTTGGGATGACCATGGATTCATGCTGCCGGGGCTGTAGCATCAACACTGCATCAGGCAGTAAAATTCGAATGGAACCACCAAGAGGTGATCATTCACGGCAACGGTAGCAACCCTATATACAGTCGCCAGACCATTCCGTCAATCGGAGGAAGAAGAAAGCTAGGTGGAGAAACTTACCACCACATTGAACAGGTAAATGCTGTTGACAAAGATAAATGGTGGGACAACAAGATCGAGAGTATACTAAATTGGAGTGGGTACGAACCTGGCAAGGGGCTCGGAAAGAACCCCCAAGGAATCGCTAAACCCATAAAACTAAAGAAACACAGCACTACTTTCGGTCTGGGATATGAGTACACCTGGGAATAATTCAACAACTGGTCGCCACCATGGCGCGGACCTTACTATCCACTGGAGCAGCCAATACCGCATTTGGAGCAGACTTTCCAACAAGCCGACGTTGTTTATGGGTCAGACGAAGAAGAAGCACTAGCAGCACTGAAGAACTTGTTCCTAGAAGACAATGACATGGACTACTGTGTTATTCTCGAGGAGGAGGGGGAGAAAAGCCCTTCCATACATGCCGTGAGCAAAGGAGCATGCCTCAATAACTGGACCATCAGGACAACCAGAGCCCGACGAGCCTCGGGGTAGCAAGGCTAAAACAAGCATCATGCACTGTTTTTATTTACTAAATGATTTTCCTTTCGCATTTTAATTCCTGCAATAAGATCTCCAATGTTCAAAAAAGCTACGAAATTTATCAAAGCATTTCGACTTTTCTTATAAATCAACACTCATTATTATTTTTCTCTCATTACTTTACTTATACAACATTACTATTACTTTTCTTGATGAACCAATGACTGTGACATGCCATGAGACAATGCAACAAACGGACATTGATTCACAGGAAGATGACATACCGGATGAGATTGTCAAAGAAGTTGAAAACTTTGAGAACAGATCTAAGTCCAACCTGGACGAGACTGAAATTGTTAACCTGGGAGATGCAGACAACATCAAGGAAACACGAATTAGCGTTCACTTATCGCCATTAGAAAAGAAAGAATACACAGAATTTCTAAGGGAATATGAGGACATATTCGCCTGGTCATATGATGACATGACTGGTTTGAGTACGTCTATTGTGGCTCACAAGCTGCCAACCGATCCAGCACGCCCGCCAGTAAAGCAAAAGCTCAGAAAATTCAAGCCAGATATGAGTTTGAAAATCAAGGAAGAAGTCACTAAGCAAGTCAAAGCTAAGGTTCTCAGGGTAGTAGAATACCCGACATGGTTAGCTAACATCGTGCCAGTACCAAAGAAGGATGGGAAGGTCAGAGTCTGTGTCGACTACCGGGATCTCAATCGGGCTAGTCCGAAAGACGAATTCCCTTTGGCGAACATACACATCCTGATTGACAATTACGCCAAGCATGAGTTGCAACCATTTGTAGATTGTTTCGCGGGTTATCACCAGATCTGGATGGGTGAAGAAGATGCGGAGAAAACGGATTTCATTACACCATGGGGAATGTATTGTTACAAGATGATGCCATTCGGCCTGAAGAATGCAGGGTCCACCTACATGAGGGCCATGACTGCCATTTTCCATGATATGATACACAAGGAGATTGAGGTATATGTAGATGATGTCATCGTCAAGTCCAAGAAGGCCACTGATCACATAGAAGATTTGAGGAAGTTCTTCAATAGATTGCGAAGGTACAACCTGAAACTGAACCCCGCGAAGTGCGCATTTGGGGTTCCTGCTGGGAAATTGCTTGGGTTCATTGTGAGTCGCCGAGGAATAGAACTTGATCCATCAAAAGTCAAAGCTATTCATGAACTACCACCGCCAAAGAACAAGAAGGACGTGATGAGTTTCTTGGGAAGACTCAACTACATCAGCCGGTTCATAGCACAGTCTACAGTCATCTGTGAGCCAATCTTTAAGATGTTGAAGAAGGACGCCGCCACCAAATGGACCGACGATTGCCAAAAGGCCTTCGACAGAATCAAGGAGTACTTGTCAACACCACCAGTGTTGGTCCCGCCTGAGCCAGGTAGACCCCTATTACTCTACCTTGTACTGTTAGACGGAGCTTTCGGCTGCGTTTTGGGGCAACATGATGAAATAGGGAGAAAGGAACAAGCCATCTATTATCTCAGCAAGAAGTTCACCCCATACGAGGCCCGGTATTCTCTGTTGGAACGCACATGTTGTGCTTTAACTTGGGTGGCTCAGAAGCTGAGACATTACTTATGTGCCTATACTACGTACCTCATATCAAGGATGGATCCTTTAAAGTACATTTTTTAGAAGCCCATGCCCACCGGCAAGCTAGCCAAGTGGCAAATCTTGTTGAGTGAATTCGACATTGTCTACGTAACTCAGAAAGCGGTCAAGGGACAAGCACTGGCAGATCACCTCGCTGAGAACCCCGTGGATGGAGAATACGAACCCCTGAAAACGTATTTTCCTGATGAAGAGGTATCATTCGTAGGAGAAGATATTGTAGAGTCATATGATGGTTGGAGAATATTCTTTGATGGAGCAGCAAATTTCTAAGGAGTTGGCGTAGGAGCAGTCTTGGTATCAGAAACCAGTCAGCATTATCCACTGTCCGCTAAACTCAGGTTCCCGTGCACCAACAATATGGCCGAGTACGAGGCTTGCATCCTAGGGCTCTTAATGGCCATTGACATGAATATTCAAGAGCTGCTAGTAATTGGAGATTCAGACTTGCTTATACATCAGGTACGAGAAGAATGGGCAACCAAGAACTCCAAGATACTCGCGTATCTGCATCATGTATAGGAATTGAGAAAAAGGTTCACGAAGATGGAATTCCAACATGTTCCCAGAATCCAGAACGAATTCGCCGACGTATTGGCTACCCTGTCGTCCATGATACAGCATCCCGATAAGAATTTCATTGATCCCATTCCGGTGAAAATTCATAATCAGCCGGCTTACTGTGCCCATGTAGAGGATGAGGCAGACGGAAAACCTTGGTTCCATGATATCAAAGAATATTTGACAAAGGGAGAGTATCCGGAGCCTGCTAATCATACTCAAAAGCGCACACTTCGGAGATTGTCAAACAACTTCTTTCACAGCGGAGGAATCCTGTATAGGAGGACTCCTGATTTGGGATTACTAAGGTGTGTCGACGCAAAGGAAGCATCCAAGATACTAGAGGAAATTCATGCCGGGACCTGCGGTCCGCATATGAATGGTTTTGTCTTAGCAAAGAAGATAATCTGAGCTGGTTACTTTTGGATGACTATGGAAACATACTGCATCCAATATGTCCGGAAATGCCACCGCTGTCAAGTACATGCAGATATGATAAAGGTACCTCCAAATGAACTTAATACAACAAGCTCACCTTGGTCGTTCGCCGCTTGGGGAATGGATGTTATTGGACCAATCGAGCCTGCCGCTTCCAACGGACACAGGTTTATCCTAGTAGCAATTGATTATTTCACCAAATGGGTCGAAGCAGCATCTTACAGAGCAGTAACTAAGAAAGTAGTGGCAGACTTCGTCCGCGACCGCATTGTTTGTCAATTCGGTATCCCAGAGTCGATCATCACTAATAATGGCTCCAATCTCAATAGCGACCTAATGAAAGGTATGTGTGAAACTTTCAAGATTAGCCACAAGAATTCCACAACCTACAGGCCTTAGATCAATGGAGCTGTGGAAGCCGCCAACAAGAATATCAAGAAGATATTGCGGAAAATGATAGAAAAACATAAACAGTGGGACGAGAAGTTAGCATTTGCTCTATTGGGGTATCGCACCACAGTCCACACATCGACCGGGGGAACCCCCTATATGCTGGTTTATGGTACAGAGGCGGTCATTCCCGCCGAAGTAGAAATTCCTTCCCTAAGGATCATACAGGAAGCTGAGCTCGACGATGCAGAATGGGTGAAAAGTCGTTATGAGCAACTAGCTCTTATAGACGGAAAGAGAATGAATGCAGTCTGCCATGGTCAGCTCTATCAGAACCGAATGTCCAGAGCCTTCAACAAGAGAGTCAAACCAAGACAATTCACACCGGGGCAGCTGGTGTTAAAGAAAAATTTTCCACATCATGATGAAGCCAAGGGGAAGTTCTCTCCCAATTGGCAAGGTCCATACATGGTCCACCGGGTTCTGACGGGAGGAGCCCTCATACTTGCAGAAATGGACGGAGAAGTCTGGCCAAAGCCGATCAATTCAGATGCAGTCAAGCGTTACTATGTATGATCTTTATATTTTCCCTATATGATGTAAATTGAACTATGCCTGACCTGATTCCCGTTTAAGAGGGGATATGTAGGCAGCCCTATGGGTTCGCTCACAATTCAATAAATTTTTTATTTTCCCCCGAAATTGGAAACTAGGGCAGAATTTTGAGGAGGACCCTCAAAATTCTGAAGTAACTTCGGCCAATCGTCGCAAGCAACAGCCAGAAGCATCAACCCATTAAACTGGGGCAGAATTTTGAGGAGGACCCTCAAAATTCCATAGCAAAGAAGGTTGCAATGTCCCGAACCACGTCACAGTCATCGGTTCATCTAAAAATTATTATTATCATATTTTTCACAAAATCATGCATATTACTGAAATTGCATTGTTTAGCAACGCTACCCCAATGATACATGCAGTATCACCAGATCAGAGCCGAGCAGGTCAAGCAAAGCCAGCAGGGACACAAACTAACCTCCCTCTTTACAAAACTCATAATTTTTCTTTGGATGCAGGCACTTGGATTGCGAAATCATCAAACGTATTATACACCCGTGGGGCGAACATTATTCAGGAATACAACTCTCAGAACCGTTGCACTTACCAACATTTGCTATCCGCACACACTAGTATATTCCATATGTCACAATGTCCCAGTAATCACAATGTCGTAATCTACTATCAGCTAAGAAAAACTCTACTATCATTGGCCATTTTATTTATTGCATAAGGCTACTATTCTGCCTTCTGAGACTAAACGCTGTCTCCATCTGCATTTTGCATTGCATATGGCTACTATTCTGCCTTCCGAGACTAAACGTTGTCTCCATCTGCATTTTGCATTGCATAAGGCTGCTATTCTGCCTTCCGAGACTAATCGTTGTCTCCATCTGCATTTTGCATTGCATAAGGCTACCATTCTGCCTTCCGAGACTAAACGATGTCTCCATCTGCATTTCGCATTACATAAGGCTACTATATCTGCATCTGCATGGCTGAAAGATCGCCTCATACTATATCTGCATGGCTGAAAGATCGCCTCATACTGCATCTGCATGGCTGAAAGATCGCCTCATACTGCATCTGCATGGCTGAAAGATCGCCATATACTGCATCTGCATGGTTGAAAGATCGCCTCATACTGCATCTGCATGGCTGAAAGATCGCCTCATACTGCATCTACATGGCTGAAAGATCGCCTCATACTGTATCTGCATCGGCTGAAAGATCGCCTCATACTGCATCTCATGGGCTGAAAGATCGCCACATACTGCATCTCATGGGCTGAAAGATCGCTAAATTATCCAAAGGCGTCATCGTTCGGAGGCACCATTTTCATAGCCCGAGAACACCATGTCATGGCCTGAGGACACCTTTTAATCTTTTGCATATCATTATTCAAAGGCATCATGGTTCGGAGGCACCATCCTCATAGCCCGAGAACGTCATTTCATGGCCTGCGAATCCTTTATCATATGTTTCATGGCCCAGGAAATCATGGTCTTAGGACACCATTCTTAACCGTCCAAAGACAGCATTCATGGTCCAACGGGAATTCGCATCATGTTTAAATTTGCGCACAATATATGCTTGTATTATTTATTTGCAGGTAAACTGGCGAGCAACAGCCATCCCGGCAGGAGCGATCCCGCTATAGTGCCCGCAGCCATATCAAACCTAACCACTCCCGTAAACTGTCCGCTTACCAGCCCGAGACGTTGCGTCCGTTCTTGAAATCGCATCATCGGTATATTCCGCCGGTGAAACCTGAACTACATACGGCCTGATTCCTGTAAAACCAGCGATATGTAGGCAACTCAGAATCTAGGGCGCGGCTTGACCTGTTCGAACCGTTCGTTCGGTCAAAATTGGCCATCCTATCTTTTCCCGACAACTCTTTCATCCTTCCCGGGTAAAGAGGGGCAGCTGTTGATACCCAATTTTTCCCTATATATATTTTAATTTGCAAAATACCTTCAAAATAGAATATGCATGCATTTATAAGCGCGCTCAAATGTTTTATTATTTTTCCTTAATTTTTTTTACGGTTTTTAAATCAATTTGTTCCCCTATTTTATCCATAAAAACCTAGTAATAATTTCTAAAATTATCATTTTTGGTGATTCACTTGTTGAACTTTTATATTTATGCTAAAATATAGCTAAGGGAATTTTTGAATATTTTTTACAAAATTATTTAGTATTTTTTTTTAGGGATAAATTGTATAATTGCAATATTAGCCTCTTTTAGGATTTAATTGCGTTTATGTTCATGAAAACTAAGTCCAGTACTTTTAAATGGTTAATTATATGTCATAAATCATTTTAGTACTTTTAATTTATTTCCAGAACTCAATTTAATATCTTTTATAATTTTAATAGGGGAAATTTGGCTATTTAAATGATAGCCCAGTTACATTTCAGTTATAGCCTAAATTCTACCCCAATTTAAACCCAATTGAACCCATCGGACCAGGCCCAAACCCAGTTTCATAAACCGCCCCACTTACCCGTTTTAATCCAGGCAGTTGATCATTCAGATCAACGGCCAATACTCGCCCTTTCCTTAATTAATTCCAAACGACCCCAAAACCCTATCATTTCTCACCTACCGCCGCCCTTGAACCCCCTTCCTCTCAAACCATCTCTGCAACACCACCTAAACCCTAGCCGCCGCCACCCTAATCCACCCTAATACCTACCTAATCTATGGCCTTCCGTGGTTATTTGAGGCCTGTACCAGCCTTCCATGGCTCCTATGTGTTTGGTTCTATAGTTTCATGACCAGACCTCGGAGGGATTTGGTCCGGTCCTTGCTCGATGACCTTTCTCCTATCATCCCTGACCTTTCTCCGACCAGCCACGGCCATTCGAGTCAGATCCTTGACTCTCCTAGTTAGATCGGTAACTTTTCAAGGCCTTTCTCATTGCTTTTGGGTTTTCTGAAACCCTAATCTCTCAGACTTTTTCGATTGCTTTCAGATCCACCTTAGATCTATGCTTGCCATGATTCTTTTAAGTGCTTCTCGAAGTTTCTTTGACCTTTCTTTCAAAATGACTCTTCACTTTCCGATTAGGGTTTTCCTTCAAGTTTTTCTTTTCAAAATCTCTTCTCTGATTTTAACATGTCTATGATTTTTCTATGTCTTGCGCATGTTGTTCTCCTATCTGAGTTAGCATGTTGAAAACCCTAATTGCTTTTGGGATTCACTCCAATTCTGAAATTGTTTACTAGCACTTGATTGATTTATTTGTTTGTCACCTTTTAAAATCGATTGTTGTTGAAACCCTAGGTCTTTGGGCCTAAAATGGTTTGTTTGAGTACTTGACTCGACTGAAAGCTTTTGTTTTAGACTCTCTCTTTTCACTAAGTGACTCATCTATTTTTTTTTACTATCTTTCAACTCGACTAGGGTTGAAACCCTAACTTTTTAAAAGGGGTTTCCTCACCTGCTATTGTGAAACCTTTGCATATTTCTGATGCTCTGTTTTCTTCCCTATTAATTCAATGTGACTCGACCTACTTGATTACTATGCTTCGAATGTTTGCTTTACTACTGAACCCTAGCTTATTTCTGCCACTACTACATGTTTGTGATTTTGTCAATAAGTTTGGCCTCGCATGTCTAATGACCTTATTCACTTTATTTATACGCTGAAGTTTCTTCCTTGATTGATCTTCATCTTGTGACTGATTTCTAAAGTTTCCCTTTTATGAACCCTGATTTCACTCGGCCGTTCAAATTGATTGATTCTTTCCCCTTTACTATGATACTTTGCCTTACTGAATCTTTTCCAAAATAAGTATATTTCCGTACCTAGACATAATTACTTACTAAATGCTTGTACTACTTCTTTTATGGCAATAATCAGTCTGTCTCTAAACTGATCTCTTTCCTTATTTGAATCTCTTACTACCCGTTAGACAAGTGATTCCTTAATTAAAAGGAATCACTTGTATAATTGATTCTAACTGTTGATTATTTCCATATTTGTACAAAAACATTACTTATTACCTCTCCTTCACTCGTTTTCAAAAGCTATATATACCCTGCACCCCTCTTCTTTCAAAGACAACGAACAACAAGGAAAAAAACACTAGAGTTCAGAACACACACTTCACTCAAAACTCTCTCTCTTTTCTCTGTTACTACTTGTGTTGCTGCCTTGTCTAGCCGGCTGAAAGCCAAGGCTAGGCTGTGGAAATTTTTTTACCTTTCCTTCTGCATTTGCTTCTTTACTGGTATGTTCTAATTAATTTTCAAGCATCAAACACAACATGTTTTCTCTACCATTTCCTTCACTCTTGCATGTTTCAGCTTGTGTTTAATCAAGTTCTATTACTGAGCATACTGTAATTTACCCCTTTCTCTTCGGAATGGATGTTTTCCCATGTATGAACTCTGTCAGCCACTTATTATGACTTATGAATCCCAAACCCCCATATCCCCTATGTGTTTATATTCGCTAGTTGGTTTGAGGGCATGTCAGCACTAGACATTGCTGTACATGATCCCAAACCTGACCCTCCTTAGGGTCATATGCTTCACATCCCCTCTATGTGTTGTGTTCTCTGGCTGGCATATGGGCATGCTAGCACCATCTATTGATGTGCATGCCCAAGCCCGACCCCTTTCTAGGGTCATATGCTCCCTGCAATGTATTTCCAAACCCCTGACCCCTTCTGAAAAAAAATGATGATTCTGTGTAGTGCTAGCTTTACTACTACAATATTCCAATTACTTTTCCCCTTTACTATTCTCAACCCAGTTTTAAACAAATCCCTACTTTTGCACTTCAATACTCTTAGACTTAGGTTCTGCCCCTCTTGTGTGAGCCTTGCCTTGGGACCCATGAGCTCCCTCTGAACTTGGACACATAAGGGCTGGCCCTTCCACACTGAACTCATCTCTAGATGGTTATGCAAACTTGGGTGTAAGCACTGCCCGGGGTCCCTTGAGACCCTTAGGGAACTTTGACCCACCCAGGTCCAAGAAAGGCTCTGAAACAAGTGGCATTTGAGGTGATTTGTTCCATAACTCAAAGAAGAAGTCAAAATCAGGCTTCCTATGGTTGTAACTTCTTATTTTCACACTTTTATGATGTAATTCAGTACTTGGTCTGTAATAATTTGTTATAAACATTAGGGTTGGTTAGTGAAAAGGGTTGGGTAATTATGCATGTTTAACTATTAGAAGGGTAGAGAACATGCCTATAGGACCTATTTTCTGTATAATTCAGCATTTAGATAATCTGCCTATAGGATTTTTAGCCCGCATGTTTAATTCTGCATTCAGATGACATGCCTATAGAATTTGTCCCAAATTCTGCATGTTTATTACCTCACTTTGACACCATGCTCCTAGGATCTAAAGAGTTACAATCAGACATCATGCTCATAAGGTTAAAATCAGTTCTTTTTAGAAATCATGCCTATAGAAATCTCATGTAATTTCTGCCTGCTTCATTTCACGTTCGACTAGATATCATGTCTGTAGGAATTAAAAAGCAGCAATAGTAGAGATCAAGCCTATAGGATCTGAAACCAGTCTAGTTTAAAATCAGCTTGACTCATATTGTTCTGAACTAATTTGTTTTTTTTAACAACTCTCTCTTCTTAATATGGTTTAGAAAGAATTTCTATAGGATCTCAAATTGATTATTTTAGAACTGTTACTGCTTTGCCATTTTCAAATCGGTAATAGATATCATGTTTATAAGATCTCACCCAAACACTTAGGCAAGCCTTAGGTAATAACAATAAAGACTGAACCCGCCTTTGTTAATCAGTAATTGCTACAACCAGCAGGC
>NC_031994.1:66202894-66218978 GCF_001879085.1 Nicotiana attenuata
GAACCGCGGCCAAACACCCTCGCGGAATCTCAATCTTCTGCAGCTGCTTCCCACCGCGGTTCTGCCGCGGTCGCGGTGGAACCGCGGTGGATCCAGTTCTCTGAATCTTCGGCCTGTTTTTGCACGGGTCACTTGGGAAATTTCACAGTTGGCCTCTTTTTCATCACTTTTGACTCCAAAACTGCTCCTTAGCCGTCTTTATACATATATCACCTACAAATCATGAAAAGCACTAATAAAAGCATTTTGTCATCACTTTTAGCATTAAAACTACACAAGAAGGTGATTATTTAAGGTGTGATTATAGTCAAATTCACTTATTATCAATAACCCACACTTAAATCTTTGCTCGTCCTCGAGCAACTAAACCACACTTCTAGGCCTAACTGCTCAATGCATTGCCCCAATTTATGTCACACCTGCTATTATCAATGATCGACCCAAGCAGTGCACAATCATATCTCAAATGCAGACTCTCATACCAAGACACACTTGTGCTCACTCTAATTACTCTAACAGAAGTGAAAACTCACTTTTTCTTCTTGAGTCACATGCCCTCACATAAACAAAATCTGAGAGAAGTTCCACACACATAAAATTCAACAATAAGGAACCATATATAGAAAGAATTCACTCACTCTCATCAAAGAGCATTCACATGCCACACAGACACACCATAAGCTTGCCCCTAGTGTAATACTCTACTAATCGAGCCATTCAGTCAAAGATCAAGAGGTCTTTATAGGTTGTAATGTAGGCTAAGGGACGGGTAGGATATATTTGGATATAGTGACTAACCTCCCTAAGTACGTTAAATACACACTTCTTTTTATTTTACCATTATGCTCAACCCAATCATTACTCCCCATTTTGTTTCACTTGTGACCCCCACTTTTCGTTAGGTACAACTGGCTGCTTTTTCTTTTTTTTTCTTTTCTTTTCTCTTTTTTTTTTCAGATTTATTGTACACTGCGAGTTCACCAACCAGAACCTTCATTCTTGATTCCCCTTTTCTCTTTTTTTTTTTTTCTTAGTTCTCTCCCACCCCACACTTGACTTTTGTATATTCTTTAGTGATTAAGTGATTCTAGGAGGTAAGGGTTCAAACAATGAGCTTATTCAAACACAACGATTTAGATTATTATAGGGTTATCAAAGAACAGGCTTCAGGCTCAAAGGGGTTAACTATGGTAGCATGTACAGGTGGATTCTCAAGTATAAAGGGTTGCACAAAGAAATGCCTCAATCATCTCTAAGACCAAACGACTTCTATTTCGCTTTGCAAACACACAGGGCAAATTCTAGGTATCATATGCAGGCATAGGATGCAAGTAACAACTCACACACACTTAGCATGTAACTCATTCCGAATCAGTTCATCAACACAATCATACGAGTGTTCAAGCCAGACAAGATGTGCAAAATTAAGGCATATATTATGAGTCCACAAACAAGCTTAGACCTTACACCCTTAGTTCGTTTTCTTTGCAAGTGTGCACATTTGGGGTTACATTCTGACCTTCACCCATTTAATCCTAAAACTATAAAAGAAAAATCTACCTAACCCGGTTCAAGAAAAACCCTTGGAAAAGAACCGTGGTCAAAAGAAAAACCAAGGGGGAGGTACTACACTACCTAAAAGAAGAATATAAAATAAAAAAATTCTACATGGACTACTTCCCTCAAGAGTACTATCCACATAGTCCGTCATCAGGGAGAGTCCTCTACAAGTTTTTTAAATTTTTTTTTTATATATATATCTGACTTTGACCCTCAAGAGACCCGTCAACAAGTGTCCGTCGTTGGGTCAAGTCAGCTACTCCTAATATAACTTACTCACATAAGTACACCACATCTACTGCTACCACACAACAACAGCTATATACATTTCAATACACAGTTAGAGCAAGTCTCCCACCCCACACTTAAAATCATGGCATGTCCCCATGTCATATCAATACAGTAAAGAACAGAAGAGTGAGAAGACTTCCCTGAGACTCAATCCGAGTCGGAGATGGTGCTGGGGTCTGCATGGCAGGCCCTCCCCAATGCGCGTAGCCAAGCCATAAACCGGCTCTCAGATCTAGCCTGCCTCTGTGACATGGCGTCCATCCGTGTGTGTAGACCATCCACCGAGGTGCGGAGATCCGCGACCTCTTCCTCCAAGGAGCGCAGCATAGGCCGGGAGGACTGTGAGCGTGATAGGTCTTCTCCAGAATGGGGGCGCCGAGAGGGCCCGGCACTGTCAACAGACCTCCTGGACGGTGCAACAGGGACCGGATCATCCTCCTCATCATCAATCTCAATTGTAGTGCGGGTGCCCCTGCCCACTCTGATGCTAGAAGCTTTGAAAGCTGCTTTGGGAGGCAAATCGCCATCAGCAGGGTTGGTAGGGGTGTTTCTCATCAAGCACAATGTGGTCACCAAGGAAGGGAAATAGAATCCCTTTGTCAGCAGCGGACCCCGTAAGACCATTTCATCTCCAATTACCCGTGCCGCATCAAAATCCTTCCCTGTCACAAAGCACCAAGTCAACAGTGCCCTATTGAAGTTCACGGCCGTGGTATTGCTAGAAGGCAGGAACCTGCTACAGATAACAGTCAACCAACACTTGGCCAGGTGAGTGAAGGAGTTAGAGTTGAGGGTTATTTGGTCACGTATCCATATGGGCTGCCCCCCTGTGCAAAGTACATCCGTCATGACCTCCCATGTCACCCCGGGCCTGTCATGGTAATAGTCGACGTCACTGGTGAACGGAGGCATCCGCAACACCCGGCGAATTGTTTGAATTTGAGCACTGACCACCATACTCCGAACAATCACCTCCCTACCCAAATTCAAAGGGCAGTTGGCATAAAATTCACGAACCAGCATCTTGTTAACTGGTGCAGGGTCAGCAAATAGGAACTCCATATCTCGCCTCCGTATCTCTTCATACATCTCCACTTTTTCGGCTCGGAGGGCTGCCCGATCAATCGGGATTTCATGGATAAAAGTTTTGGTAGCCTTGGCGTTGAAGTCGTCATCTGCCAGTTCCGATTGGAATCTGGACTCATCATATGCAGGTCGTTGGGATGTGCCTCCAGAGCGCCTTTGCCTTTTGGGAGCCATTGATCCTGCAAATAATCAAACAAACCATCAACAAATGCCCTAGCTAGTGCCAATAAGGTAGTTACTCAGACTTCACCACCCAATGACACCAAATATAGCTCCTGACTTCACTCATAACAACCCCCATAATAGCTCCATAATTTTCTTACCACGTCCGGTATAATACACCCCACACTTATTCCATTCAATGGTACCCATGACCTACACACCACCATATAACAAACACCACTCTACAACAAATATCACCATACCAACAAAAACCATGCTACAACAAATATCACCATACCAACAATCAACTACACAACAAGAACCATCAATTACAACATCCCAAACCTAGGTTGGCTTAAACACCCCAAAAATATACAACTTAGTGCCACAATTTTTTATTTTTTTTTATTTTTTTTTCGGCCAACACATGACCCAATCCATACTACACCACAAAAATCTAATTTTAGGCCTCCAAACCACCAAAACAACTTCACAATTAATTAACAATGGAGGCCCAATTAATTTAGCACCAAACAACCTCATCAACATCAACTACAACAACTACAACAATGGCAAGCATAAAAGAAAGCAAACAAAATTAAAAAAATGCAAATTAATACACTAATCCTAACTAGTGTATAAATAAAATTACTAATCTAACAATTACACTACTTAGAAGAGAAAGAAATAGAGAGAGAGAAGAGTAACTTACTTGAGTTGAAGAGGGAAGGGAAGGGGGATGTGTTAATGGAGGTGTTGGGAAGAAAGGTTGGGAATGGAGGTTTGGGGAAGAAGAAGAAGGGTGATATTTTGTTGAAGAGAGAGAGAGAAAGAGAGGAATGGGGGTTGGGGCGGAATAATTGGGGAATAGATAAGGGGAGGGGGGTTTGTTTTCTGTGTTAAAAAAAAAAGAAAAAAAAAAATTAAATTAAAAAAAACTATACTTACCTGGCCGCGTCTGTATCTGTCGCGGTTCTGCCGCGGTCGCGGTAGAACCGCGGCAGTGAGTTTCCGCGAGGCCTTTTGACCGCGGTTTCACCGCGGTCGCGGTGGAACCGCGGTCGAAGCCCCTCTTTGATTCTAACGCCCCGTTTTATTTTTTTTTTATTTTTTTATTTTTTAGATTACAAAGGTTACAATTGCAACAATGTCATGGGTTGCCTCCCACGTAGCGCCTGATTTAACGCCGCGGCACGACTCATGTGAGCGAAATTNTTGGGATTAGGATCGGGGGGGGGGGGGGTTAGTAGTGTTTTAAAAAAAAGAAAGAGAAAAATAAAAAAAATAAAAAAAAACTTACCTGGGCCGCGTCTGTATTCGCCGCGGTTCTGCCGCGGTCGCGGTGGAACCGCGGCAATGAGTTTCCGCGAGCCCTTTTGACCGCGGTTTCACCGCGGTCGCGGTGGAACCGCGGTCGAAGGGCCTCTCTGATTCTAACGCCCATTTTTTTTTTTTTTGTGTAAATAGATTACAAAGGTCACAATTACAACAATGTCATGGGTTGCCTCCTACGCAGCGCCTGATTTAACGTCGCGGCACGACTCATGTGAGCGAAATTAAGGTTCGCTCGACCTCTGGGGTTCATTCAAATGCAGCTCGGTCATCTCCTTAGGCTCGTTCATGCCCACATACAATTTCAACCGCTGACCATTGACTCTAAATGTACGAGAGTCATCTTCAGTAGAAACTTCCACAGCTCCGGAAGGAAACACTTCCACCACGCAAAATGGTCCAGACCACCTTGACTTTAGCTTACCTGGGAATAACCGCAGTCTTGAGTTGTAAAGCAGTACCCTGTCCCCAGGTTTGAAATTTCGTTCAATGATGTTCTGATCGTGAAGCCTTTTCATTCTCTCTTTATATAGCCTTGTGCTCTCAAAAGCGAGATACCTGAACTCCTCTAGCTCATGTAATTCAGTGACTCTCGACGTGCCCGCAGCTTCCAAGTCTAAATTCAGCTGTTTCAGTGCCCACCACGCTTTATGTTCCAGTTCTACAGGTAGGTGACAGGCCTTCCCAAATACCAACTTATATGGTGACATACCAATTGGTGTCTTGAATGCTGTCCTGTAGGCCCATAGCGCATCATCCAGCTTCCTTGACCAGTCAGTTCTTGTAGCATTTACAGTTTTTGTCAATATGCTCTTGATCTCTCTGTTGGACACCTCAGCCTGTCCACTGTCTGTGGGTGGTACGGAGTAGCCACCTTGTGGCGCACATCATATTTAGCCAACAACTTCTCGAAGGCCCGGTTGCAGAAATGAGTTCCTCCATCGCTAATAATTGCACGCGGTGTCCCAAAGCGGGTGAATATGTTCTTCTTTAGAAACCTGACTACCACCTTAGCATCATTGGTGGGTAATGCAGCAGCTTCCACCCACTTGGACACGTAATCTACAGCAACAATAATGTATTTATTGCCATAGGAGCTGACGAAGGGACCCATGAAATCTATCCCCCAAACATCAAACACTTCCACTTCTTGAACTGGGTTCATGGGCATCTCGTGAAGCCGGGAAATGTTCCCGGTGCGTTGACATTCATTACAGCTCTTGACCCATAAGTGAGCATCCTTGAATACCGTTGGCCAGAAAAATCCGGCCTCTAGCACCTTAGCTGCAGTCCTGATGCCTCCAAAGTGACCACCATACGCCGAAGCGTGACAAGCCTGCAAGATAGAAGATTGTTCGATCTCGGGGACGCATCTCCGGATCATGTTATCAAGGCATATTCTAAACAAGTAGGGCTCATCCCAGTAATACCATTGGCTTTCGCGAAAGAATCTCTTCCTCTGAACCAATGACAGGTCGTGAGGAACAATACCACTGGCCAGGTAATTAGCATAGTTTGCATACCAAGGCGCTTCCTGATGAGTGGTAACGAGCAGCTGCTCATCTGGAAAGGTTTCCAGATCCTTCAAGTCGTGATAGGTGATCAGCGACTTGATTTTCAGTGCCCTTACGGTCACGAATTTCAAGATCGAACTCTTGCAGTAGCAACACCCAACGAATCAGGCGTGGCTTAGAGTCCTTCTTTTCTATTAAGTATCTAAGAGCTGCATGGTCAGAGTATACGATTACCTTGGATCCTATTAGATAGGACCGAAACTTGTCAAAAGCAAATACCACAGCTAGCATCTCCTTCTCTGTCACTCTGTAGTTCAACTGGGCTCCACTCAGCGTCCTACTAGCATAGTAGATTGGGTGCATCAGTTTGTCCTTGCGCTGGCCCAGCACTGCCCCCACCGCGTAGTCACTGGCATCACACATCAATTCAAACGGTTGCTCCCAGTCAGGGGCAACGATTATGGGTGTTGTGACCAGCCTTTGCTTCAACTCCTCAAAAGCTACCCTGCAATCATCAGAAAATACAAAAGGGTGATCTTTCTCTAACAACTTACAGAGAGGGTTGGCAATTTTGGAGAAGTCCTTAATGAACCTCCGGTAGAATCCGGCATGTCCAAGAAAGCTCCTTATGGCTTTGACTGAAGTTGGCGACGGCAGCTTTGCTATGACATCAACCTTTGCTCTATCCACCTCTAATCCTTTGCTTGACACCCGGTGCCCCAAGACTATACCTTCTTGTACCATGAAATGGCACTTTTCCCAATTCAGAACCAAGTTAGTCTCGATGCACCGTTTCAGCACACGCGTCAAATTCACTAGGCAGTCCTCAAATGAGTTCCCCACCACTGAGAAGTCATCCATGAACACCTCCATTATATCTTCTACCATGTCAGTAAATATGGCCATCATGCACCGTTGGAATGTGGCGGGTGCATTGCATAGACCAAAGGGCATCCTCCTGAAGGCATAAATTCCGTACGGGCATGTGAATGAGGTTTTTTCTCTATCCTCAGGGGCAATGGAGATCTGATTGTACCCTGAGTACCCATTCAAGAAGCAAAAGTGTGACCTCCCTGCCAATCTATCCAGCATTTGATCAATGAAGGGAAGTGGGAAGTGGTCTTTCCTGGTGGCTAGATTCAACTTTCTATAATCCATGCAGATTCTCCAGCCCGTGACGGTTCTTGTTGATATAAGTTCATTGTTGTCATTCTTTACCACCGTCATGCCACCCTTTTTAGGCACACATTGAACTGGGCTAACCCAGCTACTGTCAGAGATTGGGAAAATGATTCCCGCATCCAACCATTTTATCACTTCCTTCTTCACCACTTCCTTCATATTCGGATTTAGCCGTCTCTGATGTTCCCTGGAAGGTTTGTGCCCCTCTTCCAGCAGAATCTTTGCATGCAATAGGCGGGGCTGATCCCCTTGATGTCTGCCATGGTCCACCCAATGGCAGTTTTGCACTCCCTAAGTACCTGTAAAAGCTGTTGAACCTGCACATCTAACAAACCAGATGAGATAATAACAGGTAATGTGGAGTCAGGCCCCAGAAATTCATACCTAAGGTGGGTTGGCAAAGGCTTCAATTCCAGCTTAGGGGGTTCCTCGATGGATGGTTTAGCTGGAGGGGTCTCTCTCTTTTCTAAGTGTAAGGGCTCAAACTCCAGATTTCTCTTCCAGAACCCTTTACCTTCCAGTGCCAAAGCATGCAGCAAGGGGATCCTCAACCGTCAACGCCTCATCATCAGCCTCTACAATTACATCCACTGCATCAATAAGGGAACAATTTGCGAACTCACTTGGTCGCCTCATCGATTTCTGCACATTGAATATAATTTCTTCATCATTGAGCCTCATCTTAAGCTCCCCGGTCTCGCAATCAATCTAAGCTCTCCCCGTGGCCAAGAAGGGTCGTCCTAGAATTATAGGAATTTCTTTATCCACTTTGCAATCCAAGATTACAAAATCTGCAGGGAACACGAATTTCCCCACCTGAATAAGCACATCATCAAGAATCCCAAATGGACGCTTAACAGTCATGTCGGCCAGCTGCAATAACATAGAAGTAGGTCGAGCTCTCCCAATGCCTAACCTCTTATAAATGACCAGGGGCATGAGATTAATGCTGGCCCCTAAATCACAGAGTGCCTTAGCAAAGGCATAGTTCCCAATAGTGCATGGAATTGTAGAACTACCTCGATCAGATAGCTTATATTTGAAATCGTGAGGTTATAGATAATATTTATCTTCAAAAATTTCCGAAATTTGACCACGTGGTCCTGGGGAAGAATTTTAATAATCTTCCAATTTGGGTTGGGTAATTACTTCAATAGTTAAATTATGAACTTTTGAGTATATATTGATTTATTTGTATAATATTTGGCTAGTTTCGTGTTGTTTGGTCACCGAGTTGAGGATTTATAGCGTATTTGTGGACCGAAAGTGAGCTTGAGAACGAGGTAAGTCTCCTGCCTAACCTTGTAAGAGGGAAACTCATCCCCTTAGCTGTATTTTTGTTGTGAATTACTTGTGTGGGGAGCTATGTAGTCTTAGGTTTACTCCATGCTTTACTGTATTATCGTGTTTGTTATGCATATTAATTATCTTGAATAGAGTTGAGACTATAGATTCTAAAGTTGAAAATTTCCAAGATAGATTTCTTATTTTGGAGAAAGAATTGAAAAATATTTAATAACTCTGAGAAATCTATGTCCTCTCTCGTCGCAAGTACTTCCACGAGCGAGGTAAACTTCTCTATTCTCATGGGAGCGGCCCATTCACCTCGGCAGTTTATTAGATACATTTATGGTTCGTGCCGTTCTACCCTTGGTAGTGCACACAGTATATTTTTAAATCGGGTCGTACGACCTCGGCATAAATCGTGCGTGATAATACTCGGAGCCTAATTACCCTTGATATTATTTTATGGCTTGAGAGGTTACAATTTATTTAATGACAGAAATTGATTTGGAGTTAGTAGGTGTTGATTAGAGATGTTGGCATTTACGATCAATTAAAGAATTATTTATTCGCTGCTTGTTATTGTGTTATTATTATTATTATTATTATTATTATTATTATTATTATTATTATTATTATTATTATTTACATAACTCATGCTTATTTAAAAAGTTTGTATTTTATTTGTTAGCCCATAGTAAGTGCCAATATCGACCCTTCGTTATTACTTCTTCGGCGTTAGACTGGATACTTACTGGGTACATGTTATTTATGTACTCACGCTACACTTCTGCACTGATCATGCATGATCTGAGGCAGGTGCATCTGGCAGTCATCCTGGCGCGCTCCCTTGATACTCCGAGACTTGGTGGTGAGCTGCTTTTTTCGAGTCCATTCTGCAGCACCCGAAGCCTCTCTTTTGTATTTACTTTCTGTCTACTCTATTTCAGACAATAGTTCAGTATTTTCTTGTATATTCTACTAGAAGCTCATACACTTATGACACCGGGTCTTGAAATTTATGCTAGTAGATATTTGACGGAGTTTTGAGAGTTTATTTCACCACACCTGTTCTTATATTTATTTACACTTTATTTTATTTGATTTTTCATCTCTTACTTACTTAATAAATAAAAATCAACTATTTCGAAATTGTTAAAAAGAATAAATACATGGCTATTTCATCGTTGGCTTGCCTAGCAGCGACGTTGGGCGCCATCACGGCCTACAGGGGAAATTGGGTCGTGAAAGTATACTTGTATATCAGTTTGGTATCGTAGAGGACTAGGCTCTTTTTTGAAGGAATTAACCAGACCTCTATCTTGTGAGTATATAATATACCATGAGGGCATCATAGAGTACTGACGAGTATTTTTTTATTGAAGGAATGAACCAGCCCTCTATGAGCCCCTATTAGCATATGCTATATACCAGGTTGGTATCATCGAGACTGAGTGTTATTTTGAAAGGTCTTCCACATTATATCATGTCAATATATGGTATATAAAATATAGGTATCATAGAGAACTGAGTGTATTTCTAGAAGGAATGAACCAGACCTCTATGACCATGTCAGTATATGATAATATACCATGTGAGTATCATAGTATGTTGCAACAATATACTTTAACTGCTACTAATATACTATTTTTCGTATACTATATAATAGAGTAAATAGATGCTTAGAACTATCTTACCCTGCAGAAATGCAGGGTAAGGCTGCGTACAATAGACCCTTGTGGTACTGACGAGTGTTGTTTTTATTGAAGGAATGAACCAGCCCTCTATGAGCCCCTATTAGCATATGCTATATACCAGGTTGGCATCATCGAGACTGAGTGTTATTTTGGAAGGAATGCCACATTATATCATATCAATATATAGTATATAAAATATAGGTATCATAGAGAACTGAGTGTATTTCTGGAAGGAATGAACCAGACCTCTATGACCATGCCAGTATATGATAATATACCATGTGAGTATCATAGTATGTTGCAACAATATACATTAACTACTACTAATATACTATTTTTCGTATACTATATGATAGAGTAAATAGATGCTTAGAACTATCTTACCCTGCAGAAATGCAGGGTAAGACTGCGTACAATAGACTCTTATGGTCATGCCCTTCCCCGGAACCCGTGCATGGCGGGAGCTTAGTGCAGCGTGCTGCCCTTTTTATATGATAGAGTATGTTATTTTATGATAATTAGTATAAGAAAAATTAAATTAAATAAAAAGATGTACTATATTGGTCACTATTTTTTATTTGGTATAGTAAAAAAGGAGAGAAAAAAGAATAAAAATAAAGGAGCCAAAAAGATGTGTAAAATTAGATTACGAGGAAAAATAAAACACAGAAAAAATAATTTAAAAATAATAAAAATAAAATTAGAAAAGGAGAAAAAGGAAAAAAATCAATGAAAAAATAGAAGAGAAAACATGTATCATGTGTAAGTAGTTTTAATCACTGATTTAGAGAAAAAAATGAGATAAAAGACATAAGATATATTATACCAGTTATATGAAAAGAACAGTAAATAAATATTTACTATATTAGTTATATTTTATTGCTATACAAAATAAAGAAAAATAAAGAAAGGATGCAAAAAAAAGTGAATGTGGTTAGATAATGTAGAAAAAAAAGAAGAAGAGTTAAATGAAACTAGAAAAGAAATAAAGAAATAAAGAAAAATGAACAAAAGGAAAGAAATAGAATAAAAAAAAGGAGCCAGAATTGAGTATGGAATTAAATAATAGTAAAAAAAGAAAATAAAAAACAATATGATTAAAAAAACATAACAGAAGGGAGAAAGAGCAAAAACAACGAAAAAGAAGAAAAAATAGAAGGAGGAGCCAATTACGCATAAAAGCTAGAATGGGTACGAATGGTAATTAGTTTGATGAGTACAAAAATAAATGGATAGTCAAGACTAATTAGTTTGATTTTTAGTTTGATTTTTACGGGTAAAACTCTAAAACTCCCTTAAATATTTGGGGGCCTAAGCCCTTGCCTTACCTGGAGCCGCCCTCAATTCCCAATCAAAGCCGGAAACAGGAACGTCCTTCTCATGTATCTATACCAATACCAATTCCCAATCAAAACCGGAAACAGGAGGAACGTCCTTCTCATGTATCTATAAATAAAATATATACATCTACTTCCGCGGTTTATTCACTGTCCAAACCCAAACATCAACCAACTCTCAGATTCCTTCTGCATCCAACTCCTCGAGCATTCACCAAATCGTACGTTTTTCTTTTCTATTCTTAATTTTTGCAATTGATTTCTTGTGATATTGGATGGAAACACTGACCAAAAAGCTAAATTTTTTGTTTTTTTATCTATCAAATTTTTAAAATTGCTCAAGGTTCTTGCCATTTTGTGTAGGCGTAGCTCAAAGTTGTTGATTCAGCTTTTGGGTGCTTAATACGTGTCCATNAAAAGGTCCTTGGGTTATGCCAGGGAGGTCCACGGGTTATGCCGGGATAAATAAAAAAGGGTCCTTAAACAAAATCTGAGAGAAGTTCCACACACATAAAATTCAACAATAAGGAACCATATATAGAAAGAATTCACTCACTCTCATCAAAGAGCATTCACATGCCACACAGACACACCATAAGCTTGCCCCTAGTGTAATACTCTACTAATCGAGCCATTCAGTCAAAGATCAAGAGGTCTTTATAGGTTGTAATGTAGGCTAAGGGACGGGTAGGATATATTTGGATATAGTGACTAACCTCCCTAAGCACTTTTAATACACACTTCTTTTTATTTTACCATTATGCTCAACCCAATCATTACTCCCCTTTTTTTCACTTGTGACCCCCACTTTTCGTTAGGTACAACTACTCTTGTAAATTGTTGTTCCCTTTTCACGTTTAAGTAAATATGACCTAAGAATTGGATTTGGGCGTAATTGAGTGTAATTATATATTTTGGTATATTTGTCTAGTTAAGTAACACTTGGTCGGCATAAAATTGGATGTAATTGAAGGAGTATAATCACACTCTTCAATTCTCAAGGGTGAACTGATAATTTATGATAATTATATTGTGTAATTACTAACTAATGTAACTTTTAAAAATTTCTTTTATTTTTTCCAAATATATTAAGTACTAACTTTCTTATATTCACATGAATAATTAATTTTATTATTGAAATTTTGATTAATTAACTTAAGTAATAATATTTTTTTATTCATAAGATATCGGTTATTTTTATGATATTGTTTACCGATTTATAATTATTTCATATATTTTTACGTGAAAATATTTATTTTAAACACCTCTTAATTAATTAATTTTTTTATTTATATGTTTGTCATACAACAAAACTTATTCACATATTAATTTGAACTTCTTTATTTAACGATATAATTATACTTGTCCAACCAAATATAACAGTGTGAATTACTCTGTAATTATATTGTGGCAAACAAATAGGCTATTGTAATTATTGTACTGCAGATAATTACACATAGCTTTCCAAACAAACCCTTAAAGTAAAATTAAGTAATCGTAAATAAAATTAAGTAAAATTCATTTGAAGCCGGCCGGTGAAAACAATTGTCATTCGCTAGCCATAAATTAAGCCATACAATTCATAGCCCCAAACAAAGTATAATGGCTAGCCTAAATTGGTCTTATCTGCATGTTGACAAACATTAACACTTGCATAACTCATAATAGCATGTGCCTATTTATGTGGCTTGAATTCATCTTCTCTGAACTACTATATCCCATTTATTTTATCTTTTATTTGAGTTGATCTTTTATTTCTTTTTCCAAGCTACAAGGATAACGTGTTTCATATTATTTCCTCTTATTTGAAAGCATATATCCTCGTAGAAAATTTGTGACTTAGCCATGATCACTTGTTGTCCTAACCTAATCATGTTTATCAATTTAAGTGTGTGAATGCCGAGAAACGAAAAACCATCAATAATTAATTCTTGTCGTGTAACTCGTGGTACAGTTGGTTGTGTATGCTAATCAGTCCTTCCTAACTTTATTCTCTTTTTATTTTAATTTCTATAATAATATAATTACGCATCACAAAAATATTAGGATTATATATTTGCTTATATTCCACCCATAAAATTAAACATAATAGAACAAGGAAAACAGAATTAAAAAAAAATTAAAATATAATCCCTTTCTATCTTTGACAATGAACCTGAAATTTTTATTGATTGAATCTAGTAAAAAATTATGATATTGTATAAGCAAAAATATTCATGATATAAAAAGAGAATGACAACGATGTATACATTGTATAAGTAGTACACACATCATACATTAGGATAAAATATATAACACTTTTATATATTATAAAATAATTTATATTTTGCATATATCGTAGAACAGTCTTTACACTTTGGGTACACAAAAGTGCGCGTGATACAATATGAATACACTGCAAGAAGCACAATACAACTTATATATAAATTTTATGCAATGTTTATAGTATATATATCATTTTGATAATCATAGAGTAATTTTGATATATATATATATATATATGTGTGTGTGTGTGTGTGTCTATATTTTAGAGAGATTTTAGGATTTGTTACTTGGTGGCTAAGTCATTTTTCCCCTTTAAATAGAGGGTTCTATTATATTGTAATTCATCCCAAAATCAATAAGAATTCACTCTCTATACTTTTCTCTACAATACTCTTCTTCTTCTTTTTATTATTTTATAACACGTTATCAGCACGAGACTCTAACCAATTGTTTAGAGGCTTTGGGATACGTGCATGGTGCTTAACTTGACATAGTATTGAGCATAACGATTATCAATTGTTCCATGATTCCTTCATTAATAAATTCTAGATTTAAGGTAAGTATTTTACCTTATTTTTCTCTTTTAAATTCTTGAAATTCTATAATTTTATTTTAAATACAAGCAAAGACAATAAATTTTGATTATAACTCTAATAGAGTTTGTAAGAAATTATAACCACCCGAAGTGGTAAAATTTCTATGTCTTACCATGATCGAATTCAAGTATGATTTTGAGCATAAGAAGTAAAAATACGTCCCATTGAATTTGCTTCATTCTCGTTCACTTAAGAGAATGTGATAGCAGTATGTAATAAGTTTGAAAGAAGATAAAATTATTACCTTGTAGGTATCAATGGATGTGAACGTGAAAATAGTCGAAATTATAATCGCCATCATTGTGGTAATGAGAATAATAAGAATTCTCAAAATAATCCTTCACTCTGTGAAAGTAATATTTGTCATCGATTTGACATGAGATTTTGTAAAGCACATATAGATGATTCATTCATGATGTAAATGTCATAACATGTGATTTATGAATGCCTATTCATTCTTGGAAGAATATGAATATGCTAGTGTCACACCTCCTTTTTTACACACCACCCCGAAAGATAGCATATAAGGGAGTTTTTTCACTTTAAGTGAAATTATTCGAAATGGGATTATTTATTCAATTTATTCAGAGTCGCCACTTGGGATAGGTTTGTTTCTGGTGTCCCAAGTCACCGGTTTATTTTAAATCCCAAATCGAGGAAGATTTCGACTTTCCTTTTGAAGTCTGCGAACCAGAAATTCTGAATAAGGAATTCTGTTAACCCGGGGGAAGGTGTTAGGCACCCCCGAATTCCGTGGTTCTAGCACGGTTGCTTAAACTATCATAATTGGCCTATTATCTGATTTTAATACATGTTTCAAACTATGATGCCATTTTAAACTTATTAATCGCTTTTAATTAATTTTTAAAGAAGATTTAACGTCGTTTAAAATATGTTTTTGGATCGCGCCACATGAAATGCACCCGCAATCCGAAACACATTTTATTCAACGTTTTAAGATTTGGATTTGGGTCACATGAAATGCACACCCGAGTTTAGGAAGGTAATATTATTAAAATAACGCGCCTAAAACAACTACGCGTTGTTAACTTTGCGAGGGCCATGGGAATTTGCTAAATGGCACGCCTCGAATTCTAAGGTTTTTTTTAAAAGAAACAACTAAATGAGGGCCACGCATTCGAGATTTTATTTGGCGCGGCGCACCTCAATTCTATTTTTTAAGGGTATTTAAACTAAAAGCTTGGAGGGCCGTAGACTATGTCTTATCTAGTATAGCTCACCTCCCAATTATTTAAAGGGACCTTAATTAATTAACACTAAATATAGTTAAAGGTTCTAACTAAAGGTTTACATGGAAAAGTCGATTATTTTAAGCAAAGGGCCTTGGCCTAGCACAAACGAGCCAGTGGCCCAACGAGACAGGAACGACCCAAGTCTCATTTGGATAAGATTGCCCCATTTGGGCCCAAGAATGAGCCCAAGCTCATAAACCTGCTGCTTCTAAGTGAGAGACTCAGCATCGAGTCTCCCCAGCACAAATGAGCGCCTGGGAAAGCAAAATAGGAGGGAAAAGAAGGGATCAGCAGAGCAGAACAGTATCAGCCGGTACAGCAGTAGAAAATAGCACCAAAGCAACCAGTAAAAACAGCTCCGAACCCCAGAATGATAGATAGCAGCTCAAGATATCAGGTTCAAACCAAACAAACAGCCTAGCAAAGCTTTAAACCAGATCTTTGACAACCAAGTTTAAGCCATTTCTCACTCGGATGAATTCAAACAGTTTCAGAAGTTGAAAAGAGATAAAAATCAACTGAAAA
>NC_031994.1:66220277-66281218 GCF_001879085.1 Nicotiana attenuata
AAAAAAATCTAAATTAATTCCTAGACCCTAATTGACCTAAATACACTAATTAAGCCTAAATGATAATTATCAAAATTAATGAACCAACCAATTAAAAGGAAAACTACTCCAAATTGAAGTTTAGAATAAAAATGCAAATTAAATTATTTTTGTGATTTTCTTTTATATAAAATGACTTAATTACTTAACTAATCCTACAATGCTAAATTAAATTCTAAATGCAAATGCACATATTTTTGTATTTTTTATGAATTATATAAATTAAATATGCCCCAAAAATGCAAACAAACACGAAAGTTATGCAATTAATTCCTAAAAAATCAAATAATTAAAGGAAAAATCCTAAATTTAAGAATTCTGTAGGAGTAAATCATGCGAGGCAAAAATCACGTGCTCACAGCTGCCCCTCTTTGCTCGGGGACACGTAGGGTTTCCGGACAAAGATAAAATAAGCAACGATGAGGGATTTTTGCCTGCTTGACGCTCCGTGAGAAGCATTTTTGAAAAGTGTCTGACCGAACCTTGCATCAGAGGTTGCCTACATATCCTTGGCTAGAAAGGAATCAGGTAAGTGTAGTTCTGGAAGTTTTGGTAGCTGGGACTACCGGGAGCTGTGATTTCACTGTTGCTGCTGCTGCTACTGCTTGCTGACCTCCTTATTACACCAAAAGGAAAATCAAAAGCTAAGCTAGCTAGGCCTATTAACTACGAGTTACAAGATTCCTATCTATAAATCTCTCAAAGCTTGATCTTGAGTCATAGATGGTTCTTGTTGTGGACTCCGATCCGAATCTCGATGCTTGTCAGCTGTAGGTGCTGGTTCTTTCTTCAGCTTTGGATCCAAGCGGGACATGTGAAGCCTGTGACTTCAATCATATCTTGAGCAGTCTGCATCTTTCTCCGCCTCAGCACTTTGAGTTCACTTCTTTTTTGTTCTTTTTCTTCTTTTCTTTATTTTGGATTGAGACTCATTCTTCCGGCTACCTCGGATCCCGTGCCTCGAGGTAAAACCTGCTCAGACACCAAAACAAACAAACGAACAAAATTTTTCTGCCCCAGTTTTCACTAGAAAAATTTCGTGAGTTACTTGCAACACAAATCTAAGCTATTTCTTTATTGAAAGCAATAAAAATCAGGATTGTGTATCCTTTGGAATAGGGAGTGAAACCCTAAAGTGGGAGGATTGCCAGATTATGCTGGAAAGCTGACCGGGTTATGCCGGAAAAGAAAAAAGGTCCTCGGGTTATTTCGGGGAAGTCCACGGGTTATGCCGGGATAACAAGAAAAAGGTCCCTGGGTTATGCCAGGGGGTCCACGGGTTATGCCGGGATAAAAAGAAAAAGGTCCTTGGGTTATGCCAGGGAGATCCACGGGTCATGCCGGGAGAAAAGAAAAAGGTCCTTGGGTTATGCCAGGGAGGTCCGCGGGTTATGCCGGGATAAAAAAAAAGGTCCTTGGGTTATGCCAGGGAGGTCCACGGGTTATGCCAGGATAAAAGAAAAGGGTCCTTGGGTTATGCCAAGGAGGTCCACGGGTTATGCCGGGATATCTAGGGAATGGGGGCCCTATGCTACCATGATTTTTTTTCTTTTGGGATTTTTCATTTTCACTTCTTTTTCTTCTTTCTTTCTTCTTCTTTTCCTTTTCTTCTTCTTTTTTTTCTTTCTTTTTATTTAGTAAAACGCATGAAGGAATTTGGGGGAAACTTCCCTTTTTGGTCGGTTCCCTACTGCAAAGCTGTTTCAGCGCTTGCGCATTTCTCTTCCCTTTTGGGTCGCACCTACTTCTTGCGTGATCGCTTTGAATTACACCTGTTTTAACTTCTAACAAGACAATTGTTAGTTTGTAAACGGTAGGTTGGTTTGTTGGCCTTGTATCATCTCAATTNAAAGGTCCTTGGGTTATGCCAGGGAGGTCCGCGGGTTATGCCAGGATAAAAGAAAAAAAGTCCTTGGGTTATGCCAGGGAGGTCCACGGGTTATGCCGGGATAAAAGAAAAAAGGTCCTTGGGTTATGCCAGGGAGGTCCACGGGTTATGCCGGGAAAAAAGGTCCTTGGCTTATGCCAAGGAGGTCTACGGGTTATGCCGGGAGAAAAGAAAAAAGTCCTTGGGTTATGCCAGGGAGGTCCACGGGTTATGCCGAGAGAAAAAGAAAAAGGGTCCCTGGGTTATGCCAGGGAGGAAAGGGAAAAGGTCCTCGGGTTATGCCGGAAAAAAGGAAAAAATGTCCTCGGGTTATGCCGGGGGTAACTAGGGAATGGGGCCCTATGTTGGAAAGGATGCAGCTAGAGATTAGAGGCCCTATGCTACCATAATTTTGAATTTTTCTTCCTCTTTTTTTTCATCATTCTTCATTTCATTCATTTTTTTTATTTTAAAGTTTAAGAAAATGAGTAAAAATGCAGAGAAGAACTTGAAGGAGACTTCCCTTTTGGATTGATTATTGTTGCAGAGCTGTTTCTAGCACTTGCGCATTTCTTTTCCTTTTTGGTTGCACCTGCTTCTTGCACGGTTGCTTGGATTACACCTGTCTCAAATTTTTCAGACAAAGAACAATTGTTAGTTTGAAACGGTGGTGTGTGTTGTGGCCTTGATTGTTTTGATCACTTGATTTCGGCCCTTTCAACTGCAACTGGTTGCTTTCTGAACACCGATTGCATTTCTGTCTCTGGAGATAACTCCGGCTTTTCCAGAATTTGTCATGATGATTGGTCGGTGGAACTCAACCTTTTGAACTTTATTTTGCCTTCGTAGGCCTTTCCTTTCTAACTTCCTTTTCTTTTTCCTTTTTCTTTTTGTTTTATTTTTTTTTCGGAACATTGGGGAACTTTTGGCTCCTCAAACTTTGCTGCAACGGCTAGTCGCGTGGGACTTAACCTCTTCCAACTTTATTTCGCCTTTGTAGGTCTTTCATTTCTCGCTTCTTTCTTCCAACTTTAATTTCAGAGCATTTTGGGTACCTTGGCTTCTTCAACTTTTGCCGAACTCAACCTTTTTCAACTTCAATTGCCTTTATAGGCGCTTCAATTTGATTTTCTCCTTCCAAGAGTTTTGATTTCGAGGCATCAGCCGCCATGGCTAGTCGGGGTCGACCTGATGCCCGTGACGAGGCTGGGTGCTTTTTTGCACATTGGCTCGTGTCAAACAAAAGCCCTGTAAATTGGTCTTGCCATCCCTTCTTTGTCTCAGTTCCGGAATAGAGTTAGACCGAAAGGGATTCAAAGAAAAATAAATAATGGACAGGGCAATGAATTTAAACGAGAGGTATCCCTTTCGAGGAGAGGAAAGAAGGACTTATCTAGAGTACATATGGACTTCAATGAACATGACATGCCTTTTGGACTGGATGCCTGGTCTGTTTAAACCGTCCGACTCTCAGAAATTCATCACAACTTCAACTTCAAAATTCAAGAAACCTTGCCAGGATTTTGTCGATGCTGATGGCTGTGTGGATCTTCTTTTCGATCAGTGGGGCCCTTTGCAGGTTTTCACTAGCTGACCTCTCTCATTTCTCTTCTCACCATCGCCTTATAGTGCCCGTGTGGGTTTTCACTAACAAGACTCTCTCATTTTGATTTTCTCTGCTTACCGTCGCCTTACGGTGCCCGTGTGGGTTTTCACCAATAAGACTCTCTCATTTTATTCCTATCATTTTGTTGTATCAGATCCAAATAAATCCATCCTCCCATTTTGAACCTCTTTGCCGATTGATCTGAAGGACTTGAACAAGGTTTGGGGTAAAAAGAATTTGGATTGAATTACAACTTTGGAACCTTTTGGGCGGGATCATTGCCGAACCATTATAACTTCTGCCCTAGTTTCACTTTTGGGGGACTTTGGATTTTATTTTGGTGTGACTGAACCCCAGAGAGGCTGCCTACGTATCCTTTCGGAATCAAGTCGAACGTAGTTCAGGGAAAACATTTTGTTTTTGATATTCTCTTCTTCTTTTTTCTGTTTTGTTTTGTTTTCTTTTTTTTCTTTCTTTTTCTTTCTTTTTCATTTTTCATTCCATTTTCTTTTTTTTTTCTCTCCTTTTTTTCATCTTTCTCTTCTTCTTCTTTTTTTTTCATTTTCTTTGCCTTTTCTTCCCTTTTTTCTCTTTTTTTTTATATTTTTTATATTTCTCTTTTTTTCTCTTTTTTTTTTCATTTCATTTTTCAATGACACTTCCAAGTTCCAAAGAGGGTAATCAAAGAATGAGAGCCGGCTCAAAGGGTTTGCAAAGGGTTGATAGTGTTTGGGTAGCGAGAATGAAAGCCTTCATCATCCCAACTGGAGAATATTAGAACTATATGGAGGATCCAACATAGTACCTTTTCACTGCATTTGCATTGACAGTTGATTTAGGGCCATTTCCTTCGATGTGTCCCAAGTACAACGCACTCTTTTGGCAGTACTCTTGTTGTAATGTATGGACCTTTCCAATTCTGGAACCAATTTTCCTTCAGTTGTTCAAACTCTTTGTTTTATTTCCTCAAACTTATCTTCTTTGAATTTCGACTCTTGATTCATTATTTCGAAGTCTGACAGCGTTTTGGGATCTGGGCATGAAGTCCGCAAGCATGTCATGTTATTGAAATCTGCATTTAACAGAACTGAAAAGAGAATAAGAAAAATGACAAGATTAAGAAAAGAGACATTCCTGGACAATGAAATATTAATTTCATTTGATTTTTTTCGATTTTTGATTTTTTTTTCAATTTTGAAGATAGAAGGGTTTACATCGGAAAGTAAGACAATAAAGCAAAACATCCGGATCACACCCTGAGATAATCCGGACGCAGAAAAGACAGCAAGATTGGCTACCGAGACTCCCGTCTGATGGGGAACTTTCAGGCTTGGCGATCGTTTTTTGGCTTTTCTTCAGTTTCGGTCATGGATGCAATGGCCTTTAGTGTCGGATCACATTCCTCGGCTTCACAAATAATTCTGACCATTGGCTCGATGTTGTGGGCAGGCAACAGATTGTTCATCACATCAGGAGCTTCTTCATCCCGAAAAACGATTCTTTCAGCTTCAATCAAATCCTCAACTGCCCTTTTGAGGGTCCAACAGTCCTCTGTACTGTGTCCCACTGCTCCAGAGTGGTATTCACATCTAGCATCGGATCGGTGCGAGGGGGACTCGGGGTTTGGCCGGTTTGGGGCCACTGGCTGCAGCAGACCTCGCCTGACTAGCTTTTGGAACAAGCCCGAGTATGATTCACCAATAGGGGGTGAAAGGCTCTTTTGGGTAAGGATTGTACTGGGGAACATTTTTTTGGGGATTACATGGAGCTTGGTAAGGATGGGCATTTCTGGGAAGTGGAGCTCGGTTTTGTGTATAATATTGTGGCCGCGAGCAAGGTTGCGCGTTCACACCGCATACCAACAAAACCAACCACCTGAACAGAACCTGTCTAACTTGCTCACACCAACAACCTTGTTAGTTTTGAGACATTTAACATATATGAAATCGCACGTTAGGATGCAATGCACCTAACAGTTAAATGCTTCTACCGTGTGTTTGAACGGTTGCATGTTTCATCCTGGCCTTGACTAGCCTTTTTCACTATGTACCTCTTTTCTTCATTTCTGCCTTTCTTTAATCACTCTTGATGATCTCGTTTTTTTTTGCCGCTCTTTTATTTTTGCACTCTCTTTTCTTTTTTTGTTTTTGTCACTACTCTCTTTTTCTTCTCTTTTTTTTCACTCTCTTTTTTTTTCAACTTATTTTTTCACTCAACTTATTTTATGGCTATGATCGAATCCGATGGGGATTGCCTACATATCATGACCCCGCATGAATCAGATCTTGCGTAGTTCGGGAAGATCGAGAATGGAGTAAATAAACTAACCCTTTCTTTTTTTCTCTTTTTTTTGGAATTTTTGAAAGAAACGCTTTAAAGGAAGAAAGAAAATATTTTTTTGATGATTTTTTTTTATGATTTTGATTTTTCTTTTATTTTGAAAGAAAGACTTCTGAAAATTCTTTTTCTTTTGATTGGAACATTGGGAATTTCAAAAGTAAAAAGAAAATATATTTTTTTTGTTTGAATTTTCATTTGTTTTCTCTTTTTTTAAGGAAGAAAGAAAATATTTTGGGATTTTGGATGTAACCTCTTAATTTTCGAAAGAGGGATTTTTTTTTTTAAGAAAAATATTTTGAATTTCTGAGCTTTTATTTATTTCCAAAAGTACTTCTAAAGAAAAGCAAAAATATTTTTTGGACTTCAATTTTTTCAAACTTTTTATGGACATTTGGATTTTTTTTTTTTGGAAAAATACTTCAAAATGAAGGAAACCCGTATTTTTGGATTTTGATTTTTATTGATTTTCCTTTTTTCGTATGAAAGACATTAGAAAGAAGGAAACCATTTTTTAGTTAAAAAAAACTTCTTTTTTTTTGAATTTTCTAAGGAAAGATTTCTAAAGAAAGAACTGAAAGAAAATATTTTTGGATTTTTCGAAAATTGGGTTCTTAAAGAAAGACTTTTCCAAAGAAGGAAGAAAGGAAAATATTTTTGAATTTTTTTTTTTTTGAAAATTGTGGGCCGGAACCGATGAGGTTTGCCTACGTATCTCACAACCGGTGAGAATTAGACCCGCGTAGTTCGGTCAGTTTTGACAGAACAAGGGAAATATGGCACTTGAAAATTTGGCTCATTTTGAGATGGCTTTTCTTTTTCTCCTTTTTGTTCCAGAATTTTGGCAAAGTTTCAGAATTTTCAAATACCTACCTCTCACTCTTGTTTTCTTTCTTTTATTTTTCTTTCCATATTCTAGAAGTCGGTCAACATGCAAGCCGAAACAAAAAGATGCGCAAGTAGCACGTAAGATGCATCAAGATGGTCTTTTTAATTTGGGTACACCTATCCTAGACGGACCCAACCCCTGTGTTGAGTCTCCTAAGTCAAATGCACGTGATGCAAACAAGCGTTCCTACTAGGGATCCGGCATGAGGCTTTGTTATACTAGGTTTAAAACCCTGGGTGTTTGTTCTAGACCTGGCTTACCCGAGCGGACAGCTCGAGCCGAGGGGGGCAGCGTACTGGGAATACAGAAGCTTCACCGGCTTTGCAACTTGTCCGAACCTCGTTCTAAACTGGGATAAGACTCTAGACAGAAGAGAAGTCACACGAAGTGCACCCTTCTCCATGATTTAGAAGACTCAGAGAGAGGAAGGGTTTCGTAGCAGTTTATATACAGTTCACAGAATATCAAAGCGGTAAAAGCATTTAGCACATTAGGCTTAAACATGTAGGAAAATCAGATAATAAATAAAGCCAATCATAACAGCTATTCTAAGCTCGAATTCTTAAACCCTGAACCGAAGTTCTGGGTTTGTATCCCCAGCAGAGTCGCCAGAGCTGTCACACCTCCTTTTTTACACACCGCCCCGAAAGGTAGTATATAAGGGAGTTTTTCAACTTTAAGTGACATTATTCGAAATGGGATTATTTATTCAATTTATTCAGAGTCGCCACTTGGGATAGGTTTGTTTCTGGTGTCCCAAGTCACCGGTTTATTTTAAATCCCAAATCGAGGAAGATTTCGACTTTCCTTTTGAAGTCTGCAAACCAGAAATTCTGAATAAGGAATTCTGTTAACCTGGGGGAAGGTGTTAGGCACCCCCGAATTCTGTGGTTCTAGCACGGTCGCTTAAACTATCATAATTGGCCTATTATCTGATTTTAATACATGTTTCAAACTATGATGCAATTTTAAACTTATTAACCGCTTTTAATTAATTTTTAAAGAAGATTTAACGTCGTTTAAAATATGTCTTTGGATCGCGCCACATGAAATGCACCCGCAATCCGAAACACATTTTATTCAACATTTTAAGATTTGGATTTGGGTCACATGAAATGCACACCCAAGTTTAGGAAGGTAATATTATTAAAATAACGCGCCTAAAGCAACTACGCGTTGTTAACTTTGCGAGGGCCATGGGAATTTGCTAAATAGCACGCCTCGAATTCTAAGGTTTTTTTTTTAAAGAAACAACTAAATGAGGGCCACACATTCGAGATTTTATTTGGCGCGGGGCACCTCAATTCCATTTTTTAAGGGTATTTAAACTAAAATCTCGGAGGGCCGTAGACTATGTCTTATCTAGTATAGCTCACCTCCCAATTATTTAAAGGGACCCTAATTAATTAACACTAAATATAGTTAAAGGTTCTTACTAAAAGTTTACATGGAAAAGTCGATTATTTTAAGCAAAGGGCCTTGGCCTAGCACAAACAAGCCAGTGGCCCAACGAGACAGGAACGACCCAGGTCTCATTTGGATGAGACTGCCCCATTTGGGCCCAAGAATGAGCCCAAGCTCATAAACTTGTTGCTTCTGAGTGAGAGACTCAGCATCGAGTCTCCCCAGCACAAATGAGCGCCTGGGAAAGCAAAATAGGAGGGAAAAGAAGGGATCAGCAGAGCAGAACAGTATCAGCCGGTACAGTAGTAGAAAATAGCACCAAAGCAACCGGTAAAAATAGCTCCGAACCCCAGAATGATAGATAGCAGCTCAAGATATCAGGTTCAAACCAAACAAACAGCCTAGCAAAGCTTTAAACCAGAACTTTGACAACCAAGTTTAAGCCATTTCTCACTCGGATGAATTCAAACAGTTTCAGAAGTTGAAAAGGGTAAAAATCACTGAAAATTTTAATGGAACAGTAACTTTTCTTTCAATTCTCAGCCGCTTTCTTTTTTGTGGATTTCTAGCTCTTCTAAAATCTGAATTGGGTCTCAAGTAACAATGCCTTTATAGGCAAGTTACTAGGGCAGCCTTAAAGGGTTCAGTTTTTCAATTTAGTCCTTCTCGAATTTTCCTTTTTGCTACTTAGTCCTTCATTTTCTGACTTGCTAGCCAAGCTAATACTATTTTCAGCTTTCTAGGAAGCTTCCTAAGGTGGTTACTCATAGATTCCCTATGTCCTTTACCCAAAATAACCCTTAATTAACCTGTTTTTACCTTGTCGGACCAAAGGGACAACGGTCAATTCGACCCAATAGTCCAAATTCACGACTGGGCCTGCCCTTCTTTTCTTAAGTTGGCCAGAAACATTCCAAGGCTCAAACAAGCCATTGGCCCAATTAAAGTCTGAAATACTAACAAAAAATGGAAAGCATTTAACTCCTAGGCTGATCAAACTAGTAGACTGGAACTATTAAAATAATGGACTAAATTACTAACTAAAAGAAATGTAAGATTAAACATGCATGAACACATAATTATTGAACAACTAAAACACACAAACAGTTTTGAACAAAACATTTTCGAATTTAAGACTGGTTTTCTGGAAATTAAAACGACCTAAAACAAAGCTAAAGGGAATAAATAGCCTAAACTGAAATGAACACATGCAGAAAGGTCTTTAAGGAGACACACAAAGAGAAGAGAAGAAGAAAACAGAAGTGGACAGCCAAAAAAGAAAAAAACGGAAAAAAGAGGAAACAAGCATACCTCCCTTATCAACTAACGGGCACCCTCCTTGAGCCAAAACCTTGACGAATCCCTGAATTTGAGGCCGGAATAAACCTCAATCGGGTGTCCTCAAATGAGAACACACAACTGAACTCGATTCCAAACTCAAAACTTCAATATCTCGCTGATTCGGACCTTTTTGGGAATTTTAGGGTTTGCTTTGATTTAAGATTCGAACAGTTCCTAAGGGATTCGAAAGAAGAGAATGATAGATTTGGGACGGGGAAGGTTTAGGGGCTCCTTGGTGTTAGTTTGGGGTTGAAGGAGGTGGCGCCGCCATGGTTTAGAGGTGGAGGATTTGAAGGCGGCTAGGGTTTTTGGAGAGGGGTCTCTGAAGGGTGAATTGGGAGAGACGAGTGAGGGGTAGGGGGGTGCCATTCGGACACTAATATATCAAACGACCCTAGCTTCTGAGCTGTTAGATTAATTAACCTCGATGGCTAGGATCGATTTAATGCCAAACGGGGTCGTTTTGTCAAAGAGGGAAACAAACCGGGTGGGGGTGGAATTTGGGCCGGGTCCGCCGGGTTTCAGGGGTTGAAGGTTTGGGCTGGGGCATTAAATCATAGACTTGCCCAAATTTATTCTCATTTTAAATCCCTTTTCCTTTCATTTCTTTTCACAAATTCTTTTTTTTTTTTTGTTGTTGTTTTCTTTTTTCCAAAATTAAAAAATAAAAAAATCTAAATTAATTCCTAGACCCTAATTGACCTAAATATACTAATTAAGCCTAAATAATAATTATCAAAATTAATGAACCAACCAATTAAAAGGAAAACTACTCTAAATTGAAGTTTAGAATAAAAATGCAAATTAAATTATTTTTGTGATTTTCTTTTATATAAAATGACTTAATTACTTAATTAATCCTATAATGCTAAATTAAATCCTAAATGCAAATGCACATATTTTTGTATTTTTTATGAATTATATAAATTAAATATGCCCCAAAAAATGCAAACAAACACGATTGTTATGCAATTAATTCCTAAAAAATCAAATAATTAAAGGAAAAATCCTAAATTTAAGAATTCTGTAGGAGTAAATCATGCGAGGCAAAAATCACGTGCTCACAGCTAGTGGTAGTGAATATACCACACTCACATCTAAAAGGAGGTTTGAGATGAAATAAGAAAATAATATCATTATTATGGCATGAATGATCATTGGCCACATACCTATTGTACGCTAAAACATTTTGACAATGAGATTATTAAGGAATAACAGTAATGACCATAATGGTATAACTTTCTCTTTAAAAGAGAAATTCATCATATGGATGTTGATGAATATGTGGTAGTATTGAGAGCTCTAAAAGAGTCATTATTACTATTTTGGAGGAATAAAATTCATTATCGATAATATATTGTGTCGTAGTAAGTCTCAAATAAACTTATTTAGTTTCTAAGGTATTCGTAAAAGCGGTTGGTTATATTGAGACTATAAAGAAAGGAAAGATTTAATATCTTCTACTACTACAACTTGTAGCGGAGTAATATGGATATGTAAGCTACCCGCTTTATTCTCCAATTTGTACTACATAAATAAAAGAATGCCACTATAAAGTGAAAGTTTATTGATAGAAAAACTCATATCATAATAAATTTGGAGTTTATTGATAATTGCACATGTCATGGTGTAAACCTGAAGTTTGTCAAAAATGATAATTTATCCAGTTGAAATAATTAATTTAGCATGTTAATTTAAGTATGATGTGCAAAAATAAAAGAGAATTCACATTGGTAAATATTAAAGAACTAGAAAGTTCTTTATGAATTCTCTTACATTGCTTTTTCTTATTAATTAATAGAACAACAAAAATTGGGATTGAATCCCATGAATACTGAAAATATTAAATGTGAATATGGGCTCATTCACCTATCATGTATACAGCATAAGATGCATCTATGACATGGTTACATGTGCGATGATTATTAAACCGCAACCTGGTGCTTGCGAGGTAACTTGCTCAATAATTTAATTTAGAGCATAATTTTCATATTTCTATTCAAGATAGTTTATCTTGATAAATTGGTTTACATCATAGTTGATTTAGCAAAATAATTTATTGAGTGCCTCCAATTAATAGATAATTGTTGCTTATGAGAACTATATAAGTTTTGTAACGACCCGGCCTGTTGTTTCAAGAGTTGTAGCCTCGTTCCCCCATTTTTTGCTTCATTTGTGTTTTACAGCTGCATTTTGACTTACCAGGTTAGTTGGTTCGGATCCGGAGTGGCTTTGGAGTGAATTGGGACACTTAGTCTCTACTATGAAGGTTTAAGTTGGAAATTGACCGGATGTTGACTTAGGTGTAAATGACCTCGAATTTGAATTTGGATGGTTCTGTTAGCTCCATCAGGTGATTTTGGGCTTAGGAGCACGTTCGAGTTGTTTTTTTGGAGGTTTGTAGTAGAGTTAGGGTTGTAATAGGGTTGTAGGTTAGGAGGTAGTTGAGTCTTGCCTTACTCCGCACCTTTGTAAGACTAGTCTGGTAGAGTTTTCTGTCTAAGATAGTTAGTGGCAATGTTGTGTCTTAATATTTCGCTTTTCAATGCAGGACCATTTGATTAGCTTTCGCTTTTGCTTTGCATCTTTCTTCTAGATTTCATATTGTTCCTATTTTTTCTACGATTTCTGTGGTGATACTAATATTGTCTCATTTTTGTCTTTTTGTTTTCTTGAGCCGAAGGTCTTCCGTAAATAGCCTCTACTCCTTAGGGGTTGGGGTAAGGTCTGCGTACACACTACCCTCCCCAGACCCCACTAGTGGGATTTTACTGGGTTGTTGTTGTTGTTGTTCGTAGTAGAGTTAGGTTTGAATTGACGAAGGTTGGTCGGATGCTCTGGGAGTGCGGACCGCAGAGGTAAAGTGCGGCCGCAGAAAAATGATGTGGACCGCAGAAGGGAGAGTGCGGCCGCAGTAATATTACCGCAGCGGAAGAAGGCCTAAGGAATGCGGCCGTAGAAGAATTGTGCGATCGCAGTGATTGTTAGAGTGCGGCCACAGTGAAATTATGCGGGCCACACAGTGGAGGTACAGAGGACTATATAAGTGAGGCTTAGGGCTTTATTTCACATCTTGGACTTTGGGAGCTCGGTTTGTGGAGATTTTCCATGAGTTTTTTAAGAAAATCATCAGAGTAAGTGATTCTAACTCGGATTTGGCTAATATTCATGAATATATCATTTATTTCATCATTTTATTAGTGATTTGAGATGGAAATTTGGAGGAAATTGTGGAGATTTCATAAAATGAATTTTTGGGATTTGAAAGACGATTCGAAGACGGATTTGAGTGAAATAGTATGGTTAGTCTCATAATTGAATGGGTTATCCGATTTTGTGACTTTTGTCGTATTTTTAGATGTGGGCACGGGGCCCGACTTATGAGTTAACTTTTTGACCTTTGACCTAAAGCTTAGTATTTGCTTATGAATTGATTTCTTTAGCTCATGTTGATTGTATCGAATTGTTTGTGGCTAGATTCGAGGTAATTGGAGGCCGATTTGAGAGGCAAAGGCATTGCGGAGTAGGAGTTTTCTTGGTTTGAGGTAAGTAACACTTTCAAACTTGGTTCTGAGGGTTTGAAACCCTGAACTACGTGATATGTGGTTAGTATTGAGGTGATGCACATGCCAAGTGACGGTCGTGCGGGCGTACACCGTGAGAAGTGTGACTTGGTTCATTCCATTGCACCGATTAGTGACTCTATCTTGTTGATATTCGTGTTTCCGTCATGTGATGAAGTAAATGAACTGTAAATCATGCAAGTTGTCATGCTAGAGATTTACGCTGATACTGTTGAGACCCTAGTGTCGTTTCTTGCTATCATCTCATTGATTTTATTGATATTTTGTACTCAGTCATATTCATGCATTTCATATCACATATCAGTTTGTTATTTATTTGGACATCATATCATTGTTCCGAGCTAGTTTCAGGGCATTGTGAGCCCGTGGGTGAGACTGGAGAGTGATGACTGAGTGCTGATTATGTTGATGATTATGATAGCGCTTGGGCTGAAGGAGTCCCTTCGGAGTCTGCACGCCCCCAGTGAGCGCGATTGATTATATTCAGGGATGGATCTTCCCGTGGTATGGAGATGGATCTTCTCCATGAGGCTGGATTGGCCTGCTTTTCCTCGGTACTGGAGACTGATGGTATGTGATGTGTGTGTGTGTGTGTGTGTGTGTGTATATATATATATATATATATATATATATGTATTCCGGGATGGATCTTCCCTGGGCCGTGTGAGCCATATACAGTACCGAGTGGTTGTGAGATTATTATTATCTAGAGATGGATCTTCTCCATAAGGCTGAATTGTCCTTCCTCAGTACTGAGTGACTATTGTCAGAGATATATATATTCCGGGATAGATCTTCTCTGGATCGTATGAGCCATATACAGTACTGAGTGGACGCGCATTTGTGAGTGTGAGCACATGAGGCACTCAGCATGGTGCATCACGCACAGCATGTGCATTGGCATGTAGATGTAGCAGAGTTATATTTTTACCATGTTCATATCTGCTCTGTTTTACTGTTTTGAGATGTCTATTTAACTGAAAGTATGCCTACGTTTCTGTACGTTATTGCTATTATCTCTAATGAGGTTGAGTTCGTCACTACCTTTCAGTTCACAGTTTGGACTTGTTACTTACTGAGTTGGTGTACTCACGTTAGCCCTTGCACCTTGTGTGCAGATTCAGGCACTTTTGGTCCCAGTGGCAGTCGCTGATCGAGGTTGTAGGCTAAGGAGACTATTGTGGTATCTGCACAGCGTTCGCAGGCCTTGACCCTCCTTTCTTATCTCTAGATGTATTCCGTATTGTATTCTGTAAACATTGTAATAGACTATGCTTTTCTCTAGACGTTCATGCACTTAGTGACACCCTGGTTTTGGGCTGGTTATGTCGTATTATGGAATTGTTTTATGTTTTAAACAGTTTTTCTTACAAATGTTAAAAGCTCCCATAAATGCTATCAACCTTAGCATTATTGTGTTGGATTTTGATTGAGTTAAGGCTGGCGTAGTTCCACGATAGGAGCCATCATGACGGGACGAGTTTTGGGTTGTGACAAGTTGGTATCAGAGCCTAGGTTACATAGGTCTCACGAGTAATGAGTGGGTTTAGTAGAGTCTTGCGGATCGGTACGGAGACGTCTGTACTTATCTTCGAGAGGTTGTAGAACCTTTAGGAAAACTTCACATTCTTGAATTCTTGTCGTGCAAATATGTTGATCCTGGTAACTATACTTCTGTCATTCTATTCTCTCACAGATGGAGAGGACACGTACTATTAGATGGGACAGACAACCACCAGTGCCACCAGTCAGGGTCGCGAGAGGCCGAGGTCGCGGCGGAGGCCATAGTAGAGGTAGAGGTGCAGCTTGCACCGTAGCTAGGGCAGCACCAGCAGATCCACCAGCTGCCCCAGTTCGGGGTCAGGTCCCGGTTGAAGATGCTCTAGTGGGATCAGCTCAGGCACTAGTTGTGCCTATTGTTATCCCAGGTCTTCAGGAGGCCTTAGCCCAGATTTAGACCGTGTGCACCAGTCTTGCTCAGGCGGTCTCTATTCCGGCTGCAGCAGCCACTTCTCAGGCCGGGCGAGGTGCCTAGACTCCCGCCGCCCGCACACTCGATCAGGTGGTGTATGGAATTCAGATACCGGGGGTACCACCAGCTTAGTCGGTCACAGCTGTTTAGGACTATTTGGTTCCTGCCTTGCCTGATGATGAGCCTCCGACTTTTAGCGGCACAGAGGGCGAGGATGCCCAGGGTTTCTTGGATAAGTGTTAGAGGATTCTCCGTACAGCAAGTATTTTGGAGACCAGTGGCGTGTCGTTTACTACCTTTCAGTTCTCTGGAGCTGCCTTCACTTGGTGGGAGGCTTATGAGAGGCGTAGGCTAGTTGGTGTAGTGCCCCTTATATGGCGGCAGTTCTTTGTTCTCTTCCTGGAGAAGTATGTGCCGCAGTCCCGCAAAGAGGTGCTGCGCGGACAGTTTGAGCAGTTGCTTCAGGATGATATGACTGTGATGCAATATGAGATGAGATTTTTTGAGTTAGCCCGTCATGTTGTTTGGTTGGTTCCCACAGACAGAAAGAGGATCAGGAGGTTTGTTGATGGTCTCGCATATCAGATGCGGATTCTCATGACTAGAGAGAGGGTGACTGGTGCTTCTTTTGAGGAGGTTGTTGATATTGCTCAGGATATAGAGTCGGTTCGCCGCCAGAAGCGAGTAGAGAGAGAGGCCAAGAGACCTCGTGGATCCGGTAGTTTTGGTGGTGTTCCTCCTGGAGGTCAGTTTCACCACGGCATGGGTCGCCATTTCAGACATGCTCAGACGGCTCGTCCAGCTCACGTGGTGCATCATCTGGCCATGGTTCTCACAATTCACAGCAGGGTCACTCATCTCTCGGTGCCCTTCTAGCTCAGCGTTCGACTCATGCACCAGTAGCTCAGGGCTCATCTATGTCTAGTTCTGCTAGCGATTATCCCAATGCTCGGGGCTCCCTTCAGTCCCCACAGCCATTTGCCGGTAGAGATTGTTTTGAGTATGGAGATTTGGGTCATATCAAGAGGTTCTGTCCTCGCCTTATGAGAGGTTCATCTCAGCAGAGGGGTCAGCCTTCGACTTCAGCACCAGCTACTTCACAGCCCGCCCAGCCAGCTCGAGGCGGAGCTCAGTCAGCTAGGGGTCGCCCTAGAGGGGGAGGCCGGTCAGATGGTGGTCATGCCCGTTTCTATGCACTTACTACCAGACCAGATGCTATTACTTTAGATGCAGTGATTACAGGTACTGTCTCAATTTGCCACAGGGATGTATCTGTATTATTTGATCCTGGTTCCACTTATTCATATGTGTCATCGTACTTTGCTCATTATTTGGATATGCCCCGTGAGTCTCTCATTTCATCTGTTCGTGTATCTACACTGGTGGCGATACTATTATTGTGGATCGTGTATATCGGTCGTGTGTGGTGACTGTGGGAGGATTGGAGACTAGAGTTGATCTGTTGTTGCTCGGTATGGTGGATTTCGATGTGATCTTGGGTATGGATGGTTGTCTCCGTGTCATGTTGTTCTAGATTGTCATTACGAGTTCCTTCTGATGTCTTTCGGGCTGACCAATGCCCCAGCAGCATTCATGCATTTGATGAACAGTGTGTTCCAGCCTTATCTCGACTCGTTTGTTATTGTATTCATTGATGATATCCCGGTGTACTCTCGTTGCCGGGAGGAGCACGCCGAGCATTTGAGGGTTGTATTGCAGCGGCTGAGGGAGGAGAAGCTTTATGCCAAGTTCTCAAAATGTGAGTTTTGGCTCAGTTCAGTAGCGTTCTTGGGGCACGTGGTGTCCAGTGAGGGTATTTAGGTTGATCCGAAGAAGATAGAGACGATTCATAGTTGGCCCAGATCGTCCTCAGCCACAAAAATTCGGAGCTTTCTTAGTTTGGCTGGTTATTACCGTCGGTTCGTTCAGGGTTTCTTATCTATTGCATCGCCCTTGATCAAATTGACCCAAAAGGGTGCTCTTTTCAGGTGGTCGGATGAGTGTGAGGCAAGCTTTCAGAAGCTCAAGACTACCTTGACCACAGCTCCAATGTTAGTTCTGCCATTAGCTTCTCGTTCTTATATTGTATATTGTGATGCTTCTCGGGTCGGCATTAGATGTGTTTTAATTCAGGAGGGTAGAGTGATTGCATATGCTTCGTGTCAGTTGAAGCCCCCATGAGAAGAACTACCCTGTTCATGATTTGGAACTGGCTGCCATTTCACGCGTTGAAGATTTGGAGGCACTATCTTTTATGGCGTGTCTTTTGAGGTGTTTACTGATCAACGTAGCCTCCAACACTTGTTCAAACAGAAGGATCTCAATTTGAGGCAGCGGAGATGGTTGGAGCTACATAAGGACTATGATATTACCATTTTGTTTCATCTGGGGAAGGCCAATATGGAGGCCGATACCTTGAGTAGAAAGACAGTGAGTATGGGCAGTCTTGCATTCATTCCTGTTGGTGAGAGACCTCATGCAATTGATGTTCAAGCTTTGGCCAACCAGCTAGTGATATTTGGATATTTCGGAGCACAACCGGGTTTTAGCTTATGTGGTTTCTCGGTCTTCCTTGCTTGATCGCATCAGAGGGCGCCAGTATAATGATCCTCATTTGCTTGTCCTCAAGGTCAAGGTGCATCATGATGATGCCAAAGATGTGACTATTGGAGATGATGGGGTGTTGAGGATGCAGGGCTGGATATGTGTGCCCAATGTAGATGGGCTTCAGGAGTTGATTTTAGAGGAGGCCCATAGCTCGCGGTACTCCATCCATCCGGGTGCCGCAAAGATGTATTAGGATTTGAGACACCACTAATGGTGGAGGAGGATGAAGAAAGATATAGTTGGGTTTGTAGCTCGGTGTCTCAACTGTCAGCAGGTGAAATATGAGCATCAGAGACCGGGTGGCTTGCATCAGAGGATAGAGGTTGCAGAGTGGAAGTGGGAGCGGATCACCATGGATTTCGTAGTTGGTTTCCCACGAACTTTGAGGAAGTTCGATGCCATTTGGGCGATTGTGGATCGGCTGACCAAGTCCGCACTTCATTCCTGTGTGTACTACCTATTCTTCATACTGGTTGGTAGAGATTTATATCAGAGAGATTGTTCGCCTTCATGGGGTGCCAGTTTCCATCATTTTAGATAGAGGCACGCAGCTTACATCGCAGTTTTAGAGGGTCGTGCAGCGAAAGTTCGGCACTCAGGTGGAGTTGAGCACAGCATTTCATCCTCAGACACATGGGCACTCCAAGCGCACTATTCAAATTTTGGAGGACATGTTGCGTGCTTGTGTTATTGATTTTGGTGGTTCATGGGATCAGTTCCTACTGCTCGCGGAGTTTGCTTACAACAACAGTTATCAGTCGAGTATTCAGATGGCTCTGTATGAGGCTTTATATGGGAGGCGGTGTAGATCAACAGTAGGTTGGTTTGAGCCGGGCAAGGCTAGACTTTTGGGTACCGACTTAGTACAGGATGCTTTGGACAAGGTGAAAGTGATTCAGGAGCGGCTTCGTACAGCGCAGTCAAGGTAAAAGAGTTATGCTGACAGAAAGGTTCGTGAAGTGTCCTATATGGTTGGGGAGAAGGTTCTGCTGAAGGTTTCACCCATGAAAGGTGTTATGAGATTTGGAAAGAAGGGCAAGTCGAGCCCTCGGTTTATTGGACCTTTTGAGGTGCTTCGGAGGGTTGGAGAGGTGGCATATGAGCTTGCCTTACCACCTAGCGTGTTGGGTGTTCATCCAATATTTCATGTTTCTATGCTCCGGAAGTATATCGGCGATCCATCCCATGTTTTGGATTTCATCACGATTAAGTTGGACGGTGATTTGACTTATGATGTGGAGCCGATGGCCATTTTGGAACGGCAGGTTCGCAAGTTGAGATCAAAGGATATAGCTTCAGTGAAAGTGCAGTGGAGAGATCAGCCCGTGGAGGAGGCTACTTGGGAGACCGAGCGGGAGATGCGGAGCAGATAACCACACCTATTTGAGGCTCCAGGTATGTTTCTAGACCCATTCGGGGACGAACAATTGTGTAAGAGGGGGAGGATGTAACGACCCGGCCGGTCATTTCGAGAGTCGTAGCCCCGTTCCCCCATTTTCTACTTCATTTGTGTTTTACAGCTGCATTTTGACTTACCGGGTTAGTTGGTTCGGGTCCGAAGTGGCTTTGGAGTGAATTGAGACACTTAGTCTCTATTGTGAAGGTTTAAGTTGGAAATTGACCGGATGTTGACTGAGGTGTAAATGAAAGGGAGAGTGCGGCCGTATTAATATTATGCGGACCGCAGCAGAAGAAGTCCTAAGGAATGCGGTCGCAGCGGAATTGTGCGACCGCAGTGATTGTCAGAGTACGGCCGCAGTAAGATTATGCGGACCGCACACTGGAGGTTCAGAGGGCTATATATGCGAGGCTTAGGGTTTTATTTCACATCTTGGACTTTGGGAGCTCGGTTTGTGGCGATTTTCCGTGAGTTTTTCAAGAAAATCATCAGAGTAAGTGATTGTAACTCGGATTTGGCTAATATTCATGAATATATCATTTATTTCATCATTCGATTAGTGATTTGAGATGGAAATAATAGTGGAGATTTAATAAAATAAATTTTTTGGATTTGAAAGCCGATTCGAAGTCGGATTTGAGTGAAACTAGTATGGTTAGTCTCATAATCGAATGGGTTGTCGGATTTTGTGACTTTCGTCGGATTTAGAGACGTAGGCCCGGGGCCTGGGTTGTGAGTTGACTTTTTGACCATTGACCAAAATCTTAGTATTTTCTTAAGAAATTGATTTCTTTAGCTCGTGTAGATTGTATCGAATTGTTTGTGGCTAGATTCGAGGCAATTGGAGACTGATTTTGTCACGACCCCATTCCATATCAGGTCGTGATGGCATCCAGCATCCGCCGCTAAACATGCCAACTATGAACAACCTAGTGATTTCCATTTTTATTTAAGAACTTCCAACCACAAATTTTACTTAAATTTAAGCATTTATTACTTAATGAAATTTCAAGGCAACCAATGCAAGAACCACTAGAGGAAATCATTAATATAATTTTTACAACCCAAAAATAATAGTCTACTAATGTGTGTGCCAGGATCTAGTGTCACAAGTATGAGGGCAACTAGTAGAATGTACAAAAATATAACTATCCTACTGCTTGAAATAGAATAGACAGTAATAACAAAGGAGAGACTCCGACATGCTGCTGAACGGCTCAGAAGGGGGCAGCTCACCATGAAATCTCGATCAAGTATCAGGAATGCACGCTGGACGGGTAACTAGATGCACCTGCCTCAGATCCTGTACAATTAAGTACAGAAGCGTAGTATGTGTACATAAACAATATGTACCTAGTAAGTATCCAGTCTAACCTCGAAGAAGTAGTGACGAGGGGTCGACTTGACACTCACTAGGGTCAATAATAATATAATTTAAGTGTTACGCTAAGCATGAATAATATGAACAATAATGACAGTTTAAGACCAGGGAGAAGTATGATATTCTTTCCTAAAAAACATGTCAAATTTCAGTCATACCATGTAACAACTTACGTTTCAAGCATTTAAGCAATATAAATCACGGGAAGTTCCAAATAAATGACATATGCAGATTATGCCAAGATCGTACGGCCCGGTCCAATATAATGTTAAACTAAGCACTACCAGAGGGTCGAAAGGCGCGAACCATAGATGCATCTATTTACTGCCGAGGCGCTCGGCCATTTTCAAGAAAGCACACATCGCCCATTTACAGTCAAGTAATTCATACAAATTCTTAAGTAAGTGAGTATAACCGTCTATATTTGTTTTACCAATTTCCAGCATAACTTAAGTGATTATAGTAACAAGTAGGACGTGAGCATTGAAAGGATAGAATGATACGGGTCCTAAACTACCCGGACAATTAGCATAATGGTAGCTACATACGGACTCTCGTCACCACGTACGTACGTAGCCCCCACAGATAGGTACATACATTTATTTAATTCACCTATGGGGTTAATTCCCTCTTACAAGGTTAGAAAAGAGACTTACCTCGCCCCAAAGCTTAGTTCCAAACTCAAGAACGCTCAAACCTTCAAATTGGAGTAGAATGATCCAAAACTATTCAAATAGGGTAAGAACTGGTCAATATATGCTCAAGAGTTCATATTCTAACTATTAAAGTAATTTCCCAACCCTAAATGCAAGGTTCCTAAAATTCATCTCCGGGCCCACGTGCCCGAATCCCAGAAATTTTTGAAGAAAGTTAGTACCCATAACCTTAGGATCAAGAATATATGATTTCTGCTACATTCCATAACAAATTTCATGGTTAAATCTCACTTTTATCAAAGCCCTAGGTTTTACTCTAAACCCATAATTCCACTAATTTACATGTTGTAATGTACCCATAAACCACGAATTAAACTCACATTAAGTAGAAATTACTTACCTCACAAAGCTAGGTTGAAATCTCCCCTTTTGAAGCTCCCAAATCGCCCAAGAATGGAGTGAAAATGAGTCAAAAATGATAAACTCCCGTATTAAATGAAGGCCACTGCCTTCAGCGATTTCCGCACCTGCGGTGCATTGAAATGGACCGGGCCAGTTGGGCCCGCATCTACGGACGAGTGACCGCTCCTGCGGTTCCGCTTCTGCGAAAGAGGAGCCGAATCTGCGGAACTTGGGCTCCCCTCCTTGGGCCGCATCTGTGATGCTTCAACCGTACCTGCGAGCTCGCACCTGCGGCTGGCAACCCGCAGGTGCGGTTACGAGAGCAACTGGAGCTTCAGCTCCTTCTCAAATTTTCAACTTAGTTCGAGCCTCGTCCGTTTGATGCTCGGGGCACCCGGGGCCCCGCCCGAACATACCAAAAAGTTTGAAATCACAAAAATAGACTCGCTCGAACCCTCAGAACGCCCGAAACAACATTAAAACTAAGAATCACACCCTAAAACCAATTGAATCAAACTTATGAACTTCAAGATCTTCAATCTACTTCCAATGTGCCGCAACATACTTATACTACTCGGAATGATACCAAATTTTGCGTGCAAGTCTTAAATGACATAATGGAACTATTCCCGATCACAGAATTCCGTTCGGACCTCGATATCACAAAAAACCTCTCCAAACCAAATTTAAAGAACTTCAAAACCCTTAAAGAATCAACTTTCACTACTAGGCGCCAAAACGCTCCCTGGTCATCCAAAACCCGATCCAGACATACACCCAAGTCCAAAATCATCATACGAACATGTTGGAACCTTCAAATCCCGATTCCAGGGTCGTTTACTCAAAATGTTGACCAAAGTCAAACTTGGACTCTTAAGCCAACCTTAAGGAACCAAGTGTTCCGATTGCAACCCAAACTCTTCCAAATCTCGAACCAACCATCCCTAAAAGTCATAAATCAGTAAAAGCAAGTACGGGAAGTCTTATTTAGGGGAACGGGGTTCTAGAAAGCAAAACGACCAGTCAGGTCGTTACCTTCTCCACCTCTTAAACAAATGTTCGTCCTCGAACGGGTTTAGATTCATACCTGAAGTGCTAAATAAGTGTGGATATCTGCTCCGCATGTCCTTCTTGGACTCCTTAGTCGCCTACTCGACTAGTTGGCCCCTCCACTGAACCTTTACCGCGGAATTCCTCTTGGATCTCAACTGGCGATCCTGTCTATCAACAATAGCAACTGGCTCCTCCTCATAACCCAAGCTCTCATCTAGCTGAATGTGCTGAAGTCTAACACATGTGACAAGTCGGCGTGGTACCTACGGGGCATAGACACGTGAAAAACTGGATGAACTCCCAATAGGCTGGGGGGTAAGAAAGCTCATAAGCAACCTCCCCAACTCGCCTTAACACCTCAAATGGGGGCCTATAAACCTGGGGCTCAACTTGCCCTTCTTTTCGAACCTCATAATACCCTTCATCGACGAGACTTTCAAGAGAACCTTCTCGCCGACCATAAATGATACATCCTGCGCCTTCTGATTCGCGTAACTCTTCTGTCAGGACAGTGTTGTGCGAAGTCGTTCCTGGATCAACTTTACCTTTTCCAAGGCATCTTTCACCAAATCTATATCGTATAACTTAGCCTCACCAGGCTCAAACCACCCGATAGGAGAACGATATCGCCGGCCATATAAAGCCTTAAATGGAGCCATCTCGATGTTGGACTGATAACTATTATTGTAAGCAAACTCGGCCAAAGGCAAGAACTTATCCCACTGCCCTCCAAAGTCAATCACACATGCTCTAAGAATGTCCTACAGAATCTGAACTGTCCGCTCCAACTGCCCGTCGGTCTGTGGGTGAAGTGTTGTGCTAAGCTCTACGCGGGTCCCCAACTCATTCTGTACGACTCTCCAGAAATGGAAAGTGAACTGAGGGCCTCTATCTGATATGATGGAAACAGGCACACCATGCAACCGAACTATCTCCCAAATATAAATCTGGGCCAGCCTCTTTGAAATATAGGTAGTCACAACTGGAATGAAGTGTGCCGACTTGGTCAACCTGTCGACAATGACCCAAACTGCATCAAACTTCTGCAAGGTCTGTGGAAACCCAACTACGAAGTCCATAGTAATGCGTTCCCATTTCCACTCAGGTATAGGCATCTGCTGAAGTAGGCCACCTGGCCTCTGGTGCTCATACTTAACCTGCTGGCAATTCAAGCACCTAGCCACATATTCAACTATGTCTTTCTTCATCCCCAGCCACTAATAGTGCTGCCTCAGGTCACGATACATCTTCGTAGCACCTGGATGAATAAAATACCATGAACTGTGTGCCTCCTCTAGAATTCTCTCCCTCAAGCCATCGACATTAGAAACACATAGACGACCCTGGAGTCGCAGAACACCATCCTCACTGATAGAAACCTCCTTGGCACTACCCTGTAGTACCGTCTCTCTAAGAACTGCCAAATGCGAATCATCAAACTGTCGAGTCTTGATCTACCTCAATAGTGAATACTGGGCAACAACACACGCAAGAACTCGACTTGGCTCTGAAATATCCAACCTCACAAGTCTGTTAGCCAAGGACTGAATGTCCAAAGCTAGTGGCCTCTCCTCTGCTGAAATGAATGCCAAGCTACCCATACTCTCTTTTCCTACTTAAGGCATCCGCGACCACATTTGCTTGCCCGGATGATAAAGAATGGTGATGTCATAATCCTTCAGTAACTCAAGCCATCTAAGCTGCCTCAAACTGAGATCCCTCTGCTTGAACAAATCCTATAAGCTGCGATGATCAGTATAAACCTCACATGACACCCCATACAGATAATGCTTCCATATCTTATGAGCAAGAATAGTCGCAGCTAACTCTAGGTCGTGCACAGGGTAATTCTTCTCATGAATCTTTATCCGACGAGAAGCATATGCAATAGCTCGCCCCTCTTACATCAATACACAACCCAAGCCAATGCGTGAAGCATCGCAATATACCGTATACATCCCCGAACCAGAATGCAACACTAGAACCGGTGTTGTACTCAAAGCTTGAGCTTCTGAAAGCTCGCCTCACAATCATCGGACCAACAGAAAGGAGCATCCTTCTAGGTCAATCTAGATAAGGTGCTGCAATAGATGAAAAGCCCTGCACAAATCGGTGATAATAACCTGCTAACCGCAGGAATCTCCTGATCTCAGTCACTAAAGTGGGACATGGCTAACTCTGAACTGCCTCAATCTTCTTGGGATCCACCTTAAACCCTCTCCTGATACAACATGCCCCAAGAATGCTTCTGACTCTAGCCAAAACTCACACTTGGAGAACTTAGCATATAGCTTCTGCTCGCGCAATGTCTGAAGCACTACTCTCAAATGCTGCTCGTACTCCCCCAAGCTACGTGAGTAGATCAAGATGTCATCAATGAATACAATAACATAGGAATCAATATAAGTCCTGAACACCCTATTCATCAAATCCCTAAACGCCGCTGGGGAATTAGTCAAGCCGAAAGACATTACCAGAAACTCATAATGGCCATATCTAGTACGGAAAGCAATCTTCGGGACATCTGAGTCTCGAATCGTCAGCTGATGATACCCTGATCTCAAGTCGATCTTAGAGAACACCCTAGCACTCTGCAACTGGTCAAACAAATCATCAATGCGCGACAACGGTTACTTGTTCTTGATGGTAACCTTGTTCAACTAGCGGTACAATGAACATCCATATAGTCCCATCCTTCTTCTTCACAAACAACACTGGTGCACCCCAAGGTGACACACTCGGTCTCACAAACCCCTTTGCTAACAACTCCTCAAGTTGCTCCTTCAACTCCTTCAACTCTGTTGGAGACATACGGTATGGGGGAATAGATATAGGTTGGGTACCTGATATTGCGTCTTAAGAGCTACCATGTTAAACATGTCTGGTCCGTAACAAGCGTTCATCCTTTCTCAATCCGTTTCGAACCCATTCCTTTTTCCCTGTGGGTAGATTGTGTTGTCTTTCCCTTTTTGATCACCCTTTGGCCTAGAAAATATGCCGGTACCATCTTTTCTTTGTAACTAGAATATTCATTCCCATTGCATTTTGCTCATAGTGAGGATTGATAGCCCTAGTGTGCCACACTCTTGTCTACCTTCCACGAACTCGTAGTATCATTATGCCTGGTTTGCTGAGTTTATCATACCACAACTTCACCACCAGTAGTCTCACTTTGCATTGTAATATGTAGATATGAATTATCTCTAGATCTTTTAGTTGATATTCAGTGTCACCCAAGTTGGTTGCATTACGGTTAGTCCTTTATACCTTCTATTAACACTGGTGCTCTAAGCGAGTCCATCATTCTGATACGAACTATTGTATGATAACCATAACTATCTCAATTTATAGATTTAACCATCTTAATTAATAGATTTTCTTCCCATTTCTTCTCGCCTCATTCTTACTAGTTAGTGAATAGTTATGCACTCTTCCATATGTTACGTTGTCATTTCCCTTAGTTGGGAATTCATCCCGCTCACCTCTCAACACTTTTTGGAATATTCGTGGGAAAGTGTGCTCATCCGCGATCACTTAACACTTCCCTCCTTGTAAGATTCTTAAGAGGCTCTCCATCAAGTCCAAATACCCTCTTGGGTTATTATAGCATCACATTTATTTCTCCCACTCGTTCTACCTTTCTTAATGCCTTGGAACATTGGTTAAATCGCAAATCCATGATTAACCCATTCTAAAAGATCGCAATCTTTCACATTTAACCTATAGTACTTCCTTGGGTTCCATTGTCCCTGACCCTCTAACAAGTATAAAATCCATTAACAAACGTTACTCTTAGTTTCTAGGATCGTTGACCCTGTCGTTTACATTGCCATGTATGAAGAATTTACCTTCCGTAACCTTCCACCTTCTTGGAGTACTAGTGGTCTGTCATTAGCAAATCCTTTCAGAGAATTACGTTACCCATTATAACTTTTCTAGACTACACTTGTCTTCAACAAAATATTCAAACAGCATAGCTACATGGTCTTACTCTTGTTTCATTGTATTTGAGTAGCCTCACTATGGCCCTTCCTCCCCCACTTGGGGCGAATGTCCTGGATTTTGACACAAGTCTTGAATTTAGCAATTTTAGGGACATATGTCTCATGTCTCTATCCCTCATATATATGTTCGACAATTAGGGAGATTTAAGTCACCATGGTATTAACCCCATAAGTCCTCCGCTCTTATTCAGCCACACGGTCTTGGGATTCCAATTCCTCATGTCAATATCCTTTAGGAGTGTAACACGACTTTGTGCATTTCTGGATTCTTATAAAATTCATAGTACAAGGGTCTTCTCATCGTGGGTTCAGTTGACTCTCCTTTCATAACTTCTTGCCTCCTGTTAGAGACTTACACTCTCATCATTAATCTCCTGGTCATGCCCTCCATATATCACATGCTTATATAACAAATTTTCTTTTACACCTTAGGATCATATACATGCTTCCCACACTAGCCACATGTGTTATTCAAGCTTATGTATCATTTATCAAATCAATGCCTCTTTGGAGGCGGGTAATCACTTTTAACACTTTTCTCAAATAAAGTATGCTCATGGTACTATGTACTTATACTATATGTCCATACCATTCGTTCAACAAGATACATGTGTGATCTCCTAAATATTCATGTCTTTGCCCATTGGTCATGTCATATGACAACATTACTTGGAATAGATGAAAGAGCGTTTAAACTTACCTTGAATCTCAATGCACGAGTAAGAAGACAATCTTATAGTCAAGCTTTATCGCACGATCTGGGGTGTTGAAGAAGGGTAACATTCCTAAATGTCCATGTAGCCTCCAACTAATAGATGTGGTCGATAACACACCGATAAGAAGGACTCTACTAGACACGGCTCAGAGACATCCTAGGACACTTTAAAACCTTAGGCTCTGATACCAAGTTTTTCACGCCCCGACCTCGGGAGGCGCGACCGGCGCTCAACTGAGTGAACCCGATTGAGCAAGCCTATCAGACATTTTCTACCCAACTCATTATGATCAAGAAAGTAGGTTATTTTTAACTATACAACAGGAAGATTTGGTAAACATTTCGAAATCGATTCAATTGTTACATCATAGGTAAGTTTTTTTTTAAAAAATTACGTACACTTTTTAATTTGAAGGAACAAGGGTCCAAAACACAACATAATCTAGTGACTCTTCCAATACCCATGTACAACCCACATAGTGTCTACGGAGCCTCTAAAGATACAAAAGAGAGTCATAACAACGCCAGGAGCAAGGCCCCGGCTATACCTCAAAACGTGGCAAACATATAAATAAAAGATGTACTACATGACCCCAGGAAGAAATGGGGCTCACCAACTCTGCTGGGAAGATGATGATGATGCACCACTAGCTGCGATCAACAATGTCTGCTATGGAACCACCTACATCCATTTAAAGATGTAGCGCTCCCGGCAAAAGGGATGTTAGTACTGTCGACTAGTACTAGTATGTAAAACTAAACACCAATCCTAATAGAACTGAATAATAAAATAAAGGGGAGCAGTCATGATATGCAACAAGAGCTTCAAACACATACGAAAACATCAAGTAAGGATCACACAATTTCCGGTTAAGTTTCCATCTTATTTAGGTTTTATAATCTCAGTGCCATGTGCCACAATCCACATTACCGCCGTGTTCCTACACGAAGTCCGATCTCGACCCGACCGACTAGGTCATCTCATTTGAGACATCAACCATTTCCACAATTTCAATCATTCAATCCAGCACAATTACCACCATGTGTGCGGCATGGTGTCCGATCACGGCCCGATCGGCTAGGCCATCTCACTTGAGACATCAACATTCAATCGCTCATCTCAATTCACATTTCCTTCCCATCTTTCATTACATGGCACGAGTAGCCTCATTTATTAAAATCGTTATTGGCACTTGGTCGTATCTTAATATTCAAGTTTCCCTTTTTATACATGCAAATAACATTATCATCCACATCAATAAGGCCTATCATGTAAGGCATCGCATACACATGGGGAAGGCATGGAAAATCTTAATTATACGGAGGCTTTTCATACAAATAGCATAGCAAGCTTTATTCGATTCTTGAAATGAATTCTTGACCTTTCTCAACACATATATTCCATATTTAAACGCATTCTCAAATAGCATGACGACATGATAAACATTTAGAACAATCATTGAGTATAAATCTTTCAACACAACACGTTAGGGCAACGATTCTAGTATGATCAATTTAGGGACTTACACCAATTATACGTACACCAGAGGTTCGATTCTAAGAAGAAGGGGATTTAGCCATACATAACTGATATTTGCCCCTTAATGACATTACAACGATCCACTATACTAAGCAACTTCAATCTACAATATTAACATCCAATGGGACCATCATTAGTAACAAATTCCATAGTTTAGGCCATTTAGACACTTTATCAAACACATAGTAGGCATAAATCTCTGCATCTTTTAGCCATCGAATTGGTTCATGCAACTATCACCATTTACCAACAATTTATCCTACCATCATTCTTGAACATTTTATAACTTCCAACATCACATGCATGATCATCCATCCACACCCAACTAACAAAATTTAATCAAATAAGTACCTTTCAATCTCTACAATGGTTATGTATTTAAATTGGAAAATTATGGCTTCCAATCACCAACCCATGAGCCCCAATAATTAATTCTTACTAATATTCGAATAATAAATCCATGCATGTAAGTCTAAGGGTGTAGGATTACCTTTGGAAGATATCTTGTAAAACCCTCCCTTTGAGTTCTTGAAAAAATTTCTTGAAAATCTAAAGATTTCATTTGTAGATTTCATCAACACTAGATTAGAAATGATGGAATTTCACACCAAGATAACGGGGAATGATTACCTTAAAGAAGAGAGGAGTTTGTGGTCTTGAGAGAGTGGAGAAAAGCTCCAAAATTCGTCCAAGTGAAATGGGGGAAATGAACCCCAAAGATGAGTACTTAAAAGGCTTCAGGTGAGGGTAGCGTGCCTGTGCCAGCTCTATTTGCCTATACTTCACTGGTCTTCAAAGTTGCTGAGAGGGTTGGCGTGCCACAATCCGCGCGTTTCACTGAATGTGGCACGCTCCCAGTTATTTTCTTTTTTTCCATTGCTCACTTCCACACTCACCCTAATTGATAACTTGATATGATATAGACCCGAATTGACTTCCAAACCTTCATATAAGTATGAAACCATGTTTACATAATAACATCCTTTCCATTTAATGTATCTATTTGTTACACACAAATTCTTCCTATTCACAAAACTCCTTAATATGATCCAACACACCTTAAACATATATTTTCATTTCAAAATGATGTGGTTCTATCCCATAGGTCTCCTTTAATACTTGAATACGTTATTCCCAATTACCAATGGCTCATTTTTAAATCTTAAATCATTAGGAAATTTTAACGAGGCCTTACATCCTCCCCCACTTAAGATCATTCGTCCTCGAATGAGGATCAATGTTCACTTATTAGCACCTTAAGCCACTCAGTTTCCCACACTACACACCAGTAGCCCGATATTTGGCTAACCCCCTAAATTTCCAAAACATTTTGCCAGATTTTCCTCTATAACTAGGCCTATCCACCTGTCAGAGAGCCCCCGAAACACATCCTAACAACATATACAAAACCCACTGACATAATATAACTCATAAAAACACCAACCATGGCCTCATAGGCAATATATAATCAAAACGGAACAACTTTACATAGACTAATCAAGTGATACAAAGTTTATAGGAACCAAATTCATAGAAGCTATTACATGGCTATACAAACAAATGAGGGTACTTCTTTTTCGTTTCTTTCTCGGCTTCCCAAGTGGCTTCTTCAACCTACTGGTTTTGCCATAATACTTTCACGGAGGCAATTTCTTTATTCCTCAACTTTCGGACTTGTCTATCAAGAATAGCAACTGGAATTTCTTCATATGACAGCTCTTCATTAACCTCAACAGTTTCAACCGGCACAATAGCGGATGGATCTCCCACTACATTCTTCAACATAGACACATGGAATACCAGGTGTACCAATGACATCTCGGGTGGCAGCTCGAGCTTGTATGCCACCTGAACGATCCTTTGAATGATTCTATACGGCCCGACATACCTCAGACTTAATTTACCTTTCTTTCCGAACCGCATTATACCCTTCATGGGGGAAACCTTCAGAAATACCCAATCATCTTCTTTGAACTCCAAATCTCTGCGACGAACATCTGAATAGGACTTTTGGCAACTCTGAGCAATTTTCAACCGCTCCTTAATGATCTTAACCTTTTCCATAGCCTGATGCACGAGGTCCGGTCCTATCAACTCAGCTTCCCCAATCTCAAACCACCTAACGGAAGATCTATATCTCCTACCATATAATGCCTCAAATGGTGCCATATGAATACTAGCGTGAAAGTTGTTTTTATAAGCAAACTCTATGAGTGGCAAATGATCATCCCAACTACCCTTGAAGTCAAGAACACAAGCACGCAGCATATCCTCAAGCGTCTGAATAGTCCAATCTGCTTGCCCGTCGGTTTGTGGATGGAAGGTTGTGCTAAGATTTACCTGCGTGCCCAAACCTTGCTGAAATTTCTTAAAAAATTAGCTGTGAACTGAGCCCCTCGATCGGAAATGATAGAAACTGGAGTGCCATGAAGCTTGACTATTTCCTTGATATACAACTGAGCATATTGTTCCGTTGTGTTGGTAGATTTGACTGGAAAGAAATGTGCTAATTTCGTGAGTCGATCAACAATCACCCAAATAGAGTCAAACTTGCACGGAGTGCACGGTAGTCCTACCACAAAGTCCATGTTACTCATTTCCTACTTCCACATTGGAATTTCTATGTTTTGTTCCAACCCACCAGGACGTTGATGTTCGTCCTTCACTTGCTGACAATTCGGACACATTACCACAAAGTCCGCCACATTCCTTTTCATGTCATTCCGCCAATAGACCTCCTTGAGATCATGATACATCTTTGTAGAACCTGGGTGCACGGAATACTTAGAAGTGTGATCCTCGGTCATGATTCTTTCTCGGAGACCATCTACATTTGGAACATATAGCCGGCCTTGGTACCTTAGTGTACCATCACTCATGCCAAGAGTAAAATCCATATTTTTTTATGTTTATGAATCCCTCCTTCAGCTGTACCAACAATGGATCATTGTATTGCTTCTCCTTGACCTCCGCCACAAGCGATGATTTAGCCCTATTCTGCACAATTACCCCTCCATCATTAGAGTCCGCAAGACGAATTCCCAAACTAGCCAACTGGTGAACCTCCCTGGTCAACGGCCTTTGATATGCCTCCAAGTGAGCCAAACCTCCCATAGATTTCCGGCTAAGGGCATCCGCCACAACATTAGCCTTCCCCGGATGATATAAAATATCGATGTCGTAATCCTTAAGCAACTCAAGCCATCTTCTCTGCCTCAAATTCAATTCCTTCTATTTGAAAATATATTGAAGGCTCTTGTGGTCCGTAAATACATCCACATGGACCCCATACAAGTAATGGCGCCAAATCTTCAATGCAAATACCACTACTGCAAGTTCTAAGTCATGTGCTGCATAGTTCTTTTCATGCTTCTTGAGTTTCCTAGAGGCATAAACTATCACCTTACCACATTGTATCATTGGTGGAAAATCTTTATCACATTTCTCTTACATAAGACCTATAACTTCCCTGATATGGTTACAATCATCTGTGAATACTTGCAACTTGCTCTCCCAAATTCGCAACAAAAGACATTATTAAATGAGTTTTCTCATAGGACCTTCTGTTTCAAATGAATAACATCTGCTAGCTTGCGCACACACCTTGATAACATCAACCTGTACGACATTGCATCAAATGTAAGGTAACATTGTGCTCAGACCTTTCTTAGTCAACCTCTTTCCCCCTTATGTGCCTTATAGAATTTAAGAAACCGCTCTACTTCCCTTGTGAACATTCACACGATCCCACTTTACTGTTAAACGCCTCCCAAAACATATATCAACACCCTTTATATATACAATTCAGGAAGAGTCACTGGCCCGAACAGGGCATTCTCTGAAACTTGAGATCCTCCTCAATTCTTCACCAACGACTTTTTGTTTTACTCTTACGTGTAGGACTTAGTACACCTGATTCCATCCTCGATGAGTAACTCACCTCATTCCCCATATTGTAGCTACCAATAGATTTCCCTGATATTGCAACTTAAGAGCTACCATATTAAACATCTCTGGTCCGTAACAAGTGTTCATCCTTTCTCAATCCGTTTCGAACCCTTTTCCTTTTCCCTATGGGTATATTGTGTTGTCTTTCCCTTTTTGATCACCCTTTGGTCTGGACAATATGCCGGTACCATCTTTTCTTTGTAACTGGAATATTCATTCCCATTACATTTTGCTCATAGTTAGATTGATAGCCCTAGTGTGCCACACTCTTGTCTGCCTCCCACGAACTCGTAGTATCATTGTGCCTGGTTTGCTGAGTTTATCATACCATAACCTCACCACCAGTAGTCTCACTTTGCATTGTAATATGTAGACATGAACTATCTCTAGATCTTTTAGTTGATATTCAGTGTCACCCAAGTCTGTTGCATTACGGTTAGTCCTTTATACCTTCTATTAACACTTATGCTCTAAGCGACTCCATCATTCTGATACGAACTATTTTATGATAATCATAACCATCTCAATTTATAGATTTTCTTCCCATTTCTTCTCGCCTCATTCTTACTAGTTAGTGAATAGCTATGCAATCTTCCATATGTTACGTGGTCTTTTCCCTTAGTTGGTAATTCATCCCGCTCACCTCTCAACACTTGTTGGAATATCCGTGGGAAAGTGTGCTCATCCGCGATTACTTAACACTTCCCTACTTGTAAGATTCTTAAGAGGCTCTCCATCAAGTCCAAATACCCTCTTGGGTTATTATAGCATCACATTTATTTCTCCCACTCGTTCTGCCTTTCTTAACACCTTGGAACTTTGGTTAAATTGCAAATCCATGATTAACCCATTCCAAAAGCTCGCAATCTTTCACATTTGACCTATAGTACTTCCTTAGGCTCCATTGTCCCTGACCCTCTAACAAGTATAAAATCCATTAACAAACGTTACTCTTAGTTTCTAGGATCGTTGACCCTGTCATTTACATTGCCATGTATGAAGAATTTACCTTCCTTAAACTTCCACCTTCTAGGAGTACTAGTGTCTATCATTAGCAAATCCTTTCAGAAAATTACGTTACCCATTATCACTTTTCTAGACTACACCTGTCTTCAACAAAATATTCAAACATCATAGCTACATGGTCTTACTCTTGTTTCAATGTATTTGAGTAGCCTCACTATGCCCTTCCTCCCCCACTTGGGGCGAATGTCCCGGATTTCGACACAAGTCTTGAATTTAGCAATTTCAGGGACATATGCCTCATGTCTCTATCCCTCATATATATGTTCGACTATTAGGGAGATTTAAGTCACCATGGTATTAACCTCATAAGTCCTCTGCTCTTATTCAGCCACACGGTCTTGGGATTCCAATTCCTCATGTCAATATTCTTTAGGAGTGTAACACGACTTCGTACATTTCTGGATTCTTATAAAATTCATAGTACAAGGGTCTTCTCATCGTGGGTTCAATTGACTCTTCTTTCATAACTTCTTGCCTCCTGTGAGAGACTTACACTCTCATCATTAATCTCCTAGCCATACCCTCCATATATCACATCCTTATATAACAAATTTTTTTTTACACCTTAGGATCATATACATGCTTCCCACACTAGCCACATGTGTTATTCAAGCTTATGTATCATTTATCAAATCAATGCCTCTTTGGAGGCGGGTAATCACTTTTAACACTTTTCTCAAATAAAGTATGCTCATGGTACTATGTACTTATACTATATGTCCATACCATTCGTTCAACAAGATACATGTGTGATCTCCTAAATATTCATGTCTTTGCCCATTGGTCATGTCATATGACAACATTACTTGGAATAGACGAAAGAGCATCTAAAATTACCTTGAATCTCAAAGCACGAGTAAGAAGACAATCTTACAGTCAAGCTTTATCACACGATCAGGAGTGTTGAAGAAGGGTAACATTCCTAAATGTCCATGTAGCCTCCAACTTATAGATGTGGTCGACAACACACCGATAGGAAGGACTCTACTAGACACGGCTCGAAGACATCCTAGGACACTTTAAAACCTTAGGCTCTGATACCAAGTTTGTCACGTTCCGACCTCGGGAGGCGCGAGCGGCGCTCAACCGAGTGAACCCGACTGAGCAAGCCTATCAGACATTTTCTACCCAACTCATTACGATCAAGAAAGCAGGTTATTATTAACTATACAACAGGAAGATTTTGTAAACATTTCCAAATCGATTCAATTGTTACATCATTGGTAAGTTTTTTTTTTCAAAATTACATACACTTTTCAATTTGAAGGAACAAGGTTACAATACACAATATAATCTATTGACTCTTCCGATACCCATATACAACCCACATAGTGTCTACGGAGCCTCTAAAGATACAAAAAAGAGTCATAACAACGCCGACAACAATGCCCCGGCTATACCTTAAAAAGTGGCAAACATATAAACAAAAGATGTACTACATGACCCCAAGAAGAAATGGGGCTCACCAAGTCTGCTGGAAGATGATGATGATGCACCACTAGCTGCGATCAACACTGTCTGCTATGGAACCACTTACATCCATTTAAAGATGTAGCGCCCCGGCAAAAGGGACGTTAGTACTATCGAATAGTACTAGTATGTAAAACTAAACACCAATCTTAATAGAATGAATAATGAAATAAAGGGGATGCAGTCATCATATGCAACAAGAGCTTCAAACACATAGGAAAACATCAAGTAAGGATCACACAATTTCCGGTTAGGTTTCCATCTTATTTAGGTTTGATAATCTCAGTGCCATGAGCCACAATCCACATACCACCGTGTTCCTACAGGGAGTCCAATCTCGACCCGACCGGCTAGGTCATCTCATTTGAGACATCAACCATTTCCATAATTTCAATCAATCAATCCAGCACATTTACCACCATGTATGCGGCGTGGTATTCAATCACGGCCCGATCGGCTAGGCCATCTCACTTGAGACATCAACCATTCAATCGTTCATCTCAATTCACATTTCCTTCCCATCTTTCATTACATGGCACGAGTAGCCTCATTTATTAAATCGTTCTTTGCACTTGGCTGTATCTTACAATTCAAGTTTCCCTTATTATACATTCAAATAACATTATCATCCACATCAATAAGGCCTATCATGTAAGTCATCGCATACACATAGGGAAGGCATGAAAAATCTTAATCATACGGAGGCTTTTCATACAAATAGCATAGCAAGCTTTATTCGATTCTTGACATGAATTCTTGACCTTTCTCAACACATATATTCCACATTTAAACACATTCTCAAATTGCATGACGACATGATAAACATTTAGAACAATCATTTAATATAAATCTTTCAACACAACACGTTAGGGAAACGATTCTAGTATGATCTATTTAGGGACTTACACCAATTACACGTACACCAGAGGTTCGATTCTAAGAAGAAGGGGGTATAGCCATACATACCTAAAAATCACCCCTTAATGACACTACAACGATCCACTACAATAAGAAACTTCAATCTACAATATTAACATCCAATGGGACCATCATTAGTAACAAATTCTATAGTTTAGGCCATTTAGACACTTTATCAAACACATAGTCGGCATAAATCTCTACATCTTTTTTCCATAGAATTGGTTCATCCAACAACCACCATTTACCAACAATTTATCCTACCATCATTATTGAACATTTTATAACTTCCAACATCACATGCATGACCATCCATCCACACCTAACTAACAAAATTTAATCAAATAATTACCTTACAATCTTTACAATGGTTATGTACTTAAATTGGAAAATTATGTCTTCCAATCACCATCCCATGAGTCCCAATAATTAATTCTTACTCATATTCTAATAATAAATCTATACATGTAAGTCTAAGGGTGTAGGATTACCTTTTGGAAGATATCTTGCAAAACCCTCCCTTTGAGTTCTTGAAGAAATTTCTTGAAAATATAAAGATTCCATTTGTAGATTTCATCTACACTAGTGTAGAAATGATGGAATTTCAAACCAAGATAATGGGGATTGCTTACCTTAAAGAAGAGAGGAGTTTGTGGTCTTGAGAGAGTGGAGAAAAGCTCCAAAATTCGTCCAAGTGAAATGGGAAAAATGAACCCCAAAGATGAGTACTTAAAAAGGCTTCAGGTGGGGGTAGTGTGCCTGTGTCGGTGCAACTTGCCTATACTTCACTGGTTTTCAAAGTTGGTGAGAGGGTTGGCGTGCCATAATCCGCGCGTTGCACTGAACCTGGCACGCTCCCAGTTATTTTCATTTTTTTTTTCATTGCTTGCTTCTACATTCACCCTAATTGATACCTTGATATGATATAGACCCGAATTGACTTCCAAACCTTCATATAAGTATGAAACCACGTTTACATAATAACATCCTTTCAATTTAATGTATCTATTTGTTATACACAATTTCTTCCCATTCATAAAACTCCTTAATATGATCTAACACACCTTAAACAAATATTTTCATTTCAAAATGATGTGGTTCTATCCCATAGGTCTCCTCTAATACTTGAATATGTTATTGCCAAATACCAATGGCGCATTTTTAAATCTTAAATCATTAGGAAATTTTAACGGGGCCTTACAAGTATCTATGTCATAGATCTCCGCAGTCGAAACAGCCCCTCGGTGCGGTGACCTGTTGCCCTGATATCTGACCCTGATGGCCTGTAGACCCACTGGAAGAAGCCTAAATAGCCGGTGGGCGGTATGAGCTCTCCGGTATAGCACTAAAATAGGAGCTAGAAGAACCCTGGGGACCTGAGTACCCACTGGAAGAACCCTGGATGGCTGGTGGGCGGTAAGAACTCTCTGGTATAGCATCGAAATAGGGGCGCGCTGGAGCACCTCGAGAAGATGGTGGTGCTGAATATGGGGGCCTGCTAGGCTGACCCCTCCCAAACTGACCTCTACCCCTAGCAAGGGCACCTTTAAACTCTTCGGAGAAATGGGCCCTCTTGTCCTGCTGCATCTTCTCTCTACCCCTCTGACGGTAGCCCTCTATCCTCTGAGCTATCTCCACTACCAGTTGATAAAAAGTCCCCATCTCAACCTCTCGGGCCATGTTGGCCTTGATACCAGAGTGCAACCCCGCAACAAATGTCTGCACTCTCTCTGCGTCTGTTGGAAGTATCATGTGTGCATGGCGAGACAACTAAGAAAACCTCGCCTCTTAGTCAGTCACCGACATCTGACCCTGCTCAAAGATGCTCAAACTGATACTGCAACTCTTCCCTCTCAAAGGGCGGAATACACTTATCCAAGAACTGTGTGAACTGGCCCCAAGTAATGGGAGGGGAACCCGCTGGTCTGCTAAGAACATAAGACTGCCACCATTTACGGGCCCTGCCCTCCAACTGGAAAGTAGTAAAGTCAACCCCATGAGACTCCAATATCCTCATGTTATGCAGTCTGTCCCTATACCTATCAATGAAATCCTTGGCATCCTCATGACTCTCACCTCCGAAGATAGGAGGGTGTAGCCTAGTCCATCTGTCCAATAACTTCTGCGGATCACCGTCCGCAGCTGGTCTGGGCTCAGGTGCCACTGCTGCAACTAGCTGGGCTCTATCCGCGAGTAGTGTGCCTGGAGTCTAATACACTGCGGCTGCATGCCCAGGAGCCTGAGTAGTAGGGGTATATGCTCCCCCTGCCGCCTGAGATATGGCTGGGTCTGCTGGAAATAAACCAGCCTAGGTATTAGAATCCATGAACCGCAGCATACGGCCCATGACCTCCTGAAAGCCCGGCGCTGTCATGAAATTCGCTGGGGCAGGCTCTGCTGCGGGCACCTCGATCTGCTCCTCAACAATAGGATCCGCTGGTGGTGCAACTGGGGCAGCTCTGGGACGCCCTCGTCCCCTACCTTGGGTTGGTGCCCTCCCCCGGCCTCTGCCTCGGCCTCTAGAAACGGGGGGAGCAGCTCCTCCCGAGTCTGGAACATCAGCCGTACGCGTTCTCACCATCTGTGAGAGAATAGAAGAAGGAAATTTAGTATACCATCAACTGCATGATAGAAGATGAATAAATATTAGTTTCCTAACACCATATAGCCTCTCGAAGATAAGTACAAACGTCTCAGTATCGATCCGCAAGACTCTATTAGGTTTGCCCATGACTTGTGAGACCTACGTGAACCTAGTGCTCTAATACCATGTTGTCACGACCCAATTCCATATCAGGTCGTGATGGCGTCCAGTATCCGCCGCTAGACAAGCTAATTGTGAACAACCTAGTTATTTCCATTTTTATTTAAGAATTTCCAACCACAAATTTTACTTAAATTTAAGCATTTAGTACTTAATGAAATTTCAAGGCAACCGATACAAGAACCACTAGAGGAAATCATGAATATAATTTTTACAACCCAAAAATAATAGTCTACTAATGTGTGTACCAGGATCTAGTGTCACAAGTACGAGGGCAACTAGTAGAATGTACAAAAATATAACTATCCGACTGCCTGAAATAGAATAGACAGTAATAACAAAGGAGAGACTCCGGCATGCTGCTGAGCGGCTTAGAAGGGGGCAGCTCATCATGAAATCACGATCAAGTATCAGGAATGTGCGTCGGACGAGTAACTAGATGCACCTGCCTCTGATCCTGTACAATTAAGTACAGAAGCGTAGTACGAGTACATAAACAATATGTACCCAGTAAGTATCCAGTCTAACCTCGAAGAAGTAGTGACGAGGGGCCGACTTGACACTCACTAGGGCCAATAATAATATAATTTAAGTATTACGCTAAGCATGAATAACATGAACAATAATGACAGTTTAAGACAAGGGAGAAGTAAGATATTATTTCCTAAACAACATGTCAAATTTCATTCATACCATGTAACAACTTACGTTTCAAGCATTTAAGCAATATAAATCACGGGAAGTTCCAAATAAATAACAAGCGCAGATTATGCCGAGGTCGTACGGCCCAGTCCAATATAACGTTAAATTGTGCACTGCTAGAGGGTCGAATGACGCGAACCATAGATGCATCTATTTACTACCGAGGCGCTCGGCCTAATCCACAAATAACCATTTATTTTCAAGAAATCACACATCGCCCATTTACAGTCAAGTAATTTATACAAATTCTTAAGTAAGTGAGTATAACCGTCTATATTTGTTTTATCAATTTCCAACATGACTTAAGTAATTATAGTAACAAGTAAGGACACAAGCATTGCAAGCATAGCATTATATGGGTCCTAAACTACCCGGACAATTAGCATAATAGTAGCTACGTACGGACTCTCATCACCACATACGTACGTAGCCCCCACAGATAGGTACATACATTTATTTAATTAACCTATGGGGTTAATTCCCTCTTACAAGGTTAGAAAAGAGACTTACCTTGCCCCAAAGCTTACTTCCAAACTCAAGAATACGCTCAAACCCTCAAATTGGAGCTGAACGATCCAAAACTATTCAAATGGGGTAAGAACTAGTCAATATATGCTCAAGAGTTCATATTCTAACAAGTAAAGTTATTTCCCAACTCTAAATTCAAGGTTCCTAAAATTCATCCCCATGCCCACGTGCTCGGATCCCGGAAATTTTCGAAGAAAGTTGTTACCCATAACCTTAGGATCAAGAATATATGATTTCTACTACATTCCATAACAAATTTCGTGGTTAAATCTCATTTTTATCAAAACCCTAGGTTTTACTATAAACCCATAATTTCCACTAATTTACATGTTGTAATCTAACCATAAACCATGTATTAAACCCAGATTAAGTAGAAATTACTTACCTCACAAATCTAGGTTGAAATCTCCCCTTTCGAAGCTCCCAAATCGCGCAAGAATGGAGTGAAAATGAGTCAAAAATGACAAACTCCTATATTAAATGAAGTCCACTGCCTTCAGCGATTTCCACACCTGCGGTGCGTTGACCGCATCTGTGGTCTCGCTTCCGCAGACTATTGTGCGCTTCTGCGGAAATGGGCCGGGCCAACTGGGGCCGTATCTACGGACGGGTGACCGCTCCTGCGGTTCCGCGTCTGCGAAAGAGGAGCCGTATCTGCGGGACTTGAGCTCCCCTCCTTGGGCCGCATTTGCGATGCTTCAACCGCACCTGCGAGCTTGCACCTGCAGCTGGCCAACCGCAGGTGCGGTTATGACAGCAATTGGAGCTTCAGCTCCTTCTCAAATTTTCAACTTAGTTCGAGCCTCATCCGTTTGACGCTCGGGGCCCTGCCCGAACATACCAACAAGTTTGAAATCATAAAAAGGACTCGCTCGAACCCTCGGAACGCCCGAAACAACATTAAAACTAAGAATCACACCCTAAAACCAATTGAATCAAACTTATGAACTTCAAGTTCTTCAATCTACTTCCAATGTGCCGAAACGTACTTATACTACTCGGAATGATATCAAATTTTGCGTGCAAGTCTTAAATGACATTATGAAACTATTCTCGATCTCAAAATTCAGTTCGGACCTCGATATCACAAAAACCCGCCCCAAACCAAATTTAAAGAACTTCAAAACCCTTAAAGAATCAACTTTCACTATTAGGCGTCAAAACGCTCCCGGGTCATCCAAAACCCGATCCGGCCCAAGTCCGAAATCATCATACAAACCTGTTAGAACCTTCAAATCCCAATTCCGAGGTTGTTTACTCAAAATGGTGACCGAAGTCAAACTTGGCCTTTTAAGCCGACCTTAAGGAACCAAGTGTTCCGATTTCAACCCAAACTCTTCCAAATCCTGAACCAACCATCCCCGCAAGTCATAAATCAGTAAAAGAAAGTACGAGAAGTCTTATTTGGGGGAACGAGGTTATAGAAAGCAAAACGACCAGTCGGGTCGTTACAGATTTGATAGGCAAAGGCATTGCGGAGTAGGAGTTTGCTTGGTTTGAGATAAGTAACGCTTTCAAACATGGTTCTGAGGGTTCAAAACCCCAAACTACATGTTATATGGTTAGTATTGAGGCGACGCACATGCCAAGTGATGGGCGTGCGGGCGTGCACCGTGAGAATTGTGACCCGGTTCATTCCATGGCACCGATTAGTGACTCTATCTTATTGATATTCATTTTTTCGTCATGTGATAAAGTAAATAAACTGTAAATCATGCTAGTTATCATGCTAGGGCTTTATGCCGATACTGTTGAGACCCTAGTGGTCGTTTCTTGCTGTCATCTCACTGATTTTATTGATATTCTGTACTCAGTCATATTCATGCATTTCATATCACATATCAGTCTCAGTTGTTATTTTATTTGCCCATCATATCATTATTCCGGGATAGTTTCAGGGCATTATGAGCCCGTGGATGAGACTGGAGAATGATGACTGAGTGAGTCTGAGAGCCGGATTATGAGTGACAGTTATTGGGTCGGGTTGCACGCCGCAGCGATTATGTTGATGATTATGATAGCGTTTGGGCTGAAGGAGCCCCTCTGGAGTCAGCACACCCCCAGTGAGTATGGTTGATTATATTCAGGGATGGATCTTCCCTTGGTATGGAGATGGATCTTCTCTACGAGGCTGGATTGGCCTGCTTTTCCTCGGTACTGGAGACTGATGGTCTGTTATGTGTATATATATTTTGGGATGGATCTTCCCTGGGCTGTGTGATCCATATACAGTACCGAGTGGTTGTGAGATTATTATTATTATCTGGAGATAGATCTTCTCCATAGGGCTGAATTGGCCTTCCTCGATACTGAGTGACTACTGTCAGAGATGTATATATTCCGGGATGGATCTTCCCTGGGTCGTATGAGCCATATACAGTACATAGTGGACGCGCATTTAAGAGTGTGAGAACATGAGGCACTCAGCATGGTTCATCACACACAACATGTACATTGGCATGTAGATGTAGCAGTGTTATATTCTTTACCATGTTCATATCTGCTCTGTTTTACTGTTTTGAGCTATCTATCTAACTGAAACTATGCCTATGTTTCTGTACATTATTTCTATTATCTCTGATGAGGTTGAGTTCTTCACTACCTTTCAGTCCATAGTTTGGACATTTTACTTACTGAGTTGGTGTACTCACGTTAACTCCTACACCTTGTATGCAGATTCAGGTACTTTTGGTCCCAATGGCAGTCGCTGATCGAGGTTGCAGGCTTAGGAGACTATTCAGATATCTGCACGGCGTTCGCAGGCCTTGACCCTCCTTTCTTATCTCTAGATGTATTTCGGATTGTATTCTGCAAACATTGTAATAGAATGTGCTTTCTCTAGACACTCATGCACTCAGTGACAGCCTGGTTTTGGGCTGGTTGTGTCGTATTATGGAATTGTTTTATGTTTTAAACAGTTTTTCTTACAAATGTTAAAAGCTTCCGTAAATGTTATCAACCTTAACATTGTTGTGTTGGATTTTGACTGAGGTAAGGCTGGCCTAGTTCCACGATGGCGCCATCACGACGGCTCGAGTTTTGGGTAGTGACAATTTGATACAGGTTATATACGAAAGTATATTATATTCTTCCCTCACAAGTGGTTCAAGGTCAGGAGTCAAATAATTTAATTTTATTATTATTGATGTGCAGCGTATATTTTAATTAATACCATAACGCGCAAAGGTGAGTTTCCAAAGTTGAGGAATCAAGTTAGTTTTTCTAACATGAGGGGGAGAGAGGATCAACAGTTGAAAAAAAGTTACGTGGAATGAATTATCATTTGTACATCTAAATCCTCGAATAAGATAATATGAACTTGAAGTTCCTCAAAAGATAATTCATCTGTAATATATTGTAAAGCATGCTAGATGCATTTGCTGATTAAAAAAAGTAACTATATTCTCACTGCAAATGCTCATATTAGAATAAGTCCTAGAAGGACAAAGTCTATGGTACGACTAAATCATATAGAAAAATCGGTTTCAAATAAAATTCTTGATAAAGAAGATGAGCAAATGATCAAAATGATCATAATAAGGAGGCAAGTGATCTAGAAGATCACATGACATAACACTTCATAAAATTTCGGGAGAGGTTCAGGCGCCTGAAATGAATGAAGAGATCTCTATATATATTATATCTTTATGAAAAAATATTAGAACCGATATAAAATATTCGTCGACGATATCTATGATAGCGCTAAGTATAGATGAGGATCTTAAGTCCGTCGAATACAGACACAAAAATATTAGCCAAATGGAAGAGAAACAATTCGAGTAGAATTAGTTTCATGTGAAAGACATGTAGTTTTGGACATATGGTTCAAACACTCGAAAGTATACAGTCAATGGTGTATGCAATCACTTTCATGTATTTTATATGTCTGGCATGACATGAAAACTTGATATAAATCTGAAGTCTATTTATATGGCTTATTTGACTATACTTATATGACAATCCCAAAAGGATTTAAATTGCTTAAAGCATATATAATTTTTTATCTTGAAGTACCACATCCTCAGCGCAATTTATGCACAAATGTATTTGCTATAACTATACGCAAGATAATATGATAGCAAGAGTTTTTGCCCCTATGTGATGATATTGAAATGACGATTCCAACAAGATCATATGAAGATAATTCATCTCTATCGGGAATGGTCTCAAGGTGCAACATATTCATTCAAGTTAATATGGTTGGTTTGTTCACAAAATCTCTACCGACGTCAACCTTCAAGAAACTAGTGTACAAGATTGGGATGCGAAGACTCAAGGATGTGAATTGATGCTCTCATTAGGGGGAGTTAATACGCGTGGTACTCTTTTTTCTTTTGTCCCATTGGGTTTTTCTTGCAAGGTTTTTAACGAAGCAACCAAAAGGCGTATTGTTAGATATTTGTACTCTTTTTTCTTCACTAGAATTTTTTCCCACTAGGTTTTATTATAGTTAAGGTTTTAACGAGACACATTATCTGTTGAATAGACATTCAAAGGGAGAGTATTATAAATAGAATTATTGAAGGTGAATGTCTATATTTTAGAGAGATTTTAGAATTTGTTACTTGGTGGCTAAGTTACTTTTCCCCTATAAATAGAGGGGTTCCATTATATTGTAATTCATCAAAATCAATAAGAATTCTCTCTCTATACTTTTCTCGGCAATACTCTTCTTCTTTATATATATATATATATATATATATATATATATATATAGATAGATAGATAGATAGATAGATAGATAGACACGCGCGCACGCACACACACAATGTAGAATAGAATGTGCACTTTGGATATATAAAAGCGCTCGGGATACATTAATGACACACTATGGATACACTGCAAAATGCACGATACATTTTATACAAATTTTATGCAATATATATATATATATATAAAATTTTGATACATCTTAGAGTAATATATACACTTTTATACGTTGCAGAAATTGACTGTACACTTTGGATATATAAAGCTCGGGATACATTAATGATACATTAGGAATACATTGTAAAATGCACGACACACTTTATATATAAATTTTGTGAAATGTAGTCATGTATATATAATTTTTATACGCTATATAACATTTTATATATAATATTTATATATATTATTATACAGAATGCAATATATATAGATATAACAATATAACTTTTATAAACTATATATATAAATTTTTTATATGAAACTACCCTTGTATCTTATGATCACGATTAAAAGAGTAGATAATAACAAGACACTGAGGTTTTGAGTACAAGACTAATGAATGTCCTCGACTACGTACATGTTAGTTCTTTTTATCGTACAAATAGATAATTATTGCACTTATGATCAGCTTGTTTGGATGGTTGTTACCCATTGTATTGTATCGTATTGTTATTTTAAATACGATATTTGTTTTGATTGTTACTTAAATTTTATTGTATCGTACGTTAAATCTGTCGTTACATAACGACGAAATGTGCCACTTTATGTAACGATCGATTTGGTGTGGTCGCGTCGTTACCTTGTCTTTTTCTCTCAATCTCACCATTTACTATTATTAGATAATTTTATTTTATCATTTACCCTACCTTTTTATATAGTAATTTTACCCTGTATCATAATTTTTTTTAATAATATTACAAGTTTATTCTTCATATTGCTAGTGCGTGCTATCATAAAACGATGGCAAACGATACAATCTATCCAAACATTATTTTTATCAAACGATGCAGTACAATACAATACAGTACGATACGATACATTATGAAACGATGCGTAACAACCCTCCAAAGTTATGGAATATCAGTCTCATCTTTAGCGAGAGTCATGCATTCTGTTATTCTTCATTTGAGTAATTGGGCAACTACTCAATCTCATCTTTAGCAAATATCCAATACGCTTCAAATTATCTTTTAAATTTAATTTCAAAACACTAATTATTTATTTATATGATGACAAATAAGGAAATTGGGACTCTTGGATTAGACACAAATTATTATAGGTCACTTTCTTGAATTTTCAATTACACTTGAACTAATTCCAAGCCTTTGCCCATTGCCCACTTTATCTTTTTTGGAGTAATTAAAAAAAAAAAAAAGATTACGGTTAAGAATAAAAGGATTGACAGACCATGTTTCCAATTGGAAATATAAATTAACAAAAAAGAAGGAAGAACATAATTATTTCAAGCATACGATAAAAGGTTTTACAATTGACAACATACAAAAAACCTTTTGGTATATATTATCTCTAGCATCCTTCTTTTAATACTACTAGTATTAGTACCCGTGCGGAAGCGCGGACACGAATCATATCAAATATTTAAGTTATTTGGATCGTATGTAAATAACTTAAAATTTACACTTTCTCAGTAAATATAGATAATCATTGGGTATCAACTACATGAAAAAAAATTAACCATTTTTTCTATTTTTCTTTTTTAATACCATTCCTGCCGGTGTCATTGGATCCTAAAAATAGTCAGGAAGTAAAATAATAACTCATATTTTTGGCAAAACAATCAAATGTTGAGACAATGAATGACTCTTTGGATAAGACTTAACTCTTTTACTACTACTTGAACTCTTATTTGATGTGTTGATATCTCTTAAAAAATATTTCTTTCTTAAAATTTGAGTTTCTAAAATATTATTTTTCAATAATAATTATTTTTATAATAATATAATTGAAAATATTATTCTTAATTCAAAACTCATTTTAGTTGGCTATCTAATAATAGGCCAAAATCTTAGATAGCCTCTTAAACTTGGCACCTTTTGTAAAATAAATATATAAACTTTTAGGGCGACCAGAGAGACACTTAAACTCGGCCAAAGTGTAATTTTCAAGCACCACTCTATGTTAGAGATTGTGCGTGAGGTCCAAACGCCACTTACATGGCAAATGAACTAATACTATATTGACACGTGTATTTCCTTTTCCATGTTAGCATATAATAGTCTAAAGCCAAATAATACCTCTCATCAGATCATCTTCTCTCTCTTCGCTTTCTGAGACCCAACTCCCATCCCAAATATTACCTCATGGTCTCAAATGGAAGGGCAAGAAAGCTATCATCACTTTCCAGCTTCAAACATCACAGAAATATTATTGCAAGTGCTAAAACAAATTGGGAAAAGCTACTTCATCAAAAGAAAGAATGACCTAGTAAAGATGTGGTGGTTAAACCTTTTGGAATTAGTTTATGATAGACCTATGTAAATTAAGTACTTATGCCCAGTGTGTATTGATGTTTAGGATGTTATTATGTTGCTTCTTCAACTTTAGTTGTTTTGGATATTAAAAACCAAGTAATTTGCAGGAGTAAACAATGTGTTAATGCCTATTGTTGCTGCTGTCAAAAAGCTAAAAACAAAGTTGCAGTACAAAATACCCTCACATGGATTAGAAACATTCTTCAAACAAGAACAAAAAAAATAATTAAATACTACTTTTTCCCCACAATGACAGAGCATAGCCCCATTACTTAGTCTCATCGTCAACTTATTTGGAGAAGGAAGTGTTTAACCAAAAAATAGGATTTTAGTCAAAACTAGAATTTAGAAGAATCGGGTTACTGATAATCGAAAAAGTAAATAAAGAAAGAAATTTTAGAGTAACCAAGTATGAAAGCTGGTAAATCAAAGTATATTCCAATAGTCACTTCCCTTTACAATTGTTTGTTTCTTCCCTTTTTATAGCTCTTTTGGGATATGAGCCTTATCTTTGTCATAATAATGCTATTATGGGCAATTAATGACTTTAAATGTTACGTTATGCAATCATATACATTAAATACATATTCTCTAACGTTTCCAATAATTAATACTCATTAAATGTTGTATCTGGGCTCCTTTTTGCTGTTAGATTCATTCCTTTGATTCTTCACTATCTTTGAGTTTCAAATGTCTTGAATAGGTACGAGCGTTGAATTACTTGTATGACTACTCGCACCCCCTCCATTTAATTTACTCGTATCTGTTGTAGCTCATATCTGTTGTTGCTCGTATCTGTTAACCAACCTTATTTCTTTGACTGTTTGACCAGTCTATACGTCATGACACGTCACCATATACATAAATATAATTTTCCCCAATACAGATAGTCCCCCCACTTTCCATTTATTCATCAGTTTGAATATTTGGGAAGTGGAATTCATTTAAGGGAGAATTTTTGTCACCATTAATGCTCTGACAGAGTTTGACGCTTCACTTATTACTTTCATTTAATGCGCTAAACACGTGTCATCTTCTTATTGGTCATACAATTGTATAGCACTTTCTTAGGCTTTCTTTTCGGCTTCCCTATCCACGAAGTGTCAGTTATCATTATTATGGACTTCCCATCACTATACTCTTTCCTTCTGACGGTCATTCATCGGTATAAATATAACTTCCATCTTTGTCTTCTACCATTTAAAGCGTGTTGAACACTTTAATTTTTCAAAACTTTTATTCACTTCTTCTTCACTTCAATCTCCTTTGTCATGGCTTCTCCGAACCCTAACCCTAGAAGAACTCCTATTTTAGACAGCTTTCCCAATGCTCCCATTAGGCATAGAAGAGGTGGTGGTGGTAGATTCTGTAGTTTGGGATCTGTCCGTGGTGGTAGTTCACTCACACCTTCTTCTAGTTCTGACCCTTCTTCTAAAACTGGAGGTTCCCATTCTCAAAGGTTTTCTTCCAGAAACAAAGAATCCTCTGAACCCTTACGCGAACCTTTAGTGGAAGAAATAGTTCCAACGGACTTATCTTTTTACCATGACAGGGAATCTCTCAGAACTCAAGTCGCCTCTTTAAATCGAGTTGATACTTATCCTTCTCAAATTACTGACCCTTTAATCCCCATAGTTCGTAGAGATTGTCATTGGAGTGATGATTCCCTATCATCATTCCTAATCCAAATCAGAGAATCACCTCCTACATTATTGNATGTCTGAAAGTTTATGATTTATATGGGGTAAGTCTGATCATGTAGTAAATTTGTTCTAGTCTTCCTCTTGGAGCTCAATTTGTTCTAGTGGACTAGTCCTGAATAACTAACAAACCTGTTTTGAGTTCGATGACATTTGGATCTGGTGAGTCATGGGACGATATTCAGGGATGGGTTAAAAGGGGATTTTTGAAAGGCCCTTATCATTTTGGATCTGCCATCTATTTCTTTTAACTGTTGTTTGCATTCCTACTTCAGCTTATGTGTTCTGGATGCTTATTTCCTTTGGTTGATCGATGCTTGTTTGGATGACATTAGGTCGTGGGAGGTGGGGAAAGGTCGAAGCCCATTAGCAATTGTTTTGTCTCCATGCTTTAGGTGTCGGGCTCAGTCTAATAAAAATGGAAAGTTTATAAGAGAATGAGCATGAAATTAATTTCTTTTTAATAGTATTTATTTTACTTCTATTACATTGTTCGCTAGGAGCATGCTTAGGCCGTTAATATCCATGAATATTCGTAGCTTGCTTTAGGCACGTCTTAAAATACTATCGTGATTGTGTATACGTTCGCGTAACATAATTACGATTTTTAAAAACAAAACCGGAGTATGCGTTCGCGCAACTTTGACCCAAATTCTCTTAATAATAATAAAGCGTTATTAATTGTGGACACGTTCGTGTGACATGATTTTTGACGCGCCAAACAAATGGGTATACGTACGCGTAACCCGTTTCAAGATAATTTTCTCAATTAAAAGCGGTGAAAGGAATAAACGCACATAGGTTCTAAAATCAGTAATTAAACAATTTTAGTAAGCCAAGTATTATCAAAGCGACCGTGCTAGAACCATGGAACTCGGGAGTGCTTAACACCTTCTTCCGGGTTAACAGAATTTCTTACCCGGATTTCTGGTTCGCAGACTGTATACAGAGTCAAACCTTTTCCGCGATTCGGGATCTAAACCGGTGACTTGGGACACCATAAATCTCTCAAGTGGCGACTCTGATTTTAATATAAATAATCCCGTTTCGATTGTCACTTTAAGTTGGAAAATAACTCTCTTTATTATACCCTCTTTACGGGGGTGTAGTAGAAAAAGGAGGTGTGACAGTTGTCGCCTGCTTAAGGCACCTCACTAACTTGGCAGATGCCGAATTTACTTTTCCCCACCTAATTCATCTCTATTCCCCTAGGCTTTTTCGCAACGGCGTTTTTACCCTAGCAGCCAGGAGCAAAAGGGTTTTAGTGAGCCCTGAGGACGATAAAAACCGTGGCTGGTATGCCCGCTTTGTTGCTGCCCCCACTGCTGGTTTAGTGGGTGAAAATAACATTCCTTCCCAGAGAAGTGGAACTTTGCACGTATGTGTTAAATCTTCCTCGTGCCTTTCCCTTTCAGGTTTTATCACCTTTTCTAATGTCGCTTTTTTTTCTTTCTCAGCAACCATGGGTGTCGTGGAAACCGTGCCCAACTTCCGTGGTTGGGTAGGAAAATTGTTGAAGGCCGCTCCAATGGAGGGTAGGTCATGGAAAAACCTTTCCAGCCGTTATGGTTGGAAAGTAAAAACTCATGGTAAGGGTTTCTATTTTTCCTTGCCTGTATCTAAATATCTTCTTTGTTCTAACTTTTATCCTTCTTTTTATCAGGATTTGCTATTCGTGGGGTCACCGCAGAGTTGATCATAGCTGCTCGTGACTCTTTGAGTACTCGCACCTCTTCAGCCCAAGATGTATTCTTGGGTTCTTCAAAAAGAAAAGCTACTGAAACTGAAGAAGAAGATTCAGAGGAGGAAGATGAAGGTTCCCTGGTGATGAGGCCTCGAGCCCGGAGACGTATCGTCTCTGATGATGAGGCTGAAGTTTCCCCTCATCTATCTCCATCCAAGTCTGTTATTACTCCAGTTATCATTCCTGATGATGACGTCTCTCCTCACGACACTCGTGAGTCTATCGATCAACTTTTTTCTAGTGGTTTTGGTAGTGAAAACTTAGGACCTATTTTAGATGAAATTCCCTTATCTTCTTCTTCATCTCCCGTACCTATGATTGCTCCTTTACCTTCATCAACTGTTGCTTCTGTTCCTCCTTCTATCGCTCCTCCTTTGTCTGTTCCTCCATCTATTGTTCACCATACGGAGGTGGGCTCTTCAAGTAAGAGTACTACTATGAGGAGCGTAACCATTGAAGTTCCTGCTAACAACAGCCTCTTGAGAAAGTCTGGTCAGGCTGATATTTGGATCGAGCCTTTGATTGGCCCCATTGAAAAAATAAAACTTGAAAGCCATAGCAACCTGACCCTCATGAATGACATAGTGCATGCCACTTTAAAGGTATTCTTCTTTCCTATTTTTCTCCATCCTATAAAAATTTTCGACTCGGGGATTTTCTCTTCTCTTTTATTTGCAGGCCAATCTTATTGGCACTGAGCTGATGAGCAGAATTTCCCTCTTGGAGAAGGTAGCACGTGATTCTCAGTTTGAGGCAAACAACTGGAAGGAACAGTTTGGCAGTGTTCAACTCGACATGGAAGATGTCACGACCCAATTTCCAAACCCGATCGTGATGGCGCCTCTCGCGAAGACAAGGCCAGCCAACTAACCCAAATCGTCTCTTTAACAATTTTTAAACATAAATGAATAGATAAATACAGCTTAACGACGATAATAACTAGTATTTACAACCCAACACAACCCGACCGGGGTGTCACAAGTCACAAGCATCTAATGAAGTCTGAACACGACTACAGGGTTAATAATATACAAAATAAAATCTGGAATCAAAAGACGAAGTCCGGTGCCGCGAACGCTGGCGGTCACCTTGCTCAGCTACAATGGTAATACCTTCAATCAGCTAATAACCCGCTAGCGGGTGAACAATACCTGCAACTGCACGCGAGGTGCAGGGAGTAAAGTGAGTACTCCAACTCAGTGAGCAATAAAAGTAAATAATAACTAAGCGGTAAGAAATCACGTAAAAGCACTCCATCATGCTATATAAGACAGTGCAAATCTTTGAGAAAACAGTAAAACCGTGAAAATCCTTTAGAAAATATCTGGACTCAGTTAAAACTTCTTTTGAAAATATCCTTTCCAACAGTTAAGCAAATGAATGCGTAATCAGATAGTGCAAGTCAGCACATAAGTCAGCCCCTCGGGCACAGCACTCCACAAACAATAAACACCAGGGCGTCTGGTACACGGTGCAAGAAGTAGCATGGATGCCAATGAAATGAGAGTGCTGAATGTCATGACATGTAATACAGACAGGAACCAATGCATGAGTGCAATGCAATGCATATGATCGTTGCGGCGTGCAGCCCGATCCATTTGGGTACCCGCGCTCACTGTGGGGGTTCAGACTCCGGAGGGGCTCCTACAGCCCAAGCGCAATATCAATATAACACCGATGCGGCGTGCAGCCCGAGCCATCCATATATCCAGAAATCACTATAACACTGCTGCGGCGCGCAGCCTGATCCATGCTCAGTCCAGAAATGCACATAAGCCCCTTGGGCAATAATAAAATAGCAGTTCTTAGTTCAAAACGTCAGTAAAATATCATTTAAGTTTCCAAATCATGAAAAAAATGGGTGAATTTGCAAAACAGTATTAAAACCTTGGACCGAGATCAAATGACATGCAAAGTAATGCAAAAACAGTGATATCAATCCCTGAAGGATTCAAATAATCGGCACGAAGCCCAAACATGGCAATCAGCCCAAATCATGATGATAACAAGTAGTTTCAGTCACATACGTAGTAATTTCATCAATCGGGACGGACCAAGTCACAATCCCCAACGGTGCTCTACCCCACGCTCATATCCGGCGTGCAAGTCACCTCAATACAGCACTATGATGTGCAAATCAGGGGTTTCAAACCCTCAGGATATCATTTACAAGTATTACTCACCTCGAACCGGCGAAATCTCAAGCCCGCGACGCCTTTGCCCCTCAAATCGGCCTCCACGCGCGTCGAATCTAACCAAAATCAAGGCGAATACATCACAATATGCCAATGGGACAATACCCAATCGAAAACAGTCCAAAAAAATAGCAACAATCTCGAAACTAGCAAAACTCGAGCCCCGGGCCCACTTCTCGAAAAATTACAAAACTCACATTACCGGATTCCTCGTCTCGCCACGAGTTCATACATACCAAGAACTCCCAAATCCGAGCTCAAATGACCTGTCAAATCCCAAATTGAAATATCAAAACTCAAGCCCTAGTCCATCAATTTTAGGCTTAAATTCCCTGAATTTCTAGGTTAATTTCACATAATAGACATGTTTTTAACTCAAAAATCTTACCTTCAATAAACTCCAGTCGAAACCCTCTTCAATTGCTCCCAAAAAGCTCTCAAGATGCTCAACAATGGAGGAAAATAATACCTAGCTCGCGGAGGAAATATTTAATAATCAGCCCAGCACTTTCGCTTATGCGGTCCCCATCCCGCTTCTGGGGGACCGCTTCCGCCCTATTCCTTCCGCTTCTGCGGAAATCCCACTCTCGAACCAAACCGCTTCTGCGGTCACAACATCGCATAAGCGATTCCGCTTTTGCGGCTACACCAACGCTTTTGCGGAACCAGGCGCCCAGGCCTCCTCACCGCTTCTGCGGTCAACCCATCGCTTAAGCGGGTTCGCTTCTGCGATCCAAGACTCGCAGAAGCGAGAATACCAGAATATCAGCAACATTTGAAGTCTCCAAATCCAAATTTCATCCGCTAGCCATCAGAAACCAACCCGAGGCCCCAGACCTCAGCCAAAGGCACCACATATCCCAATACATCATACGACTTGCTCCAATCATCAAAAAACACACCTAAACAACACTAAAATCATCAAATCACATCGAATTCAAGCCTAATATTCTTCAAGAACTTCCGAAAATGCACTTTCGATCAAAAACACCGACCAAACGATGTGCTCGAATGACCTGAAAAATTTGCACACATATCCAAAATACCTTAACGAAGCTACAGCAACTCTCGGAATTCCATTCCAACCCCCGGATCAAATTCTCACCCACCACCGAGATTCGCCAAGATACTAACCTCGCCAATTCAAGCCTAATTCTACACCGGGCCTCCAAAATCAATTCCGATCGCACTCCCAAGTCACAAATCATCCCCCGAAGCTAATCGAATCACCGGAAAATCACATCCGAGCCTTCAAAATCATAAGTCAACGTGCCGGTGACCTTCTCAACTTAATCCTTCCTTAAAGGGGACTAGTTGTCTCATTTCCTATTCCAAACCAATTCAATTCAAACTATGACTCACTCGTTGCTGATAATGAACACTGAAGAAGCAGTAAAGAATGGGGAAACGGGGCTGTAATACATGAGACGAGCGGGTCGGGTCGTCACAGAGGATTAACAAGAGAACAAGAGTGCCTCTAGAACAACAGGTTCGAGCACTCACTTCCGATGTAGGTCATCAAGGCTTCGTTGAATCGGGGGGAAAAAGAAAGAGAACGTCTTGAGACTTCATTTTTCCGAACAATTATCCAAGGCCAGTGAAGAAATCAGGGCATTGAAGGATCTTTTGAACCAAAAAGAAGTTTATGCCGGGGAGTTAGTTCAGAATTTGACTAAGGCACAGGAGGAATCTTTCGCTGCCTCTGTGGATAGTATGCATGCTTTGGAGAATCTCATTGCGCCCCTTCAATCTTTCTTATACTTCTGTATTAGCTGAGAATGAAGGACTCAAGAATGAGGTCGCTGCTTGGGAAAGGGATTATGAATCCTTGAGGAAAAAACTGATGTTGAGGTGAGTTTGGGCCTTCCTAAATTCTCGTCGTGACACCTTACTAGAAAATGGTCAAGAGGACTTTCAACCATTGAATCAGAATTAGCCAAGGTTGAATGAAACCATCGCACGAATCAACAAACACAAGATTTTTCATCTCCCGAGGTTTGAAGTTCCCTTGTTTAACACTCCCTCGCCAGACTGAAGCCTCTGTGAATGCTGCAATTGCTTCGAAGATGTTGTTACCTTTTTACAAGTCCTCAACTGTGCCACTTGCTGCCAAGCCAAGCCTGAGATCTCGTCTCTGTCGATCGTGCTCAGTTGAGCCCGCTTTGAGTATCCTTACCTCAGTTCTCTTCTTATTACGCGAAAAGATGACTTATATCTTGCTTTTAATCCTTTTTTTGCCATGGTACCATCTGGAAAAACTATGTTTTAAGATTTTTTGGTTTCTTGTGATTAGTTTGTTTTTGTAATCAAACCCTTGGCTATCACTTGAGGGTTGATTTTTTAGAAATACAAGTCCCCAAGTCTTGTTATGGGGCATTTTGTATAAACAATTCGATGACTAAGTTTATACTTAGTCTTTAATTTTAAATATTAGGTAAGCTTTTATTTATCATTGAACTTCCTTATGTTCTATCCTTGCCTTTTTATTTTCAAGGACTTAAAGAATAGTCTGCATTTTTGTTCTTTGAAAAATGTTTCTGTTAATCCCATGACTAAATAACATGAGTTTTATAAAAAGAGGGCCCTTTTATATTTTGACACTTAATAAAGAAGACGTCTCAGCTTCATAATGGTGTGATCATACGATAAAAGAAATAGGAACACACATGTTTTTTGCAACAACTTCGAGAAATTTTTATTTCTGAACTTTGACAAGTTTTGAATAATACTTTACATATGCTTGAATTACATCTATAACTTTCTCGTAACTGTTTTTTCTTGTAACAGATTTTTTAAGAAAAAATAATAACCACGAGGTTTTTCTTTATAACCCGTTTTAGAACAATAAATGCAAGGTTTTTTTTTTACAACCTGCTTTAGTACACAGCTTTTACCCTAATTACAGTAAGGATTTCTTTAGCCTTGGCTCATGACTTCATTACTCTGCACTTGACTTTTTCCCAGGCTTGATTTTTATTCAATCTTCTCTGCCCTCTTTATATATACTTGTGTATATTACGAAGTCCCCCAAGTGTTTGAGTGTTGAAGTATGAAGCCTCGAGCACTTGATAGTTTCCCTCATTCGGTCCTTTTCCTGAAAAGGAAATACATACCGGACTCGGAGGTACGATTATAGATGAAGACTGCTTAACCCGTTTAAATTTCTATCAGAATAGTTGTAACCCTGGGCCAGGAATTTCAGTTTATTCCATTTCGCCTTACAGGTCGTGACTCATCATTTAGTACGGGTTAGCGTTTTGCCTATCATCTAAAATCGTTAGTAAAATTTTAACAATTCAAAAACAAATATAATTTAACATGGTGATACCTGACCGTGGGTTTTTCCTTAGAAGTAATATCTCTTCAAATGAATTGTATTCCAATGCGAAGGAAGCACCTTCCCGTCCATTGTTTCCAACTCGTATGCTCCTTTTCCTGCAATATCTCGAACTCTGTAGGGTCCTTCCCAGGTTGGACTTAGTTTACCCGCGTTGGCAGCCTTTGCAGATTGAAAAACTTTTTTAAGCACGAAGTCTCCAGTTTTGAAGTATCGCAGTCGTGCTTTCCTGTTGTAATATCGTTCGATCACCTGCTTTTGTGCTGCCATTCTTATTAATGCGGCTTCTCTCTTGCCTTCCAGTAGATCCAAATTGACCCGCATCTCTTCATCATTAGACTCTTGTGTTGCTTGTGAGAATCTTGTACTCGGTTCTCCTATTTCAACTGGGATTAATGCTTCAGCTCCATACACTAAAGAGAAAGGAGTTTCACCTGCGCTCGTCTTTGTTGTCGTGCGATATGCCCATAAAACTTCGGGTAACACTTCAGGCCAATTACCCTTTGATTCCTCTAAACGTTTCTTCAAATTATTGATTATGACTTTGTTCGTTGATTCTGCTTGCCCATTGCCTACTGGGTGATAAGGTGTAGATGTGATTCTATTAATTTGCCAACTCTCAAAAAACTCAGTGACTTGAGCTCCGATAAATTGAGGGCCATTGTCGCATACAATCTGTAACGACCCGACCGGTCGTTTTTAGAATTCACGCCCCGATCCCCCATTAACTATTTCCCCTAAGTTCATTTCTACTATTTTGTTTTGTCGGGACATTGGGTGTTGGGATTCGGAGTGTTTTGGGACACTTAGTCCCTAAATGAGAGCTTAAGAGTTGAAAAATGGTCCGTAATCAGAATAGTGTGAAGACGACCTCGGAATGAAAATCCGATGGTTCCGTTAGCTCCGTTAGGTGATTTCGGGGTTGGGAGCGTGTTCGGAATATATTTTGGAGGCTCGTAGCTCATTTAGGCTTGAAATGCCGAAGTTTGATTTTTTTTGAAGTTTCCGGTCCGATAGTGAGTTTTTGATCCGAGGGTCGGATTGGAATTCTGAAAGTTGCAGTAGCTCCGTCATGTCATTTGGGATGTGTGTGCAAAATTTCAGGTCATTCGAGCGAGGTTTGGTTAGGTTTTGATCGAAAGTGTGTTTGGTTGGAATTTGAAGTTCTTAGGCTTGAATCTTTGATTAATTCGGGTTTCCGACGTTGTTTAGGTGTTTTCAAGATTGGTACAAGTTTGAATAAGGTATTAGGTGGTATTGGTACTTTTGGTTGAGATTCCGGGGGCCTCGGGATGATTTCGGGTGCTTAACGGAAAAGTTTTGGAAGTTGAGAAATAGCAGCATTGCTGCTTCTGGTATCTTTCCGCTTCTGTGGCTTGGTAACCGCAGAAGCGGCCTTGGTCGTCGTGGAAGCGAGATTAGCCCTCCCTCTCAGGAACCACAGAAGCGGTCGCTATTCCGCAGAAGCGGAACCGCAGGAGCGTTATGTGTTCGTAGAAGCGGACTCTGGTCCATTAAGTGAAAACCGCAGAAGCGGTTGCTTTTCCGCATATGCGGGACCGCAGAAGCGGTCCCTTGTCCGCAGAAGCGGAAATCCCTGGGTAGAAATAGAAATGTCGAGGGTTTGAGTTCATAAGTTACAAAATCAATTGGGAGCTCGGGAGAGGGCGATTTTGAGTGGGTTTTGAAGAGAAGATTTATTGGGTAACGTTTCTTAATCCCTTCTAGTTATATTTCATTATTTTGTAGTTAAATCCGTCATTAAAATTCGAATTTGGGACTAAAATTGGAGGAATTTGGTTAGAACTTCTTAGGCCAAACTTTGGGATTTTGAGTGAGCATTTGACCTCCGATTTGGGAGATTTTTATATGGTTAGACTCGTGAGAATACGAGGGTTCTGAAAATGTAAAAATTATTTGATTCCGAGGCGTTGGCCTGAAGGGCATTTTGGTCATTTCACCTAATTTCACGTCGTAGCCTTGAATTAAATAGTAGAATCAGTTGCTTGAGATGTTATTTACAATTTGTGATTTAATTGAATAGATTTGGGCAATTTGGAGTCGAGTACTCGTGGCAAGAACGTGGTTGCTAGTTGATTTTAGCCGGTTCGAGGTAAGTATCTTGCCTAACCTTGTGTGGGGGACTTCCCCTTAGGATTTGAGTCTTCTTTGTTGATTGTATTCCTTGTACGCGAGGTGACGAGTGCGTGCTCGGATTTATTTGTGGAAAATTTGCCCCTTTTAGGCTCTTAGATCCTTATAATCACCGAATATGAAGTTGTCCTTGGTACGATTGAGCTCCATGTTATTAGTTTCACATCTACATGACTTACTTGGAATTATTTGCTCTTTTTGGTTATTCTTGTTGCCTAATTGACTTTTACTTGTTTAACTGTAGGCATTTACCCTTCTATAGTCACATTATCATTCCTAACTGCTTGTCTTTATCTGGAAAGCATTATTTCTATCTCTCGTGTAATTAATTGGCCTTAATTGGAAAGAAGTTAGATATCCTATGTTTAGTGGATACTTCTTTAATTGTAATTATTTGATTCATGTTAACTTCCTTGTTGTAGAACTGAGTATTATGGAAGCGTTGTTTCGTATTATCTATCCTTTGTTGAGTTGTTCTTATCGCGCTTAGTATTTCCCTGTTATAGTTATCCCTTGTACGTTAGTTGTACCGTCTTTTGGTGAACGGAATCTCTTGAGTTGATTCTCTTGCTTTGTTCCTGTATATATATTGTCATTTGTTGATATTGTGAGGCACGAGGTTTCCGCCGTGCGGTTGTTGATATTATGATGCACGAGGTTTCTGCCGTGCAGTTGTTGATATTGTGATACACGAGGTTCTGCCGTGCGGTTGTTGATATTGTGATGTACGAGGTTTCTGCCGTGAAGTTGTTGATATTGTGATGCACGAGGTTTCTGCCGTGCGGTTGTTGATATTGTGATGCGCGAGGTTTCTGCCGTGCGATTGTTGATATTGTGATGCACGAGGTCTTTGCCGTGCTATTGTTGTCATTGATGTTTTGCACATGCGGCATAATAAGGCGGGATATGTTATATGCTTATATGTGGGTTGCGCATGTGGCGGAATAAGGTGGGAACATTGTGATGCACGTGTGGCGAAATAAGGCGGTGCTTATTATGTTACTAATTGCACACGTGGCGTAATAAGGTGGGCTATGTCAGGGGTTGATTGTAAAGAATTGTGACGGCCTGTGGAGGCATTCTTATTTGTTTAACATTGTGATTGTGGGTTGCTTACCTGTATGAGCTTTATCGCTTGGAAGTTGTGAGGTAATATAGTGCGAGCGGTCCGTTCTCCCTTGCATGCTTACTAGCTGGTAGAGTCTTGTTAGAGGACATCTGCACAGGCATACACGTAGCCAAATACTCCTATTAGAGGTGATTTCCTCCTGATTTTTGCTAAAGGGTGGAGGTACACCCCGGTTATCCATTATGTTTGTGAGAGCGGCCCTAGCTAGCCAGTTAGTTGTCAGCGTGACCATGAGATTGATGGGGCACAGGGTGCCAAGTGTTAGGTTTCAGATGCCGTGTCTTCGTGAGTTATGGTTTGTCTGAGACTTGGTGAAACTGTGGAAATAGTTGAGTAAGACCTTTGTGAGCATCATTGTAGGATATGAGTTATTGACTTGTTTTCTCCTCGCTGTGCTATGACTTTAGGATTGGATTGTGATTTTACCGTCATTCGTATCATCATTTATTATATTCTCGTTGTTACTTGTTGTATTTTCCCCTTATTGTGAGTGGTAGCATTTTGGGTCATTCATGCAGTCTTTACCCAATTATATGTCGTTTTCCATTATTCCTATGATTATACTGTCTATTAACCGGTAGGTGCCTTGACTGTTCCTCGTCACTACTCCACCGGGGTTAGTCTTGGTACTTACTGGGCACCGCCGTGGTGTGCTCATGCTACTCTTCTGCACATTTTTGTTGTGCAGATACAGGTACTCCTGCTCAGTTCTGTCAGCCTTGGAAGGAGGCGTACCGGTAGAGACTTCAAGGTATATCTGCTACGTCCGCAAACCGAGGAGTCCCTTTCCAGCCTTCTGTAATAAGTATAGCTTTCTAGTACTTCTCATTTGTATAGATATTCTTGAGTCAGAGCCTCTTATGTATCCCCTTAACTTGTGATTTGTGAGTTTCCGGGTTTTGGGAGTTTGTTAGCTTCGAGAATTGTTGTGATATGTGCCGAGCAGCACCTTAACACCGTTTTATTTTACCAGTTCAGTTTTGTTTATTTTCTTCCGCAATTATGGTCTATCTTCCGCATTGTAGGCTTACCTAGTCATAGGGACTAGGTGCCATCACGACATGTTCATGGGGGGGTGAATTGGGGTCGTGACAAAAGGAAAGTTGCCGATCTTGAGAATGTTATGATGCTCGTCGATCATGGAGGAATAGAATCCTTGGAATTGGAAAGAAATGTTCTAATGAAGAAAGTGGTTGATTTAGAGTACTCAGCTCTGTGTGATGCTAAATGTCGGAAGAAGATGTGGATTTTTTTTTGTGTGATATTGGGATGTTTTGTTATGTTCTTTGCATTAGAGGGAAATGATATGTAATGTTAGTGTTATTGTG
>NC_031994.1:66281318-66282779 GCF_001879085.1 Nicotiana attenuata
TGTTTTTAATATATATACATGCATCTGAGTAGGTTATAAGTCGATGAATCAATTTACAAGTGTATCAATACCTAAAAGAACCCGGCCCTGTGTTTGTAACGACCCGACCCGTCGTTACGGGAGTTACCGCCCCATTTTCCCCGTTTTATGCTTCTATATGTTTCATTATACGTGTTTGGAGAATTTGAAGTAATTCGGATAGAGTTTGGTTAGAAATGAGACAATAAGTCTCTTTATGATAAGGTTAGTTTGAAAAAGTCAACCGAATGTTGACTTATGAGTTAGAAGGCTCGGAATGGATTTCCGATGATTCGACCAGTTTCGGGAGATGATTTGTGACTTAGGAGCGCAATCGGAACTGAATTTGGAGGTCCGGTGTGGAATTAGGCTTGAATTGGCTAAGGTTGAATTTTGGCGAATTCCGGATGGTAGGTGAGATTTTGATCCGAGGGTCGGAATGGAATTCCGAGAGTTGCAGTAGCTCCGTTAGGTGATTTTGGATATGCGTGCAAACTTTCAGATCATTCGGAGGTGTTTAGGTCGGGTTTTAGATCAAATGCAAGTTTCGGAAGTTTTAGTTTAACTTAGGCTTGAATCCGTGGTAATTCGATGATTTTGGTGTTTATGATAGTGTTTTTATGTTACGAGAAAGTTCGAATGAAGTAATAGAACATATCTGTGCATTTGGTTGAGGTCCCGAGGGCCTCGGGGTGAATTAGGGTGGTTAAACGAGAGTTTTGAGGTGTAATTGCAGGTTAGATTTTTCTGTCATCTGGTGTTTCCGCTTCTGCGGAAATGGACCGCAGAAGCGGGTACGTGGTCGCAGAAGCGGTCGTGGCCGGCTAGGGAAATTCCGCAGATGCGGAAGGTGGCTCGCACCAGCGGGTCCGCATAAGCGGACAAGGTGCCGAAGAAGCGGGTTTGAAGGAACCGCAGAAGCGAACTTCGCGTCGCATAAGCGAAGTCCGGGCTTCTAAGTGAAAACCGCTTAAGCGGAAATGTGGCCTCAGAAGCGGTCCCGCATAAGCGAAAGCGGGACCGCAGAAGCGAAAATTGCTGGGCGACAGAAGGGTTTTAAAATAATATTTCATCCGCGACCCTTTCATATTTTTCCTCCATTGTTGACGTTCTTAAGAGCTTTGAACAAGGAAATCCGAGGGTTTTGACTGAGAATCACTTGGAGGTAAGTTCCTTAGCCTAAATATTCGAATTTATGGTTGAATTTACATGTAAATTGTAGTATTTCTGGAGTTACTTTCTTTTTCTCTTTTGTAATTCTTTCTATTTGATTTTTGATTGTACTTGTTCTATCAGTTCAAATCCTTCATTTTGCTTTCTATTCAGTTGAAGAATTTGGCCAATTTTCCAGATTCAATTTGACTAAATGATTCGTTAATTATCTGTATTATTAATTAGTAGAATCTTTTTTACTTTTTTCGTTTTCTATTTTGTATTTCTATC
>NC_031994.1:66287494-66421733 GCF_001879085.1 Nicotiana attenuata
TCTCCATCGTTTAATTTCTACCTTGATTATGAGTAGCTAAACCCATTAGCTAGGGTTGTGACCCAACCCTAGTGTGGGTATTTAATGGGTCTTCAATTTTAGGGCTTAATTGTTTATGGGTTAATGATATTTAGCTTGATTCATGCTTTAATTGTTGAATTGGTGGTTGCAAACACTGATTCGTGCCTTTATGACTTAGAGTCTTCTTGAGAAAGAGAGACTAAAGGAAATTCAGGCTGACAAGGAATTGGGGTGCATTCAAGAGATTGATAGCCCCAATTAAAGGGTTAAACCTAGAGATAGTAATACCCGACTTGAGCCAATTTTGCTTGCATTGTTTGAACACCCAATTAGTCTTGAGAAATCCAATAAGGTCAAAGCCACTCAAACTACCAAGAGGTATAGAGTGAGTAACTATGTGTAAAGGTTATATCATGATCCTAAATATAACAAGTTTGTCCTAAATTCTAGACTCCATTAGATACTCGCCTAGGTGTAAGTCACTTCCTTAGTGCTTTTTGTCAATTGAGAAAAACCCTACAAAAACATTGTGCTTAGATTACTTTCAGCAATCAGTAGCATTAAAAGTAGAATAGAAACAAATCCAAACATGGTTAGAAGTGCAATCAAGAGCAAGACGCATAGCTAGATTGGATAGAAACCCAACTCCCAACCAATATTAGCTCCTTGTGGATATCGATCCCGACCTTTCGGGTAAAAGCTGCATCAACCACTCTTTGCCATTTTATAGTGGTATGTGGTTGGAGCCGATCACTTTTTGCCACCGTTGCTGGGGAGCTAAACGGTTTTGGCTATCTATCTGACTAGTTGTGTGTCTTGTTTTTCTTTCCTTCTATTTTACTAACTTGTGTGAGCTAATTGATTCAGGTGTAACATGGAAAATAATGATCCTATTAGAAATGTTCTCCCGGGGGAGGAGGTAGATGATAATGCTGAAGATGAGGTGCCTCTAGTACCTCAAGCTCAAAGAAGAGGCTACCAGGTCAATGACAACATTCTAGACCCTCCCCCAGCTCCTCCGTGAGTAGCTCCCCGGGTGCTTCCAAATGAAGGTTACGCAAGTGCAATTGTCCCACCCAGGATCCAGGCGGGCAATTTCCCGATTACAAATTTTATGTTGACTTTATTGGAGCAAAGAGGAAACTTCACAGGACCTCCCTATCAGAATGCATATAAACATCTAAAGGATTTTGTGGATACCTGCTGGGGAAGCAAACAGACAAATGTGTTGGAGGAGGCATTAAGACTGAGATTGTTCCCTTTTTCACTTAGAGGGAAAGCTTTGGACTAGCTCGAAAGACTTCCCAACCATTCCATCACTATGTGGGTTGAGTTGGCCGACAAGTTTATAGCCAAGTTTTTCTCGCGGGGCATATGGAGACATTGAGCGATGAGATCCTGGCCTTCAAACAGGAACCTAATGAACCGCTTCATGAGATCTGGGAAAGGTATCGGACGATGGTGAAAGAATGCCCGAACAATGACATGACCGAAACAATGATCTAGCAAACATTCTACCGTGGCATCAACACGACCAATCAGTGTGTAGTGAACCAGCTAGCAGGGGAAACTTTATGAACACACCTTATGTTGAGGCGTGTGAGATACTTGATGAGATGGCCGATACTTCCTCGGCGTGGCAAAGTCGAGCTAATGTGCCACAAGGTGATCCCAATGTTATTCACCTGCACAAAGAGCTCCACGACCATGGCCAAGCAATAGTAGAGTTGACTACAACAATGAACCAATTGGCGAAAGCTCAATTGCAGCAAGTTCAAGCGCCAAGACAAGTGAATGTCATGGAAGGGGTAAATATGATGGTCAACAAGAGGCGACAAAGTGGTCAACAGAGTCAAGGAAATCCGGATCAATATGAGCAATGTAGTAGTGGTTTCAACCAAGATGATGGGTATGATGATCAAAGTGAAGAAGTTCAGTATGTGAACAACTACCAAGGACAATGGGGCAATGCTCCGAATCAACAACAACAATGGAGATCCCAAAGAAATTGGGGGAATCAAAACCAACAAGGAAATTGGAACATTGGTAACAACAACAACCAAAACAACTGGGGGAACAACAATCAAAATTGGGGCAACCAGGGCAACTGGGGAGGAAACAACAACCAAGGGGGTTGGAATAACGGTAATCAAGGGAATCGGGGGCCGGGCTTTCAAAGGCCTCCGATGTATCAACAACCAAACAACCCACCTCCATTTCCGTCTCAATGTCCTAGCTCTTCAAATAATGAGATGGGAAGGATTGAGTTGATGTTTGAGCAAATGATGAAGAAAAACGCCGACTCTGATGCCCAGTTGGCATCCCATAATACTTCTATCCGAAACTTGGAGGTTCAACTTGGCCAGATTTCGAAATCTTTGAACACTCGCCCTAAGGGGGCGCTACCTAGTGACATGGTAGTAAACATGAAGGGCGGGCATAATATCGGCCATGCTATGGCGGTGACCACAAGGAGCGGTAGAGGTGGTGAAGTAAGTGCCTCCAAGCAAAAGGAAGTTGTGAGTGATGAGGTTGAAGTGCAAAATTATGATGATCCAATAGTTGATGAGCAAGTGAGTGAAGAGAATTTGACTGGTGAAGTGAGGATTGATATTCATGACAATGAGGAGGAGACTCAAAATGATGTGAACCCGTCTAGGGAACACGAGATATATATACCGGAAACAGTAGTGCCCAAGGCCAAGGCTCCTTTGCCAAGGCCTCCTCCACCTTTCCCTCAAAGACTTGCGAAGCAAAAGAATGAAAACCAATTCAAGAAATTTATTGAGATGATGAAAAGCTTGTTGATCAATATGCCCTTAGTGGAAGCTCTTAGAAAATGCGGGGATATGCCAAGTTTATGAAAGACTTTGTGACTAAAAAGAGTTCTATGGATTGTGAGACCATCAAAATGACTCATCAAGTGAGTGCAATTGTGCACTCAATGGCTCCAAAGCTTGAAAATCCCGGAGCATTCACCATTCCATGTACCATTGGGACTGCGGATTTTGTAAATGCCTTGTGTGATTTGGGAGCAAGTATAAATTTGATGCCTTACTCTATTTTCAAAACTTTGGGTATTGGTCAACCAAGAGCTACTTCAATGAGATTGCAAATGGAGGATCGAACAATGAAGAGGACGCTTGGTATTATTGATGATGTTCTTGTCCCGGTTGACAAGTTTATTTTGCCTGCGAATTTTGTGATTCTCGACTGCGAGGTCGACTATGAGGTGCCTATAATATTGGGAAGACTTTTCCTAGCAACAGGGAAGGCATTGGTTGATGTGGAAGCTGGGGAGCTCACCTTCCGTGTGGGTGACGAAAAAATTGTCTTCCACATTTGCAAATCGATGATGCAACCGAATAGTACTGAAGTTTGCTCTTTTGTAGATCTTGTGACAGAGGTGATAGTTGATGACACGAGTGCCATGATCAATGTGGAGGATCCTTTGGAAGCTGTATTGTTGAACCATGATGTGGCTGAGGATAAAGGCTTGGTAGAGTATGTCAATGCTTTGCACGGAATGGGTTCTTACTCCTATGATCCCCGTAAACTTTCCTTGGATCTTGAGAACAAAAAGACTCCACCAACAAAGCCCTCAATCGAGGAACCTCCCGTATTGGAGTTGAAGCCTTTGCCTTCACACCTCAGGTATGAATTCTTGGGCCCTAGTTCAACTTTACCTGTTATTCTTTCTTCTTGCTTAACTAACGTGTAGGAAGATGCCACCCTAGAGGTGCTCCAATGAAGGAAGAAGGCAATTGGATGGACTCTAGCTGATAAGTGTTAATTGGTCACATTTTATTCATGAAATGGCTTGGATTGGTATTAGTCTGGATACGGCAAAATCATTCTATTAGATCTAAGAAGTACATTCGACCTAGTAAGTACCTTGTGTTAGAATTGAGAAATTCTATGGCTCGGATCTTTAGTATCCTCTTATTTATTACCTGTGTCTACTATTTAGGCAGAATACCCTCACCCATTCTTACTAAGAAACTGAAAGAAGCCTCAAAAACATAAGAAAGGGTGGAAAGTGAGGAAGAAAGAGATGTAGAAATAGAAAGAGCTTCCGAAATGAAGGGGACTAAACAGGAACAAGAGGGATCCACTGAAGAAGATCCTTATCCTTCCCTTTTTTCGGAAGAAAGGTGGGATCCGAACAAAATCGATGAAACGGAAGAAATCCGAGTGAATGGAAAAGACAAAATAAAGGAGAAATTCCACTCTCACCTTACAGAGACAGGATATAATTGTAATTTTGAATTAAAATCAAATGTGAATTAAAAAATCTAAAATATTGTACATTATGATCTACCCTATCCTTTATAAAGCTAAAAGCAAGTAAGCATTTCGAGTGTATGGAAGCAAGAAGTGTTAGTACGTATTCCACTAGTGGGGAATAAGCCTCGCGTTTTGCATGCACAAGATTATACTTGAGGATGATTCCAAACCCTCTGTGGAACATCAAAGGAGGTTGAACGAGGGTATGCAAGAGGTCGTCAAGAAGGAAGTGATCAAGTGGCTAGATGCAGGGGTTGTGTACCCCATCTCGGATAGTTAATGGACTTCACCGGTACAATGTGTGCCGAAGAAGGGTGGTATGATTGTGGTCACAAATGAGCAAAATGAATTGATCCCCACTAGGACTGTCACCGGATGGAGGGTATGCATGGACTACCAGAAGCTGAACAAAGTGACCCGCAAAGATCATTTTCCATTGCCCTTTCTTGACCAAATGTTGGATAGACTTGTCGGGCATGCCTACTACTACTTTGGATGGGTACTCAGGTTACAACCAGATTTTGATCTCCCCGGAGGACCAAGAGAAAACCACCTTCACATGCTCATATAGGACCTTTGCATTTTCATGGATGCCATTTGGTTTGTGTAATGCACCAACTACCTTCCAGCGGTGTATGATGGATATCTTTACGGACATGGTGGAGGACTTCTTGGAAGTGTTCATGGATGATTTTAGTGTTGTGGGTGACTCCTTTGAAGAATGCTTTAGGAATCTTGACAAGGTGCTAGCCCGATGTGAAGAGACAAATCTTGTGCTTAACTGGGAAAAATGCTACTTTATGGTCGAGGAGGGCATTGTCCTCGGCCATAAGATCTCAAAGAACGGTATTGAGGTGGACAAGGCGAATATTGAAGTGATTTCAAAACTTCCTCCTCCTACTTCTGTCAAGGGGGTTAGGAGCTTCTTGGGCATGTGGGGTTCTACCAAAGGTTCATCAAGGACTTCTCAAAGATAGTGAATCCCTTGTGCAAATTGTTGGAAAAGGATGCGAGGTTCGTGTTTAATGAAGAATGCATGAAAGATTTTGAACTTCTCAAGTACAAACTGTCAACCAGTCCCATTATTACCGCACCCAATTGGAGCTTACCCTTTGAGCTTATGTGCGACGCAAATGATGTTGTGGTAGGAGCGGTCTTGAGGCAAAGGGTGAACAAGATGTTTCATCCGGTGTATTATGGAAGCAAAACTATGAATGATGCCCGGGTTAATTACACGGTGACAGAAAAGGAGTTGCTATCCATAGTGTTTGCCATGGAAAAGTTTAGGCCTTATCTCATGGGTGCCAAAGTGATTATTCATATTGATCAGGCGACACTCCGTTACGTGATGACAAAGAAGGATTCTAAGGATCGGTTGATGAGATGGGTTCTATTCAAGAGTTTGACCTTGAAATTTTTGATCGAAAAGGGAGTGAAAACCATGTGGCGGACCACTTGTCCCGCTTGGAGGAGGAGGGGAGGCCCCATGATGACCTCAAAATTAATGATTCATTCCCGGATGAACAACTCCTCTCTGTATCTTTGAATAGTATGCCTTGGTTCGCCAATGTTGCTATTTTTCTTGTGACCAACATTGTCACGTGTGAGCTCTCTTCTAACCAAAGGAAAAAGCTTAAACGGGATAGCTTGGATTACTACTGGGACGAGCCTTATCTGTTCATGATTTGTAAAGATGGTGTGATCCAGAGATGTGTTCCGGAAGAGGAGCAAATGAGTATTCTTGATGCTTGCCATTCCTCCCCCTACGGTGGTCATCACAGTGGGGCGAGAACTACTTCAAAGGTGCTCAGCTATGGTTTTTATTGGCCTACATTGTATAAAGATGCTAGTGAGCTTGTGAAGAGATGTGATGAGTGTCAGAGAGCTGGTGGAATTTCCAAGAAGGATGAAATGCCTCTCACCACTATTCTTGAGGTTGACATATTTGACGTGTGAGGCATTGACTTCATGGGACCTTTTGTGAGTTCATGTGGTAACACGTACATTCTGGTTGCTGTTGATTATGTTTCCAAGTGGGTTGAAGCGGTGGCTTTGCCCAACAATGAGGCACAGAGTGTAGTGGCTTTCTTAAAGAAAAATATTTTTATAAGGTTTGGCACTCCTAGGGCGATCATCAGTGATGGGGGTTCTCATTTCTGCAACAGGGCATTTGACACTTTGCTTGCAAAACATGGTGTCAATCACAATGTATCAACCCCTTATCATCCTCAGGCTAGTGGACAAGTTGAGGTCTCTAATAGGGAGATAAAAGAGCATATGGTCAAAACTATCAATGCAAATAGTACTGATTGGTCAAAGAAACTGGATGATGCTTTGTGGGCTTATAGGACTGCTTACAAGACTCCAATTGGTATGTCTCCGTACCGATTGGTATTTGGGAAAGCATGCCATCTTTCGATTGAGTTAGAATATAAGGCTATGTGGGCGCTGAAGAAGTTAAATCTTGAGTGGGATGTTGCAGCAAATCTCCGGGTAGAGCAACTCAATAAACTTGATGAGTTTAGGTTTCATGCCTATTCCAGCTCGTCCTTGTACAAGGACAAGATGAAGTACTTACATGACAAATATGCCCGAAGCAAGGAATTCAAGGAGGGTGATTTGGTTCTTCTATTCTACTCTTGGTTACGACTGTTTTCGAGAAAGCTCAAGTCAAAATGGAGTGGCCCTTTTGAAGTGGTGCATGTAACTCCTTTTGGTGCTCCTGATTTGAAAAAACAAAAATGGTGAAATATTCCGAGTTAATGGGCACCGAGTGAAGCACTATCTTGACAAGTTTGATGACAACCACGTGGTGGAAATGATCCATTTCAAGTGATTGATGGTAACCTGCATCGTGTCGCAACGTTAAATCAGGCGCTTCCTGGGAGGCAACCCATGTGTTTTTCTTTTTGATTTTTTTCTTAGTGTAGGCTTTGTTTTGGACTAACTGGTTGTGAAGTTTTTGTAGGAATTATTGTGTAGTGCAGGACTGTTGCTGAAAAAATTGGCTTAAGTGCGAGAATTACGCTGACCGCGCTCAGAATTTCGCGGTCAGCGGTTGCTTTTCGCGGGGGCGTAAATGGTCCGCGGACGCGGACTTGAAAAAGTCCAGAATAGCAACTCTCTGAAGTTCTATTCGCGTCCGTGGTGGAAATTCCACGGTCCGCGTCTCTCTTTCGCGGCCGCGCGCATTTTTCCGCTCTTAGCGGTTCCTTCTTGGTAACTGCCCTTCAAAAAGGTAAAAGCGCGGACCGCGGTGTAATTCCGCGGCCGCGCCAGGCAAGGTCTGTGGGGCCCTGTACTTTTTAGTATAAATAGAAGGTCATTAGCCCTTTTACCCTTTTCTAACCCTAGACTCCCACTGCACCTAAAAGCACTGCTCATCCTCATATTGTGGTCTTTCAATCTCAATTACTCAAGAGTCAGTCTTTTACTACATCTCACAACTGGTATGCTCGATTACTTGTGTTAATTTTATTCCTTTCTTTTCTTTCATCTTTATTTTACTGTTTCTTTATAGTTAGGGTTAATTAGTTGTTACTTAGTTGATTCTAAATTAGTTAGGGTTAGTTAGTTGTTATTTAGTTGATGCCTAGTAAGGGTTAGTGGTATTCATGATTCCTGTTAATGACTAAAAAAAAGTGAAAACCCTTCAGTGCCCGTTCTTTGTGAATTGCGCGGCCGCGGCTGAAATTCCGTGGTCAGCGGTCTGTTTTACGCGTCCGCGATTCTTTTCTCGCGGATCGCGGATTTTAAGTTTAGAGTCTTGCTAATTTGGGTCCTCGACCGCGTTAGTTTTTCCGCGGACAGAATTACAACTTTCGCGGTCGCGCCCAAAATTTCGCTCTCAGCGGTAGTCCAACTTCAGAGACTGGGTAGTCTGAATCCCAGTCTTTCGCAGCCGCGCCCAAAATTCTGCTCTCAGCGGTAGCCAGTCCGCGACCGCACCCTTTTTCCACTGTCAGCGGACCACTGCTTTTGGAACACTCTAAACTTTTCATCTGCCTTCCTTTAATGATTCTTTTAACAACAATACTAATGAGCTTTCACTGATCGTATATGCAGACAATGGTCAAATCTAGAGGCGGGAGTGATAAACAAAAAGGGAAATAGAGTCCTCCTGAGGAAGGGGACGAGGAAGGATCAAGTTACCCCTAGCAGTAAAACAATCCATTGGGAAGATGCGAAAGACCATCAAAGTTGCGGATAGAGCAGCGGACCACTCGGACACAAGTGAGTACGTCCTTTCCCAAGAAGTTTCGGAAGGTGATTCTGTACCTACTCATGCCCCAGATTTCCCGGAGAGGTACCGACTGGTGGATGTACCCATCTCCTCTACTGAGACATCTGATGACTTAGAGGGAGGTAGTGAGGCGTCGGGATCATCTTCCCCACCTGCTGCAACTCCGGCCTCACCAGCTGCTCCTGCTTTTGCTGCTATTGATGTTGATGCTGAGATACCAGATGACGGGAGAGGGGGTGACATCTAGGCAGGGGGGTTGGAGAGAACAAGGAACCCCGTGGTATGGCAAGAACGGTTCGTTAGTGAGAAAGCCTATCACAAATTCCAGGAATGGTGGCCGTAGAGGTCTCTCACCCTCGAGAGGCAATTCATAGAAAGGGACCTTCTACCCCACAACCCTAATGTGAAGAGGCAATTTGATGATAGAGTGGGGTGGAAATTCTTTACAAGCAAGCTGCCGGAGGCCAATGAATATTTAGTCAAAGAGTTCTATGCCAGCGTAGCCCACATAAAAAGGGCACATATGTGACCAAGGTGTGGAACCTGAAGATTAGATTTGATGGCAAGATGCTGAATGACTATGCTGGGTTCAATGATGAGGATGAGTCCCTTTATCTGGAGAAGGTGGCTATGGATGAGTTGGCCCGCCCTTGGCTTGTATCGGTGATTGCTATTCCCGGGACTACTCCGTCTTGGCTGACACCTGGGGCCCCGTTCTACAGGAACACTCTAAGCTTCAGAGCAAAGGGGTGGTCTACTTTTGTGTGTAGCCGGTTAGACCCTACTATGCATGATAGTGATATGCCTCTTTCCCGGGCTCTTATTGTGAGTGCTATCATGGCGGGGTACTCGATCAATGTCGGGAATATTATGGCCAAGGTGATTACCAGAGTGGTTGGAAAGAATGAGAGCTCCTATCCTTTCCCAAACTTCCTCACTATGTACCTGGAGGATCAGGAAGTAGAAGGAAGGGATTTTGACACCAAAGTGAAACCAAAGAGGCCATTTTCATGGTATAGCCTTCAGGGTCCGAACAACACCAAGTCCAAGGGCAAAGCTACCATTTCCACTGGCCAGTCTGAAGAGCCAGCGGTGGTGGCCACTGGTTCTGAGCCTTCCACTGCCATGCCACATCCTTCCTCCGGACCATCTTCCTCTATTCCGACTTCAGTGCCTTCTTCATCACCATACCCTCTGACTCACTGAGGGTTAATTAGACTCTCTCCAGCATCAACAACTGGATGCAGGCAGCTACATCAAAGCTGTCTGTTCTATCCAGCACAGTGGCAGCTCAGTCAGTTCCAGCACAGCCCCAGGTGCCTGCTTCAGTGGAGGAATCACTAAAGGAGCTTCCGAACAACCAGAAGAAGCTCCTAGACAACCAGCAGCTTATCATGGCCACTTTGGATGCACAGGGAAAAGCAATCAAGGAGCTGGGCAAACAAATGAAGAAGATGAAAAAGACTCGGGCCTCAAAAAAGTCAGTAAAGTTGTTGAGCAAGGAAATTGAGAAGATTAGATCAGCTGGAGACATTCCATTGGACTTACTCTTGGAAGAACCAGTCCCAGCAGCTCAGGTAGCACAGGCACCAGAGCAGGAAGGTGACAGAGAGCCCATGAAGAGAGGGGTGATCCCCCAGACTGAGGATTTGGAGATTGAGCTGGAGGACCCCGAGGGAGGTGACTCAGGCCAGCCACAGGACTCAGCCGGTGACCCCATGCAGACAGAGGCACCATAAGGAGTTCTTCTTTACTCTCTACCCTTCCCTTATTCTATTTTTGCTGATAGCATTGAGGATAATGCTACTTTTTATTTGGGGGGGGGGGGGTGGTCTATTTTGATGAAGACTTGGATATTAGGTTTGTAATAACCTTGATACTATTTTTCGTGATTCTCGTACTTTTTACTTTTGATATGTATATAAAGTTACTCTTCCATGTATATATTCATTCGCCTTTTATGTATATTCGTCTCAATCCCCTATTGTACATATTCAGTTTACTTTCCGTATTTTACTTTATAACTTCTTTTGCAATTTTCCTTAATAGCATAACGTCTTATTTCATTTAGTAGTTTATTTTTCAGTTTGTAGCTTCTTAATTTTACAAGTTTTCGTGATCAATAAGCCTTTGATTTTCTTAATTCCACGGTTCTTTCCAAAGGTGGAATTTGTGTGAACCGGGTGGCTCTTCCCTATGATGGATGGCATGACAACCTTCTCAAGGGTTTGAGTCTATTTTTCTTTATGTTTTGTGTAAATAGTAGTAATGAATAAAAGTGACTCAGGAAAATCTTCACTTGGGCCAAGCACATTTACCTTTGACCTTATGGTTAGAAACAAATTGATTTGCAAGGAATGGTGCTAGTTGTGACCTTTAGACTCTTGTGTTGACTAAACAATTATCGAGTGGCTTCTTGGAGCCATTTGTGTTGCTCAATCTTAGCTAGGGTTGTTGTGGGCCCTCGACTCTGTCTCTTTAGCAATCCAACAGCTTGTGAGGTGAGGTATTGATTTGCAAGTCCAAGTCCCGTGCCAATAAGTCTAGAACTTGCCCTGAATGTGTGTCTAGGAAAAATTCTAAGTGTAGCTCGACTTGAGAAATGATTATAGGCTCTCCTTTATCCAAATTAAAACTTGAAAGCATCCATAGCCCACCAAATATGATATCCCTAGTCATCCCCATTGAGCCGAAGCCCTTGTTCTTTCAATAACCATGACACAAGCCTTTATTCGTTCTAAAATGACCCTCTCTTGGCACCCGATCTTTCCTTAGCACAATTGGAAAAAGCATAAGTTTGGGGGGGGGGGGAGACGAGGAATGCAAAAGTGATAAAAGGTACAAAATGAAGAAAAAAAGAAAAAGAAAGAAAATCCAAAAAGTCAAAAAGAAAGTAAATAATATAGAAAAAATGAAGGGATTCAATAAAAGCAATGATGAAAGGCTTGGAACGATTAGAAAGGAGAAAAAAGATTGACATGGACAAGAAAGAGTGACAGTGTGTCTCTCTAGTCCCCTAAGGAAGAAGAAAATGACTCAAAGAGTCAAGAAAGTTTGAGCCGAAATGAGAAAATGAAGTGCTTAAGGAAAGATGAAACCTACATAGACCGATATATCCTACCTTGAACCAAAAGCCTTCATTACATTCCCACAAAAGCCCTATATGATGTCGAGTTGAGTGAGCTTACATTAGTGGTGATTCACATAAGGGGCAAGCTTATGGTACTTAGAGCCGCACTTATGACCTTCCTTTTTTAGAGATGAGAGTACTTTTCCAAAATCCTTGTTTTTAGTGCTACAATCTAAAGTGAGGTTTGCTTATGGAGAGTAGAGGAGTAAGAGTTTGGGTTCCACAATGACCTATGTAGTAGAAAGAGTGTCCTTGATGAGTTAAGTCACCTCCTGATGCTTGTGTATCGCACTAGGGATATCGTACTAAAAAGGTTGTGTGTTGTTAATAATGCATTTGAGTTGAGGGTAATTGTTAGTCCCAATTGATGCTTGATGAAGTCACCTTAGGACAACTAAAATTTTCTTTTCTTTTATCTTGAGGAGGTGGGAATTACTTTGTTTGCTTGAGGACAAGCAAAAGTTTAAGTTTGGGGGAGTTGATAATTATGGATTTTAGCCTATCTTATACTCTCTCTTGCTTAGGTTTTGGATAAAAAATGTGTAAAAGTATTCCCGAAAACTGATTTATTATGCTTGTCTGCAGGGTTTGGTCAAAATGAGGCAAGAAAGCCATAATCAACTCATGGAGGAGTTAAAATTGCACAAATTTAAAGCTGAGACAAAAGCGCTGACCGCGAAGGAAAAGAGCGGCCGCGGAAGATCCTTCGCAGAAGCAGCCACAATTACGCGGTCAGCGGGATTGAGGTTCAGAGAAGGTGTTTTGGGTGCAACAGATACCGCTGACCGCGATGAAAAAGTGCGGCCGCGGAATACCTGATGCGGCCGCGGTGATATTTCCACTGAGAGCGGCGATCAAGGTTCAGAGGCCCTGCAAAGTGAGCCTAACTGAGGAGCACAGCCTGCGTCCAAATTGTGCAGCCACGGTTGAGGCTAAAGCTGAGGCGGTAACATTTATGCCGTCCGCAAAATCAAGTCCAGACTATTACACCCCATGTTTTTGTACGTGGAAGTACGCCACAAGTAAATTGATATAAGATTGGAAATGAGATGTTACGTGTTACATCTCACTTTTCGTACGTTAAAAGTTTCGTCTTCAGCTAATCGACGTAGACTTGGGGATGAGATTATCTTGAGGTTAACAAATTTATGCTATTTATAACAAGCGATAAGTAAGTGCCATGAATGATAAAGGGTACAACGACTTAAAGAAAATAAGTAAATTCGTGAAGGTGAGAGGGGGATCAAGTCAAGGAAAATGAATTTTCGTCCAAGTTTGGCATGTTGGGATAAAATACGGGCCGAGCAATAATACCCGGTATTTATGGACTAGTACCATACAAGGTACCACATGGCCATGATAGTAAGGTGTATAAGGAATGTTAAAAGTGAATAGTATTCTAAGTAATTTGAGATAATTTTTAATTACGTAGGTAATTGGTTAATTATCGGGTAACGGGTCATTACTTACTTAATTAACAAGTTGGGGGGATAAGATTAAACCCCCCAACCAAAACGTGGCAGCCAAGTACATTGTCAAAATATTACTCTTAAGTCATAATGAAATGTGGCAATTTTAGAGCATTAAGAGTCCTAGTCATATTATTGTGTGGGGCCACCTAAAAGAATTGGATAACTTTTATAATCTTATAACAAAGCATTTCAACCAAGCTTCCATACATTTAAGTAACGTTAATTGTAAAGTTTCAGCAAAACTTCCTTATGTAGTAGTAAGACATATTCCAAAAATCCTAAACCGATGAGATTTTGCAATTCTCAAATTCAAGAGAGTTAATGTTATACCTTCTCTAGAAAAAGGTAATACAAACTTTGAATAATGATCTTTGTAGTCATTATTAAGTGGTTTAGAAGTAGACAAGGATACAACTAAAATTTTCCATTTCATAAAGCAAACAGAAACATGAAAACTGAAGTATATTACTATGGTAGAAGGCCTTGAAAAGGGAACAAATGACTTACCAGGAGAGTTGTGTAGTGCCTTGACAACGTCGAAGTTTTTGTATGTATAACCCCAGTTAACATGGTCATACACCTTTTCCAAGAATATCATATAGATTTTTGCCTATTCCAGGTATGTTAAGGCTATCCCTTCTTTCTTTAGGCATGCTCTATACGGTACAAATAAAACGAGCAAAATACGCACCTTTCATAAATGACTCTATTCACAGAAATACTAGGGGTGTCTATATCCTTGATTCCCCATGTGAATTATTATTATACCTTCTGTTCATGGGTCTCAGAAAAATACGTAATTTATAAAGTTTATCCGAAAGGCATATTGATTTTATGGCATTCCGAGAAAATCTTATTAATATATTTCTTATGCATTTCATGCATTTATACATGTACATTGACCCATAACCAGATGGTGTTATATACGTGTATTTATATGTATATGGAATATGGGAAAAGGTTACGGCATTATATACGCACCATCACCTGATCAGCTGGTATACGTTGATGATTTTGCCACAGTAGACGAGAGGATATGATGGGATGCCCTCAGAGGCTTGATGATAATATGAACCCACGTACTTATGCATGACATGATATTCATACGCATATGCATGACACTATAAGTATTTCATGATTTACAGAGTTATCCATACTTATAGGTTGAGTCATGTACTCTATACTTCTTTCATGTCTTTATGCACTTATTTATGTGCCTTACATACTCGTTACATTATTTGTACTGATGTCCCTTTTGCCTGGGGACGCTGCGTTTCATGCCTGCAGGTCCCGATAGAGAGATCGAGAGCCCTCCAAGTAGGCTATCAGCTCAACGGAAGATGTTGGTGTGCTCCATTTGCTTCGGAGCTGCTTGTTTGGTTAGTATGATTTAGATGTGTATTGTTCGGTATGGCGGGACTCTGTCCCGACCTTTATGAAATTATGTATTCTTAGAGGCTTGTAGATAGATGTCATGTACGTAAAAGATTGTATGGCCTTGTCGGCCTATGTTCAGTGTATGAGTGGTTATTTTGGCCTTATAGGCCTGTATGTCTTATGTATAAGTTGGTATCACATGTTGTATTCTGCTTACCTCACGGTAGCTTGCCAGCTCAGTTATCTATGATAGTATGACATGAAAAGATATGTTATGTTGGTACTCGGTTGAGTAAGGCACCGGGTGCCCATCGCAGACCGTCGGTTTGGGTCGTGACACAGACCAAGCACAAAAGTGAAGAAACGCGGTCCGCGCTTGTTTTGCGCGGCCGCAGAAGTCCTTACGCCGAGGCGCTCATTATTTCGCTGACAGCGGAACCTCCGTAGGGGTATTTTTGTCTAGTAATTTTAGCTGTGTATAAATAGTTCTTTTTCACATATTTAGGGCATCTTTTGTCTGAGGAGCTCGTGAACAGTTGTATTTTACTACTTAGAGTAATTTTAGAGCAGCTTTAGCGATTAATCTTAGATTTTATTCTTGTAATCAACTTTTATGGCTTATATTTCATCTCCATCTTTGATTTCTACCTTGATTATGAGTAGCTAAACCTATTAGCTAGGGTTGTGACCCGACCCTAGTGTGGGTATTTAATGGGTCTTCAATTTTAGGACTTAACTGTTTATGGGTTAATGATATTTAGCTTGATTCATGCTTTAATTGTTGAATTGGTGGTTGCAAACACTGATTTGTGCCTTTATGACTTAGACTCTTCTTGAGAAAGAGAGACTAAGTCTAGGAAATTTAGGCTAACAAGGAATTGGGGTGCATTCAAGAGATTGATAGCCCAAACTATAGGGTTAAACCTAGAGATAGTAATACCCGACTTGAGCCAATTTTGTTTGCATTGTTTGAACACCCAATTGGGCTTGAGAAAGCCAATTAGGGCAAAGTCACTCAAACTACCGAGAAGTATAGAGTGAGTAACTATGTGTAAAGTTTATATCATGATCCCAAATATAACAAGTTTGTCCTAAATTCTAGACCCCATTAGATACTTGCCTAGGTGTAAGTCACTTCCCTAGTGCTTTTTATCAATTGAGAAAAACCTTACAAAAATATTGTGCTTAGATTACTTTCAGCAATCAGAAGCATTAAAAGTAGAATAGAAACAGATCCAAACATGGTTAGAAGTGCAATTAAGAGCAAGACGCATAGCTAGATTGGATAGAAACCCAACTCCCAACCGATATTAGCTCCTTGTGGATATCGATCCCGACCTTTCGGGTAAAAGTTGCATCGATCACTCTTTGTCATTTTATAGTGGTATAGGGTTGGAGCCTATCACTGGTTCAATTAGTTAACAGTCATGCACCCAACGCTAGTTGTTTTAACCAAACTTCCATAATCTGGAAAATCTGAAACAGTCCTATCCCAGCAGGAGACCCCTACCCTCCCTGACAGCCTTGGCATCAGCAAGTTGAATTTGCAGAACTCCGCATCCCACATGTGCAGAACATATGATCCTTTTCCTACAGGTACTCAGTCATCAAAAAGTCACCTTTATCCTCCATTTTCATGGCAAAAATGCACCAGATTCCTGACTGCATGTCCCTAGAGCAAAAGGATTTACAGTTGGCAACATCTCCAAAGGCAAAGATCATGGAGTCATTTTTTACACTAACTTGTTTACTTCTTTGTGAAGGTACTATTAATCCTGATATGTTAAACCCATTGAGGTATTCTAAGTGTGTGGTATTATCACCATTAGTGCTCATTTTGCCTAGAGTATATCAAAGGGTTCAAACATACTAAACATTCACAGTCAAACCCATATGTTTACATCTAAGAGGCAACCAAATGGACACATTTAGGGGCTCACACCTAGCTGTACTTCTTACACATGCCAGCCCCTTCAACCATATAAAAACAATTATTACAAGAGCAATTACAACACATGTTGCCAACTATTTCCACTCTACTCTGTCTGCAGCTACCTGGCCTTCACAAACTAGACAACAATAGTCATCCTCAGAGCCTCTGATCATTCATAATCCCAGAGGTTCTGCACCAATTTTTAGAACAATGCATCATCACCCTATTGCTCATGTTTCAGCACTGACAACATCAATGAAATTGAGGACACTGTCTCATTAATGTTGTTCCCGGTTTTACTGACACTCAACTGCTCCATCTCTTCTGTCAAATATTCCCTGAAGCTTCACATATCTATCTTCAACTTGGCTCTTTTAGAAATCTCTAATAAAGCAATGTGGAAGATAGACTATACCATCTGCCGAATTGCTCTCCTTGGATGCTTGTACATCTATATTCTGTCACCTTTCCTAAGGAGTTTTTTTTCACTGTTCCGATATAGAATTTTTTGTAAATGGAAGGAATCCTTCCATCTGCCTCATATAGCTAGCTTTAGTTCATCCTTTTCTAAAGTTGACCTAGGATCTCTTCAACTTGTTTTTGGGATTACAATTGCCTACCGTTTGTGGATAGACAATTGTTTCATTCACATAGGTCTAACTTGATCTAATTCTCTGGACCCAATTGATTGTCATGTTTGGACAATCAAATGGAGATCCATCATAGTTTAGGAGGTAAGGTCCATGCCCCCTCCATCATGTTCTCCTAACTTGATTTAATCAACAATTTAACAATATCTATCGATTACGTAAGAGAATAAATGAACTAAACCAAACAAAATAATGCAAGATAATCAACACAATATTCCTCTTTCGATTACATAAACTGATGAATAAAGTTGCAAATAATTAAAAGCTCCGTAAATGAATTCAAGCAAAGAACTAGAGTTAAAATCCATATATATCAAACAAAATACCATATCCTTCAAACCTTAAGGGAAACTACTCCATAATCATGGAGGAAGTCTTCACAAATATAATTAAAGAGTAAGAAAACATCAATCTAATGTTACAATCCAGCCTCCTATATTGAATTGATGGAAAGATGATGAAATCATGTGTCCTGTAGCCTCCAATGCTCTCCAAAAGCTTCCAAGGTGAAAAGTCCCTTAAAAATGTCTTTTTGGTGTATTTATACCATGTAGGAGTGGGCCCAGATGAAACTACCCTTTTCAAACCGACAGTGATGTGCCATGCAGTGTGCTAGTGGGAAAGTTCAGAGAGTGAGTTTCTGACAAACAACAGGATTTACACTGCCGTGTTTTACAAAGTAATTTTGTTTCTTTAATTTTTGATATCCAGACTTGGTCCTTGACCCCCGAAGACGATCTTGATTTAATTTTTAGGCTTTTACTCAGACTTCAAAGCTCCAACTTTTTTGATTTAGCTCCCGATTATCTTTTTAAATCAGAATTCACTTCCTACTAGGCATAAAACAAATAATGAGCGCAATTCACTATCACTTAAGCTCAAAATAAGTAAAATGCAGTAATTAGAGTGCAAATTATGACTAGAACACAGGTTTCTAGCCTACCATCAGTAAGACAATGGAGGTATATATTGATGACATGTAGGTTAAGTATTTAAATGGAGGAGATCAAAAACATTTCCAAGAGACGTTCGACATTCTGAGGAAGTACAACATGAAGCTCAACCCGGAGAAGTGTGCCTTTGGGTTGGCTCCGACAAATTTCTGGCTATTCTGGTCTCACAAAGAGGGATCGAGGTAAACCCTGACAAAATCAAAGCCATCGAGGACATCCTAGACTAGTTAACAAGTGTGAAGGAAGTATAGAGGCTGACCGGTAGGTTGGCAGCTCTCAGTAGATTCATTTCAAGATCCTCAAAGAAATGCCACCACTTCTTCTTACTTTTAAAAAATAAGAACGACTTTGTATGGACTCTGGAATACCAACAGGCACTGAAGGACCTAAAAATGTACCTATCCAGCCCTCCATTGTTGTCAAAATAGAGGGAAGGTGAACAAGTACTAATTTATTGAGCGATATCGTAAGTAGCGGTAAGTGCCGTTTTGATCCGTGAAGAAGATGACATGCCATTTCCTGTTTATTACATTAGTAAAATATTATCAAGAGCAGAGACTCGTTATCCCCACCTTGAAAACCTAGCCTTAGCTCTCGTAGTTGCCTCTCGGATGCTTAGGCCTTATTTTCAGTATCACCCAATAGCCGTTGCGATAACCTTTCCCTTAAGGAATGTCCTTCATAAGCCTGAGTTGTCAGGTTTTTTGGCTAAATGTGCAGCCAAAGTTAGCGAGTTCAACATTGAATATAAACCAAGGACTGCAATCAAGTCACAAGTTTTGGCCGATGTCATGGTCGATTTCTGTCCGGGATTAATGCCTTTGGTTGGTAAGGAAGCAATGCTAGTGACGGGAACGATATTGGGAGTTTGGACCTTGTTTATGGATGGAGCCTCCAATGTGAAAGGGAGAGTAGCTCTAATCACCCCTTCGGGGAACCCCTAAGACAGGCCACCAAAACTGTACCATTAACTAACAATGAAGTCGAGTACGAGGCTTTTGTTACAGGACTTGAACTAACTTAAGGACTATGTTCTAAGGTCATCGAGATATACTGCGACTCCCAGCTGGTAGTAAACCAAGTGTATGGAACTTTTGACACAAAGGAAGAGCGCATGCAGCAGTACTTGAACAAGGTTCAAGCGTTACACAATTTTGAGACTGGTCAATTGTCCAGATTCCGACGGCGAAAAATATGGAGGCAGACGCATTGGCTAATTTGGGATCATCCACAGAGATAAGAAGATTAGATTCCAATTGATGCATTCGGTGTTGGATGTGGACGGATGCTGCAAAGTAAATTCAACCAACTTAATCTGAGATTGGAGGAATGAGTTCATTGAATATCTCAGGCATGGTAAATTACCCGAGGACCCAAAGGCGTCCTGGGCACTACGAACTAAAGCAGCTCGTTACTGCCTTGTTGATGGACAATTATACATGGGATCATTTCAAGGAGTGTGCGGAAACCACTCCGGCACAAACTCGTTTGTACTCAAGTTAGTCAAGGCTGGCTATAATTGGCTCCGAATGGAACAGGACGCAAAGGCATTCGTGTAAAAGTGCGACAAATGTCAATGTCATGCACATTTAGTGCACCAGCTAGCAGAATTTTTGCATTCGGTGGTGTCCCCGTGGTCCTTTATGAAATAGGGGTTGAACATAGTCAGTACCTTACCGGAGAGCCCGGAAAGGAGATTTTTTTTTAGTTGTAAGTGATTATTTTACTAAATGAGTTGAAGCACGTGTTTACCAAAACATCGGAGAATGAGAAGTGGTTGACTTCATATGGGACCACATAATCTGCCAATTGGACCAAAGGAGATTTCTTGTGACAACGGGACACAATTTGTAGGTTCTAAGGTCACAAAGTTTCTGGAAGGACTAAAGATCAAACGGATCACATCTTCTCCGTACCATGCGAGTGCTAACGGATATGCGGAGTCAACCAACAAGATAATTCTTCAAAACCATAAAAAAAAGTTAGAAGATGCCAATGGCATGTGGCCAGATGAGCTCCCTAGAGTGCTATGGGCATATCGAACCACAACACAGTCGAGCATGGGTGATGTCGCGCCCCCTTTTTCTCGCGAAATCGGGTTTCGACATTTCTGGGATAACTTCTTTTGAGAGGGTAGGGAATTGGGATTGAAAGAGTCGCCACATTACGAATTAAGGTGCGTTAGGGCACCTAGAGCAGATAACTCATGGTGTACTAGTTTACATCACTAGAGATCGGGTAAGGGCTCGAAATTACCTTGAGGAGAAGGTGTTAGGCACCCCTCGAGGTCCACAACGGTGGGTCTCGGCCAAACTTAACTTATGAATTAGTCTAAAGAAGCGAGAAGAATATTTAATAGGGATGAGGGGTCCTAAATTTTTTAGCCTAAAGGATCACCCCATGCAACATAAATAGTACTTCGTAACTCCCTCGAGTCGGGGTGTTACTCATATTATTCAGCGGGTACAGACTATAATCTCCTGCTACCCGATTACTATCTTTAAGTTGTTACCTAAAGCGCTCTAATTGATTCTAGTTCGATCCCTGCGCGTGCACTACCCGTCCCTTACCTATGGCCCTGGAGGTATTAGGACCTCTGTTTGGGATAGTTCTAGACCAAGCCTAGGTTGCTCAAAAATGTAAAAGACAAAGCGACAAACAAAACATGTTAGGACTTGCAAGTATGAATCAAATAAGGGCTCTCATTAACCTCCGCACATAAATAACAAACGCACAGAACAAATTAACAATCTTTATCGATCTTAAAAGTCCTATAGGCAAGATATCTATGCGAGAAGACAGATGCACAGAAACAATTTTATTAAGGCGAGTGTCTAAACCTGTTGTTTGCCTACTGATTTTATTCAGCATGATCTGGGCAGTTCGGGCAGTAATACATCACAACTATAAATCCAAAATTATTAAATCCTACAAGTGTATTGCCTAAGTGATTGTCAAGGGCGATTGTATTCAGAATCAATTGATAGAATCCTATAGGCATGATTTCTACGAGTTTGATGATTACAGACCTATAGACATGATTTCTAGGTGTAGCAATGACTTTAACTTACAGAGATTGGTTATATTCTCTTTTAATCCTATAGGCATGATCTCTAACTGTTGTACTTACTTAAGTCCTATAGGCATGATTTCTAGGTTTGAAACTAGTTTTAGTCCTATAGGAATGGTATCTACTACTGAATTGATTTAAACCCTATAGGCATGATTTCTAGACTGATTTTTTCATCCTATTGGCATGATTTCTAGACTGATTTTTTCATCCTATAGGCATGATTTCTACGAGTTGTGTATAGGCAGAAATTATGCAGATTGCCAGAAAATCGATCAAATCAAACATCAAGGTCTTATAGGCATGATTGCTAATGCACATTTATTGGATTGATAGATCCTATGAGCAGGATTTCTAATATGCATTTTAGTGTCAACCCTATAGGCAGGACTTCTAATATGCAAACACAGAATTAACACCATCAATAAAAATCCTATAGGCAGCGTTTCTAAGCACAGTATAGAACTCATACAGTTTTTTACCAAATGAACATAATTGATGGCATAACTAAATCCTATAGGCAGGATTTCTACCTAGTTTAGCAAAAGGAAATAAGCAAAACCCCCAGCTTTACTAAATATCCCCAAATCTGTTATTACAAAGTTATTACAGACTAGAATAACAAATGAATTACATAATAGTAATGAGACACTATAGGGAACCTTCGTTAGGCCCAAACAAACTTGGGAACCAGGCCTTCCAACCATAACAACTTTGAGGCACAACATAGTAATTCATCCATAGCACATTAGAACCAGGTTTCTATTGTGTTAAAGTTCCCAAGGGCCTCGGGGACCCAGGGCAATGCTTACACCAGAATCATACATTCAGAAGATAGCTCATAAGAGATTGGAAAACCAGTCTCCAATGTGTCAGAGTTCACAGGAGTCTCATGTGGATCCTGAGCAGTGCTCACACTGGAGTGGTTGAGAACCTAACGGACTAAGAGTGGGGGTTTTAAAATCAGTACATAAAAAGAGGTAGGGGCAGGTTTTAAAACAGCTTGATTTCAGAAGAAACAAAGTTTAGAACACAGAGTTGCAGGCAGAACTGCACCAAACAAGGTTATGCTCAAACACATAGTTCAAGTAAGTTAAAAGTCTGGCTAAGTTAAACATTTATGCTAGTACCTAGGACAATCATTGAAGCAATTGGGCAAAACAGTTAAGTTGTCCAGACACATGAATTAAGTAACCATTACAAAAATCTGTAGAGTTAAGATTAATGAACCAATTCCATGCTAGTAGTATTATAGGGATACTAAGTTCAGAACAAGTGTAGGATTAACGGATAGTGCATGAAATAGATTTGGACATTAGGCTAACTTATAAGAGGATTCATATTATTCAAAGTAGTTAATCTTAAACTAACAGTGTAACTCATAGGACTGGATGAGATCATAGAATCACATAAAACGACAGAATCATACTGGGAATTAAAACATGCTAGTCGAGCAGAGCATAGAGAATGAAATTACAAAGGATTAGGGCATACCAGTTAACTAAGAAAGCAAGTAAATATGCCACAGCAGTTAAGTTCCAGAATAACTTGGCGTTGGCTTTCAGCCGGCCAAAACCAAAGACAATTAGCACAGAATCAGAATAAGAGAGAGAGCTTAAGTTTTTGGTGAGAGTATGAGAGTTCGAGTCTGTCTTCAAGGGAAGAGGGGAAAGGGTTTAAATAGTGTTCAATTAGGCAGACAAATAAGGGAATAAATCAAACATATCCAAATAAGGAATGAAAATAATTCTAGAATCAATTTGAAGTCGAGTTCAATCAATTAGCAGGACATAACAACGTGTAATCAGGCAAGTACTGCTTAGACTAAGGTAGGTATTATACAGAATCAATCAGCAGTCAAATGCCGGATCAACTAAGGTAAGAAAATAATGAGAACAGGGTAAATCGAGCAAAATAAGGAAACATCAGTACCATACAAGAAAGGAAAGGATTAAAATCTCAATAAAAGATTTCAAAACCCTAATTTTTTGGGTAAACCATAAAATCGGCGGAGTAAAATAAGGTAGACAAGAGAATATCCAAAATGCAAACCATAAAATTAGCAAAATATTACATAATGAACCTACACAGGAGTTTTAAAAGATAACAGAATCAACTAAGATCTGAAAACCCTAATTTTAAGTAAACACAAATTGATAGAGCAATAAAGGCAAAGGATCGTCTGTTTTAATAAAAGAACATAGACAAAGAATTATTAAAGAAAACACAAGATTTGAACCAAATCTAGTTCGATTAAAGAAGGTTAAAACCCTAGTTTAGTAAGCAAAAGATTTGACGGAAAATAGGCAGATTTATGAGTAACAAAGTGAATATAGACGAAAATAACATTAAAACAAACTAAAGTTGAACCAAAGCTGGTTCAAATCAAAGATCTAAAAAACGTAACTTTAGGGTAAAAATGAAGAATCGGGAGAATCTTAGAGATTCATACTATAAGAGAAGAAGAATGAACATAGAAGGAAAGAAAATGAGAGTTGGAACCAGATTCGGTTCAAAGTGAAGGAGATCGGCTTGCCATATTAGGCAAGCTATTAGGTTATACCATAATCGAGTAGCCAGTAGCGAGATGAGATCGATAAGCTAAGAAAATCACCAAGGGATTCCATATCTGGTTGGAACCAAAGGGGAATAGGAGTGCGACGCTAGGGTTTCAGAAGAGAGAGGGGAGGGAGACGAGAGCACTTGAAGGCGGCGGGTAGGTGAAAATGATTAGGGTTAAGGGGGTTTGGTTAGTTAAAACGGGCAGGTGTAATGTGGACCGTTGATCTCAGAGATCAACGGTCACGATTAAAGGGGGTTCTGGGTCGGGTAGTTTAATTGTGTAACAGTAATTGGGCCATGGGTAATTGAGCAGGTGTAAGGGTGTGGGTTTGGGTCCGAAATTGATTGCAATATGAGGCCAAATTTAAAATACCTAAATTAAATTAGTAAATAATTTATAAAAAATAATTAATAAATAACAAAAATATCACTTGTACATGAAAATAATTTAAAATTATTACTTAACATTATAAAAATATAAAAAGTTATTTTTATGTAAATAATATAATTATGCATATATATATATGGGCTATTATTGCAAAATATGTAATTTTTAGCCTAAGGATGCAAAAAAAAAAAAAAATATATATATATATATATAATATTTAAAGCTTAATAAGGATATAAATGATGAAAAATTAGATAATAAATTATTATAAAACTATTTGTGATGCAATTGATAATTATTTATATAAAAAATGCAGGAATAAATTGATTAGAGGCCTTTAAGAATTATAGAAAATTATGAAAAAATACTTGATGATGCTCATGCACTATTTTGAAGACATATATGCATATTTGAAATATGTGAGGGAAAAATTAGGTATCAACAGGTGAAACACCATTTTTGTCGTATACAGTTCGGAGGCTTTGATACCGGTGGAAATGGGGGAGCCGACCTTAAGGTTTTCCCGGGAAAATGAAGAAGCGAACAACAAGGCATTGCTGGGGGTCAATTTAGATTTACATGAGGGACACCGAGATCTGGCATACGTTGTCACACCCCTTTTTACCCCAAAAGATATACTCCCTCCGTTCCAATTTATGTGAACCTGGTCGACTGGCACGAAGTTTAAGAAAAATAAAGACTTTTGAAATTTGTGGTCCTAAACAAGTCAAAAAAGCGCCCAGAGTATTTCCGTGGTTATAAAAGCTTAGAAAGGGATCATTCTTTTTGGAACGAACCAAAATGGAAGTAGGTTCACATAAACTGGAATAGAGGGAGTACATGTTATGGATAGTTGTGGGATAAAGAGTTTTTCAATTAAGGTGATAATTTGAAATAGGGATTGTTTTTATCGTTTAGAGTCGCCTCTTGAAATTAATTTTTGTGTGTTCCAAATCACCTTTTATTTGAATCCCTAGTCAAATTAAGGTTGACTCTATTTATTATTGGTCTGCGAAAATAAGAGACTGGGTAAGAAATTCTGTTGCTCGGGGAGAAGGTGTGAGGCCCTCCCCGAATTTCGTAGTTCTAGCACGGTCGCTTTATTGACTACAACTTGGCTTGAATTAATTCTGGATAAACTGTATTTTATTTGATTTACATATTTTGCCTATATCTGCTTTTATTGCTTGATTATTATTGAAGGATAATATTACATTGTAATAACCACGCTACGCAAGCGGATGCGTGATCGAAATAAAAATTTATTAATGTATCGTAATCACGCGTCATGACAATCAATTTATTTGTAGTGCTTTTTTGACAAATTTCTACATTTGGTCTTGAGGAAATTAATTTAAGAAATTATTAAACACTACCGTGCTACGCAAGCGAATTCGTGATTATGACAAAAAGATTAACTAAAATTAGGAAATTATTAAAGCTATTGGATATGGTATGAGATTCTTTAATGTTAAACATCACGTCACGCAAGCGAGTTCGTAAATGAATAAGTTAAAATACCCCGCCATTTCCTTAGCAGTTAAACTAATTATTAAAGTGATTAAGTTGTCAAAATATTTTAATTACAAAGAAAAAAACATGAATTTTAGTTATTCGACTATATTTATATTTGGCATTAGGCCAACAGGGATTTGCTATAGATGAGGGGCCAACGATTCATGGCCCGCGTGGTTATTAAGAGGGACAGACCAACTAGCATGAATGCTCGGGCCTAGACTTAATTTATTAAGCCTGACTATTTTATTTCTTTCCATTAAGAGAACCAATATACCCAAATCTCTTCAATAATTATTTCCAAAAGACTTTTACTAGTTTAACAACTTAATTCCTAGTTTAACAACTTAATTCCATACTTAAAGATATGGAACTTCGTGGAGAAAAAGAGATTAAACCACTAAACACATTATATTAACACTTGAGGAACTAAATGAACCAAAGAGAGGATTAAATTATTGCTTAAACTTCAACACAAACAACTGTCTTTTTTTCAATTACATGTCCAAACCTCACTTATCTTGCAAATCATATTCAATAAGATAGGCAAAATGAACCACCGTGCAAACATAATTAAATGAAGCTCCTTAGACTAATATGGCGAACGCTTATCTTTATATAGGATTCCTATATTAACAAAACATGTATTCAAATATATAGTTATCAAAAACCAAGAAAGCTAAAGCTCTTTTTTAATTCTATTTTTTACATATTTACCAACACACTAACTATACTGTATGGGTCAGAATCCGACCCCACGATAATTAACGAAGCTAATCCCGTCTTAAGCTAATTCATGATTAATTAGTGGCACGACCACTCAGAACTAACGATATTCAACCTGCATCTGATTCGATCAGCAAGGCCATGGCCCATCCGCCACCATGAAGGCGAAATCCCAACGTGGTCACGGCCACTTATTGCCAGCTCACGAGACTCACAGCTATAAATACCAAGAGGGGAAACCCTAGAAAGGGGGGCTTCTTCTTCACCACTATAGAGAGAGAAAAAAGAGACAACAATACCCAAATTATGGGCAAAAGGAACACCATTGCAAGGCTCTGAACCTCTTCATGGAGAGGCAAACCAAACCAATATTATCAATAAAGGCTTCTAATGTTTCTCCCCCTAATCCTGAGTACTTATTTTCGTTTCCTTCATTTGGTCCAACGGATTATTACGGTTTGCTATGATTTTTCCGTGATTTATTTATATTGTTTTATACTCATAAGGTATGTAATAACTTTTGAGTCAAACAATTTGGCGCCGTCTGTAGGGATTTCCTAGCAAAATCGCGTAGTTCTTCCCAGGACCAAAAGAAAACAAACGCCAAACTCGAAGGGGAACTCGAAGATCTCAAATCAAGATCTAAGTCCTCTCTCTCTCTCCGATCTCAGATAGTGCAAACAAAAAGAAGAAGCCTCCCCCCCCCCCTCCTAAGGGAAGGTCTTTGTAAGGAATCTCCCGTGTCCCTGATACGAGCTCCGGTCAGACACCGGCACGGAGATATCTCGAGCCGAGAGTCGCCTCAAGATAGCCTATATACCCTGCTTGGGAAGACAACGGATAAGCCGCTCAAGGTCTCGAATCCAAAACGAGTTTCAGCACTCAATACCCACAAATATGGGACTCAGGCCATGAGCCTTCGTCATCAAGATCGACAAAGTTCAACAACAGTTGAACTGGGACTTAGGCTATGCGCCCTCGCCAGTAAGTTCAACTACAGTTGAACCATGACTCAGGCTATGCGCCTTCGTCATCAAAATTGACAAAGTTCAAATACGGTTGAACTATGACTCAGGCCACGCGCCTTCGCCATCAAAATCGACCAAGTTCAACAACAGTTGAACTAGGACTCAGGCTATGCGCCTTCACCGGTAAGTTCAACTACGGTTGAACCATGACTCAGGCTATGCGTCTTCGTCATCAAGATCGACAAAGTTCAACAACAGTTGAACTGGGACTCAGGCTATGCGCCTTCGCCAGTAAGTTCAACTACGATTGAACCAAGACTCAGGCTAAGCGCCTTCGTCATTAAATCTAGGCTATGCGCCTTCGCCAGTAAGTTCAACTACGGTTGAACCAAGACTCAGGCTATGCGCCTTCGTCATCAAAATTGACAAAGTTCAAATACGGTTGAACTATGACTCAGGCCACGCGCCTTCGCCATCAAAATCGACCAAGTTCAACAACAGTTGAACTGGGACTCAGGCTAAGCGCCTTCGTCATTAAATCTAGGCTATGCGCCTTCGCCAGTAAGTTCAACTACGGTTGAACCAAGATTCAGGCTATGCGCCTTCGCCAGTAAGTTCAACTACGGTTGAACCGAGGCTCAGGCTAAGCGCCTTCGTCATTAGATCAAAGCCACGCGCCTTCTCCAGTAAGTTCAACTACGGTTGAACTAAGATCCAGGCTATGCGCCTTCACCAGTAAGTTCAACTACGGTTGAACCAAGATTCAGGCTATGTGCCTTCACCAGTAAGTTCAACTACGGTTGAACCAAGATCCAAGCTATGCGCCTTCGCCAGTAAGTTCAACTACGGTTGAACCATGACTCAGGCTATGCGCCTTCGTCATCAAAATTGACAAAGTTCAAATACGGTTGAACTAGTGACTCGAGGCCACGCGCCTTCACCATCAACATCGACTAAGTTCAACAACAGTTGAATTGGGACTCAGGCTATGCGCCTTCGCCAGTAAGTTCAACTACGGTTGAACCATGACTCAGGCTATGCGCCTTCGTCATCAAGATCGACAAAGTTCAACAACAGTTGAACTGGGACTCAGGCTAAGCGCCTTCGTCTGTGACTCAGGCTATGCGCCTTCGCCAGTAAGTTCAACTACGGTTGAACCATGACTCAGGCTATGCGCCTTCGTCATCAAAATTGACAAAGTTCAAATACGGTTGAACTATGACTCAGGCCACGCGCCTTCGCCATCAAAATCGACCAAGTTCAACAACAGTTGAACTGGGACTCAAGGCTATGCGCCTTCGCCAGTAAGTTCAACTACGGTTGAACCAAGATTCAGGCTATGCGCCTTCACCAGTAAGTTCAACTACGGTTGAACCATGACTCAGGCTATGCGCCTTCGTCATCAAAATTGACAAAGTTCAAATACGGTTGAACTATGACTCAGGCCACGCGCCTTCACCATCAACATCGACTAAGTTCAACAACAGTTGAATTGGGACTCAGGCTATGCGCCTTCGCCAGTAAGTTCAACTACGGTTGAACCATGACTCAGGCTATGCGCCTTCGTCATCAAAATTGACAAAGTTCAAATACGGTTGAACTATGACTCAGGCTATGCGCCTTCGCCAGTAAGTTCAACTACGGTTGAACTATGACTCAGGCCACGTTCCTTCGCCATCAAAATCGACCAAGTTCAACAACAGTTGAACTGGGACTCAGGCTAAGCGCCTTCGTCATTAAATCAAGGCTATGCACCTTCGCCAGTAAGTTCAACTACGGGTGAACCATGACTCAGGCTATGCGCCTTTGTCATCAAAATTGACAAAGTCCAAATACGGTTGAACTATGACTCAGGCAGCGCGCCTTCGCCATCGAAATCGACCAAGTTCAACAACAGTTGAACTGGGACTCAGGCCATGAGCCTTCGCCACCAAAATCGACTAAATTCAACAACAGTCGAACTGGGATCATGCCATGAGCCTTCGCCACCAAAATCGACTAAATTCAACAACAGTCGAACTGAGACTCAGGCCATGCGCCTTTGCCACCAAAACCGACTAAGTTCAACAACAGTTGAACTAGGACTCAGGCTATGCGCCTTCCTCATTAAATCAAGGCTATGCGCCCTCGCCAAGAAGTTCAACTACGGCTAAACCAAGACTCAGGCTAAGCGCCTTCGTCATTAAATCAAGGCTATGCGCCCTTGCCAAGAAGTTCAACTACGGTTAAACCAAGATTCAGGCTACGCGCCTTCACCATCACAATTGACCAAGTTCAACAACAGTCGAACTGGGACTCAGGCTACGCGCCTTCGCCATCAAAATAGACTAAATTCAACAATAGTCGAACTGAGACTCAGGCCATGCGCCTTCGCCACCAAAACCGACTAAGTTCAACAACAGTTGAACTAGGACTCAGGCTATGCGCCTTCGCCATGAAATCAAGGCAATGCGCCTTCGCCAAGAAGTCCAAATACAGTCGAACCAAGACTCAGGCTACGCGCCTTCGCCATCAAACCCAACGAGTCCGACCTCGCTTGAACCATAAGGTTAAACGCCTTCGTCCTCAAATCTAACAAGTTCAACCACAGTTGAACCAGGACTCGGACCAAGCGCCTTCATCATTGAACTCAGCGAAACCCAACCTCCAACGAATCGAGGCACAGGTTAGGCGCCCACGCCCTTCAAGTAAGTACTCCCAACTCAAACTAAGATTGGGGACACGTAAAGTCCGGCCCCGGTCAAACTATAAGGCCGCGTTTCTATCATCACGGCCGACAGTTCGACCGCGCCTGAACTGGGACTAAGGCTAAGTGCCACTATCACCAAGCAACGGCTCCGACTCGCTCACCCCGAGTCGAAGAAGAAAAGTCGTCAGCAATTAAAAACTAACATGCCTACCAGAGTCGAACTCGAAGGCAAATCACCCCTTCGAGTGCATGCAAAGAAAAATCTAAAGGGGAAAAAGAGGAGGTACAAAACAGATACAAAGCAAATAACAGAACAGAGATCTCATTTATCCACGAAATTAATTGCGGGTCATCCCCGCTTACACCCGGCCAAGGCCGATCAATATAAGGAAAGAGAAAAAGAGAAGAAAAAATGCATAACATCTTTTTACTCGGCGCCATCTGCGCCACCATCTGCACAAGCGTCAGCCTCTGGCGTCGCCACGTCAAAACCACAGTCGGCACGGGCCTCACGAGCCTTTTGATGTGCCCCCTCGAAAGCAGCTTCGGTCACGACGCCGGCCTCCCACAAATTCTTATATACATCACGTTGGGCCTCGACAAAGACCCAAAGCTCTCGAGCCTGGCTGGAAAAAGGGGCTTGATCCCGTAGGCGCTGATTCTCTTCTTCTAAGGCTGTGATCCGGTCCGCCATGACTTGGGCGTCCTGCTCAAAGACACCGATCGGCTCCTCGAGACTCGCTTCTCTAAAGGCCGCAGCATCCCTCTCCAATGCCCGTTGGGATTCATGCACGCGGATAGCTTCCTTCAACGCCCCAGCCCTCGACGAGGCATCCCTCACTTGAAGCTTCAATACCGCGACTTCACCCTCCAACGCAGTCACTTTCCCGCTCCATGCCGCGGCGGCCTCCGCCGCCTTAGCCTGGCCCTGGCGCTCACGCTCATCTGCAGCCCTTCTCCCCGCCTCAAGCTCCTCATCCTTTCGCCGGAGTTGCTCCTCGAGAGCACTCGCTCTGCCAAGTGCTTGCTGCATCTGTACCTCCCGTCTCGCCAGTTCCTCGACCAAGGTCCGACTACGGGGATCATTCCTCAAGCGCATGCGCATCTCTAGGCACCGATCACGGTAGCGGCAGTATTTCTCCAGCGCCCGCAAAATATCCCCGAACGGACGTTGGCTCGACGGATGCTCTCCACCTCCAACAAATAAGACTGCAAAGCAAAGACAACGATTAAGATAAAGTTCAAACTAAGGCAAAGAAAAAGCGAACCGACATTATATTACATACCCTCAATCCCATCACGGCCACTTCATCCATCAGTCCGATATCTGTAACGCCCCTGAACGACGCATTCTCGGCCTCCGAGCATAGCAGCTCAAACTACGGGACCAAGCTACTCCCCTGGAGCAATAAGTTCAACTCCGTGGGAACCTCAATGAAGCGAGATCGCCCCTCTGCGCGCACCGTTGAATTGGTGAAGCCTTCCTGGAACATACGGACGTCGTCGGGGTCCAAGTCGGATTCAGACTCGTACTCACCCTCTACAGCATCCCTTCCTCCTTCAGCCGCCGGCGAGGTGGAACCTCCCACCGCAGCCGCCAAAGGAGTGCTTAACTCACCAACATTACCAGCCGCTGAGGAACTACCTCCCGTCTCAGCAACTGAGACCATCAACTGAGTCGCCGAAGCGACGGCATCATCATGGCCTAAGCCAGCCAGGGCAACCCCCATTGACTGTCCACCCTCATGAGCAGGCGCCGCGACCGCACCCTCTCCGCATCCGTCGGAGGGGAGTCCAGATTGATTACCACAGGAGGATCCGGCGTGAACACAACCCTACGCCTTATCAAGGGCCTCTCCTCCTCCCCGTCTGATGATGATTCTGCCCTAGGGCGCACAACCCCCGATGGCCCGTCGTCCCGAAGCGCGGCCCGTGCTGGAGAAGGAACCGCTGAAGACTCAACTGATGCCGCCCTCAGTATTGAGCGCGACACAGACGCCGCAGTAAGTCGAGCGACTGCACCCGGCCGACGGAAGTCCAACTGAGGGGCCCTGACGCGGCGTGCCCTCCCTGATCACAGAAAAACAAAGTTGAGGAATAGTGTCGAAACAAAGCGAAATAGAAGAAGAAGTCAATTTTTCTTACCTGCCACAGGTCTACGGCCATGCCTCTCCCAGAAAGACGCCCATGTGCGTATCCCCACCGTATGGGGGAGCACGGCCTCGACCCATCCGCGAATCCCAGCTAACGAAGCCGGCTGCTATTTTTCTGCTACAAAATTAACACGAGTTAATGCTTACGAGCACAAGACGTAAGGAGGGGTAGAAAAAAGGATTCAATGGCTAAGGAACTTACGTGCATGATTCCAAGCCTTTGGGAATCCAGTAGAGCACGCCACTAAATGTTCAGTCCTGATGTAGAAGAAGTGCTCGAAAGGGCGAGGTTCGACCTCATCATCCAGCTTCGCAGTCAGGCCCCTCGTCCCGCGAGGGCACTCTTGAATCATGGTACCACGAACTCTCTGGGGAGCATAGAGGCAAAGCACATGCTGCAGCATGATCTCCCTACCAGCCAATTCTGCGTATTTGATGAGCATTGCTAATAATTTGTAAAGAGAAGGAGTAAGCTGACCCGGGCATACCCCGTAATAACAACAGAAATCAACCACCAGCATTGGGAGCAGGAGCTTAAACCCCAACTTGAAGGGGTAGGCGTAAAAGACGCAGTATCCCCTACGCTCGGTGTGGACCCTCTCCTCACTTCTAGCGAGAATGACGTCAGCATAGCCGGGGATGACCCCCTGTCCCCGTAGTCGGGACATCCCAATCTCCCCCATTAATGGGGCTTCATCCACCTGATCCTTACCACCATCGGCGGTGAAATCAGTCATCGGAACTCCGGGCAGAGGTACTATCTCGTCAACCGACGGAGCTTTACCGGTCTCCACCAGTTCTGCACCGCCCATTGCCGGAAATGGCCCCTCGGTCACCGGTGAGTTAACCGGAAGATCTGTCGGAAGAACGTTTTGGGAAGAAATGCCTGCCATTGTTGATACAATAACGAGAAAGAAACAAAGTTTGGGGGACGAAGACGAAGGTGAAACAGCAGTAAGAAAAACTTATTCAGAATCTCTCTCAGACAAACAATGAGAATATGAAAAACGAATGCCTCAGCCTCTATTTATAGGCAACGCAAGTGGCCTTCATGCCCCCCAACAGCCACCATTAACTACATGCCCAACCGCACACCGGTTCGATTCCATAGGAATGTGCGTCATTATGACAGGCTCCATAAAGCAGCCTTGCGATCACCAATCGGCGTCTCGCCCTCGAAATGGTTATAGCAACCTATGAATGCCGAGGAGATTCTCCTTGCGCCCTAGAAATTTTTTGACATCGCCAAACACGTATCAAGCGTGCCCTCACTCCCCTCGGCCGCACAACGTACGACCCGTCCGCCATGGTCGACGGGTATGCACCCAAAACAAACGTAAGGATCAGAGCACAACGAAGCTCGACCTCACTCGAAGTGAGTTAAAAGGTCAAGCGCCATCGCCAAAGAGAAGTCGGCCTCGACCGAAGCAACAGTCGATGGAATCCAGTCATCGAGCTCGGCCAAGGCCCGACCTCAATGAGCGGAGGGACTAACTGTATGGGTCAGAATCCGACCCCACGATAATTAACGAAGCTAATCCCGTCTTAAGCTAATTCATGATTAATTAGTGGCACGACCACTCAGAACTAACGATATTCAACCTGCATCTGATTCGATCAGCAAGGCCATGGCCCATCCGCCACCATAAAGGCGAAATCCCAACGTGGTCACGGCCACTTATTGCCAGCTCACGAGGCTCACAGCTATAAATACCAAGAGGGGAAACCCTAGAAAGGGGGGCTTCTTCTTCACCACTATAGAGAGAGAGAGAGAGAGAGAGAGAAGAGACAACGATACCCAAATTATGGGCAAAAGGAACACCATTGTAAGGCTCTGAACCTCTTCATGGAGAGGCAGACCAAACCAATATTATCAATAAAGGCTTCTAATGTTTCTCCCCCTAATCCTGAGTACTTATTTTCGTTTCCTTCATTTGGTCCAACGGATTATTACGGTTTGCTATGATTTTTCCGTGATTTATTTATATTGTTTTATACTCATAAGGTATGTAATAACTTTTGAGTCAAACATATACATTAATAACTAAGGTACATAAAACAACTAAACCAAAAAACAAACATATCCAATCAGAGAATGCAAAGTTGAAAATTTTTCATTTCTTATAATAATGTAAGGATCAAAACACATATCAAAACAATTATCACGACCCAAAATCCACAATAGGTCGTGATGACGCCTAACGCTGCCGTCACGCAAACCAACGATGATTGATCCACTTAATTACTCATTTTTATTACTTTTGAAATCATAATTTCCATTGATTAAATAATATGAAATAGAATTTACAGGGCGAAACAATGATAATTACGTGAATTACCATACTAAACATCCAGTAGGAATTCCCAAGACCCGGTGCCACAAGTGCACGAGCATCAACTAGGAAATATGATAACATACAACACCCGTCTAGAATATAAATTAGACAGGAAAATGTAAATAACACTGATAGGGACTCTGTATGCTGCGGATTCATACATGGAATGCAACTCACCGTAAGTCCCCGCAATAGCCGCGCCTCTGCGCCCACAAGACTACTAGACATATATGTACCTGCACAAAATATGCAGCAAGTGTAGCATGAGTACGTAAATCAATGCATACCCAGTAAGTATCTAGTCTAACCTCAAAGAAGTAATGACGAGGGGTCGACTTCGACACTTACTATGGGCTAACAATAAAGTACCAAATTATAATTAAGCATGGATTATATAAATACAGCTGGAAACTCAATAATAGGAAATACATAAACAATTCTTTCACTAATAGTAAATCCCATAATTTCCATCATTTAACAAATTAATCTCTCAAGCTAATGAAACAATTTCAATTATAATTGAACTCCAAGATTTTTTTTTTACGCACGAATTATGCCGAGGTCGTACGGCCCGATCCAACATACAAATATATAAAATGCGCACTGCCGAGGGTCGAACGACATGAACCATAGATGCATCTATCTTCTACCGAAGCGTTCGGCCTGCTCAACAAAAAGAGAAAATACTTTATAAACAACCGATTCAAGATTATTAGGAGGATAATATTTAAAGAAATACCAAATTCTCATTAACGGTCAAGTAACCCGTACAAAACTCAAGTAAATGAAATTCGACGTTTTACAATTCCTTTATCAATTTTTGATATGATTTAAGCAATTAAATAAGCAAGTAGGGTGCAAACATCGCAAATATAACATGATTTGGGTCCAGACTACCCGGACATACGCATAATTAGTAGCTACGTACGGACTCTCGTCACCTCGTGCGTACGTAGCCCCCCACAAATAGAAGCACATATTAAATCAATTCACCTATAGGGTTAATTCCCTCTTACAAGGTTAGAAAGGAGACTTACCTCGCTCCAAAGTTCCATAACCAGCTCCAAAGCTTTTCCAACAACTCAAACCGATGCCCATCGCCCCAAAACTAGTCAATCAATGTGCAAATCCATAATATTCCAACTCCGCTTGAAAGTCGATAAAGTCACCCCTGGGCACACGTGCCCAGATTCCGAAAATTTTCGAAGATAAATATTACCCATAACATCACGAACTCAAATATATAACTTATTCTCAATTCCATGCCAGAATTTGTGGTCAAAATCCAAAAATACTAATTTCTAGGTTTTTCTTCAAAATCTCAAATTTCTACTAATTTTCATGTTTAAATCATATATATACCATGTATTTAACTTGAAATAGGTGGGAATCACTTACCTTGTGGTTGATGCTAAAAATGGTGCTCCAAAATCGCTCCAAGGTCGGCTCCCATGGAGGAAATGAAATGAAAATGGCCAAATCCCCGTTTTAAAACTTCACTGCCCAGGTTCCTCCTTATTCGCGATCGCAGAAAGACCATCGTGATCGCGAAGGCCAAAATGCACTGCCTCCAAATTTCCTCTTCGCATTCGCGGTAAAAGTTTCACTTTCGCGAAGGCTTAATGGCTCCAGGTCCCAGCTCCCCTTTCCTTCTACGCGTTCGTGACCCTCCTGTCGCGTTCGCATAGGTTGCTCCAAGTTTCCCTCCGTGTTCGCGGCCACGGAGTCGCGTTTGCGATGCACAATATCCCAGCAGCCAAAATCCTTCTTCGCGAACGCGTGAATCCCTTCGCGTTCGCAAAGATGAAAACCAGACACCAACACCAGTAGTTGCAAAGCAGCCCAACTTAGTCCGAAACCACCCTGAAACACATCCGAGGCCTCCGAGACCCCGTCCAATCATACCAACCAGTACCAAAACATGACACGAACTTGCTCAAGGCCTCAAATCACATCAAACAACATCGAAATCATGAATTGCACCCCAATTCAAGATTAATGAACTTTAGAACTCAAACTTCTCCATTCGATGCCGAAACCTATCAAATCACGTCCGGTTGACCCCAAATTTTGCACACAAGTCATATTTGATATTACAGACCTACTCCAACTTCCAGAATCCGAATCCGAACCCGATATCAAAAAGTTCACTCCCAGTCAAACTTCCCAGAAACCTTCAAATTTCCATCTTCCGCCAAATGACCCCCAAATGACCTACGGACCTCCAAATCCACATCCGAATGCGCTCCTAAGACCAGCATCACCATATGGAGCTATTCTCGGAATCCCAAACGGACATCGATAACATTGAAATACACTTCAACCCAAATTCATGAAATTCTTCCAAAATGCCAACTCTCCATAATAGGCACTGAAACGCTCCTGGGTCATCCGAAACGCGATCCGGATATACGCCCAACTCCAAAATCATTATACAAACTTGTTGGAACCTTCAAATCTCGATTCCGAGGTCGTTTGCTTAAAAGTCAAACCTTGGTCAACTCTTCCAACTTAAGGCTTCTGAAATGAGAATTTTCCATCTGAATCAACTCCGAACTTCCTGAAATTAAATTCTGACCACAAGTGCAAGTCATAATACCTGAAGTGAAGCTACTCAAGGCCTCAAACCGCTGAATGACATGCTAGAGCTCAAAACGATCGGTTGGGTCATTACATCCTCTCCCACTTAAACATACGTTCATCCTCGAACGTGCTAAGAACTGCTCCGGAGTTGTCCAAAATCACTGTTTAGCATCTCATGCACCTACCCGTAACACCACAACTCAGTTGAGCACATTAGCTGGAGCCAATCTGAAGACTCTCTCTTTTATTTAGTCAATAGGCCTTAGGACCAAATTCCAACCTCCGAATTTTCCTACCAGACCTGATTCTAACATACGAACACCGTATCCATCACCACACGTTGTACCAAACGTGATCGCACACCTTTGCTAAATTCACACCATGTACTGCACAATTCACATGACCATAATAACGTCCTCTGACAATAATAACTGCAATTTCACGAGTTCGATGCTCGTAATACACCTCATAACACATAATAGCCTAATCCAACTCTCGCAATACCGCCACGATGAAAGAGATGCGTAAAAACTAATAACCACCTGCCGAATCGGCACATCTTGGAGTCTCTCTTCCTGACAAGGACCATTTCCTTATTCTGAACTGCATAACGATACTTGCTCTTTAATATACCCTTCATAACTCCGATCGCACTGAATCCCAGGTTCAATAACCTCGTCTCACCCAGTACAAGCTACTCCGGCAATAAGCTACCGCAAACACTATCTAAGATTTTAAATGATGCCATCATTGCGTCAACAAGCTACAACTTGAATATGATACATAAGGAAGAACAAACTCTGGAAAAGAACTATCCAGCCTGCGTGACGAATAAAACGGCCATCAAATACTATGAGCCTTTCTCAGAGGCAAGAAACAGGACACACAAAATAAATATCAAGGATCGCACTTAACATCACACTGTTGCGGCGTGCAACCCGATCCAATGTGACAATGTTGCGGCGTACAACCCAATCCACACAATATACCCTGTGGCGGCGTGCCACCCAGTCCAAACAATATACCCGCGGCGGCATGCCACCCTATCCGCTCATGACAATCAAAAGAAAACACACGTCAAGCCGTAATACTTACACTCGCGAAATGTCCTAATATCAACCAGAAGCACGCCAAGTGCATAATACAAATACTGGGGAGACGGGTAGCGCCATACGCTATGAAACTCAAGCACAACTAAGGTCTGATATATGTCTGCATCTCGAGAGCCATCCTGCTCACATAACACCACCGCTACACGGGACCTCAACACATGTGCGAATAATCAAGCCGTCTCACAACCACATGGCACAATAGAGATTACACAGAATATCTGATGACGGAAATAACATCCAAGGTCCGAAGACTCCTCCGTAAGCATTGCTATGCTGAGATGAACACATTCGGCCTGGGGTAGAGCACTCATCTACCTTTAGACCCATCAACGGACCTCAAGACGATTTTGATCATACCACACTGGACTTATAACCTTTCAAGGATCCACAATGACCTATTCATGACACATAAGCACAACCGTCGAATCTGGAACAAACTCACACAGTCCACAGCCAAAGGAATAGAATGCCTCTCAGGCATAAACTCTCGCACTTGCGATATTACCATAACCTCCATACTTAGTTTCAATCTTTAACAATCAAGTGACTAACATGTCAGACTTATACAAATCTCCCCGTGGGGCACGCTCCCACGACCTTCTGCACAGGTAGCAAAGTCCGCACATCCATACCACCAACTGTTCTAATTCTGTAAAGCGAATCAAAAAACCGCAAGTCAATACACAAAGTCTCTTCCACAGAACACCATTCTCAGGTGACATTAAAGAAAAATGCTAGCTTACTCTGAACATCAGAATTCACCCCCTGATCATCCGAGCTCGTGATTCTATCAATATCGAACCGCAACCTTGACCTTCAACTTCCAATCGCCATGCTGCTCACTGCACCTATCATGCCTCTATGCGATAATACACGTATTCACTATAGCCCTTGAACTACTAGTGGAATAAAACACTTCATTGGCTATAAACCTTTCACTTAGCTCGTATCAGAAGAACCAACGCAACACGCAACTGAATTTTCAAACCGCGGAAACATACAAACCCCAACTCACGATCTAAATCACTATGACTCCTTCGAAATACATTTACACCACAAGGCCATTTGAATCAAATACCTCCCAAATCCATCAAGTTGTGGTGGCGCTCAAGCCCACATGTACAACCACAAACCACATGCATAACTTCACGCTAAAGGAACTGATTATTGCCACAATCATATTGATTCAACCATTACTAACTGACCCAACTTCTTCAAATTTACTGTTGATTTGCCTTAGAAATAACATTAGCTCCATTCAAAATGTAACGAACCCAATCCGTGCTCATCCCGAGTGACCCTATTTCACGAGACCACGTTACCTCAAAACCCACGAACCATATCATACCCTACTTGTGCGCACATTCGCATCTTCAACTGGTACACCAGTGCTCACTTACTAGCTGAACAAGTCTGTTTATTCCCCATTGACATCAATTGAAAAATCCAATAATACATTCCAAACTCGAAGTCATGTTGCATCCAAATGAACTCTGTGGTCCTACTAACTGTCCATCACGATTCCCAAATTGCTCTAAACTTCCCTCAAGGCCTGTGGCTATCCTACCACAAAACTCCTATGCTACTCTGCCAGTCTCGCACTTTGGTTAAACCCTCTCCTTTAAGCAACTACTCGACTTCTGCTTTTCATACTTGACCTACTAGTAATTCAACCACCTCGACACTCCTTCCGCCATGTCCTTCATCATCCTTCGCTGCCCAGATACTGCCTCAAAACGAAATCCATCTCTGCGACACCTGATCTGATAAATTACTACCAACTCTAAACCTCCTAGAAATTCATCTTTTTTGAGCCATCAACATAAGGAACACCGATTCGATTCTGAACCACTGCACACCGCTAACTCTGACAACCGTTTTTCCGACACCATTTCATAATACCCTACCCCAAGGGTGAATCGAAGATGACCATAACACCGGCGAACCGTAATACATTCAAACAAGGACAACGACACCATAACACAAATGAGAATTCCACCACGCTTAAGAATACCAAGTCCAGTCATTTCATCAACCAAGGCCTGAACATCCATAGTCTAATTGCCCTTCCTCCGCCGGAACTAAATGCTTGTCATGACCCAAATCGATGGACCGCGACGGGCACTCGGTGCCCTTACTCGACCGAGTACCAACGTAACGTATCTTTCTCATTACATCAACATGGGTAAATGGGCCAGAAGGTCCGTATAAGGTAACAAGTATAAAGCGTGAGATATCACTCGACATAAAACGACCCAACCTCATATGCTGACTTATACATATGACGTACGGGCCTATAAGGCCAAAATAATCACTTGTACACTGAACATAGGCCGACAAGGCCATACTATCTTTTATATACATGACATATGTCTACAAGCCTCTAAGAGTACACAAACGTCATAAAGCCGGGACAGTGCCCCGACATATCAATCAATATATGTCTAAATCATACTAATCAAATAAGCAACTCCGGAGCAAATGGAGTGCACCAACATCTTCTACTGAGATGATAGCCTACTTGGAGGACTCTCAACCATTCTATCGGGACCTGCGGGCATAAAACGCAGTGTCCCCGGGCAAAAGGGACATCAGTACAAATAATGTACCGAGTATGTAAGGAATGAAAATCAGTAAAAAATAGATATGAGAGAAACATGGAGTAAAAGACTCAACATGTATATCTGAATAGCTCTGTGAATCATTTAATATTATAATGTCATGCACATGCGTATAAATGTCATACCATGCATGGGTATATGTATTCATAACATCATCCAGCCTCTGAGGGCATCCCATCATATCATCTCGGCCACTGTGGGAAAATCATAAACGTATACCAGCTGATCAGGTGGTGGTGCGTGTATAACGCCGTATATTTTCCCATATCCTATATACATATATATACATATATACGCGTATATGACGCCATCTGGTTACGGGTCAATGTAAGTGAATGCAATGCATGAGAAGTACGTCATTAAAATCTCTCAGAGTGTCATAAGACCATTATGCCTTTGATTAATATCATGAAATAAACTTTATCAACTTACATATTTTCTGAGACCTTTGAACGGATGATAGAATAATATGACACATGGGGAATCAAGAACATAAGCACCTCTAGTACTCCTATGAATAGAGTCATTTCTGGAAATTCTGCATTTGCTCATTTCGTTTGTGTCGCATAGATCATGCTAAAAGAAAGAAGGGTTAGCCTTAACATACCTACCAATTCTCTTGAAAATCCCTCTAATATACGTCAATTGCGATAAAGCACGTAACGACAGATCGAAGTAGGGAAAAATCCGTATGATCTTCTTGAGAAAGATTATAGCGGGCTCCCTTAGAATTTTAAATCCCGTTGCTATTACGTAGTATAACTTCGTATGAATTTCTTGGCTGAACATCCATCACTTTGTAGATTAGATTAAGCACCTCTCTTTTGTGAAGTAACTCATGTTACTAACATTTTGTTTTGCTGAAGCAATGTATATTTCTATGGAGATCATTACTTGGAGATGGGAGGAGGTGAGCATCTCTTATTTTGTGAATTTTCTATCAAAATCTTACATGTCTTTTGTTGAATTTAAGAAGCCTTTTATGGCTTAGCTAAGAGGCCCTATAAAGGTGCCACATAGCAATTCAATTCAAGAGTCACTAATTGAATAGTGGCTGCCACATTTTGGGCCTTTTAGGCCTTATCCCATAATCATAATTATTTACTAATTTTCTTGATTATCTTACTGATCTCCATTGACCGATAATTACCCAATTATCCATATAATTAGGAATTCTCTCAAATTACATAAAATGCTAGTCACTTTTAACTCACTTTATACACCTTGCTATCATGGTCGTGTGGTACCTTGTATGGCACTAGTCCATAAATATCGAGTATTTTAGCTCGGGCCGTATTCTATCCCAAAGTGTCAAACTTCGACGAAATTTATTTTCTTCGATTTGCTTACCCTCTCACCTTCACAAATTTACTCATCACTTGTTTGAAATACCATAATACTTATAATCCCAAAATAATCTCATTCCCGAACTTACGTCGATTATCTTACGATAAAACTTTAACGTACGAAAATGCGGAATGTAACATCTCATTTCCGAGCTTTCATCAATTTACTTATGGCTTACTTTCACGTACGAAAACATGGGGTGTAACATCATTCCCCCCTTTGGAACATTCGTCCTCGAATGTTGACCGATGCACTTATCGTTATCATAACCTATAGCTCTTGCGATTACTTTAGTACTCTCCTTGTCATCTAGGAAACTCTTATGTGAATAAATCTAAAGGCCAGGGCATTCCCCCTTTTAGGACTCTTTCTCACACCACGGCCAGTGGTCGGAATTTTTCCAATCTCGTAACTGTTGCTACCTTCTATCATGCAGCCTGTATGCCTCTAGACCTTGTAAGTGCGCCTATGCGACTCTTCTCTCCTTTTTCCTCCAGCTTTTAGACAATCTCTAGGCCTCACTTTGTAATCATATACAGAGTTTGATAAGATGTCCCTCTGGGCATCGATAGGTATACTGAAGTTCTTTGCTCGGTACTTGGTTGAACTAACGAATATTGTTATATCTTATTCAATAGACCCGGTTATCCATCCATATGACTTTACTGCATCTAGGTAGGTCATACTATACCCTAACTCTTACTTCGATTTATCGTCACTGAGGTCTGCTACCAAACTCCAGGTTACTCTCGTTGTTTATTCCATATGCATAAAGCTAAGTCTTTTAACGCTTCTTCATTACTGTTCATCTTAAGACTGATTGCCTAATCTCATCTCGTACTTTGCAACTTTTATCCACCCATTGTTGATTCACCTCAATGTTGATCTACAATCTTCCATTGATAACGTGAAACTTCTTACATAATACATTGCCACTATAGCTTATGTTGCATCGAGGAATATTTGAAGTGATTTTCCTGATCCACTTAGGCGCGATACTGTACTTCAATAATCGTATTTTATAGCATCCCAATGTGATTCACCTTATGTGGGTATTTTAATCCCGTACAATTCATAAATCCTCTTTAAATAATTACTCAATCGAAGGCCCGAACGTCATCCTTTATCTATCACAATTACACCCTTATTCTACTACCAGGGCAGCATTCCACCTCTGCATTAGTCTTAGACTCCTCTGAGTTCATTCAGGCTATGCTGAGCTTTCTATAACTTACAGAAACCATTAGCTCTCTTGTTTTCACGGGCTTAATCCCGAGGACTTATCCATTTTCATCATCTTCTCACTTGCCTTTTCTTACCTTACTCTTGTCTTCCTAAAACCTTGTCGCTCTACCATACTTTAGCTTGTGACCTACACATATCTATTAATACAACTCGCAACCTTCCTTCAAATTGCTTGCACCATAGGTTTCCTTATGTTATTCTGGAACATCAACCGAGACATCACCTCATCTCTAACTCTTCTTTACTCTCTTGACTAGATCTCTCGGTACCTAAAAACCATAGGCTGGAAGATATGCCACTGACACCGCCGCTATCATTCTTGAATACTGAAGCTCAGTGCTTCTAGCCCTTTTATCTGAAGTATGGACTATTCACAACCTTCTGCACTTGAGTATCTCATACCTTGTTCACCTTTACCTTACTTACCTTAAAATATCGCCTCACATTCTTCTATCTCTTTCATAACCTCCCTTCCACATAGGTATAATTCACATCCACAACTTGAAGCTCTATTATAGTACTTGCACCTCTGGTGCATACACAATCCGGTGAGAGCTTCATACTGACTTCTTATGAGGTTGGTGCTCTTCTGACTGGCTTTATTGTAGAGTCGTTATAGAATATGGATACTGTACTATCTCTCATGTACCTCTATTATTTAAGAGTGATCCTGCAATATTCTCAATCACGAGGTCTATAATTTCTTGGGTCCAATAATCAGACTCCTGATTTACTTAGTTTATGTAACTCTTTAGTTTCCTCTTCTCTCTATCAGCCTTTATGCAGGCTTAAGCTAGCTTTCGATCTGCGACTCATGGTATTAATTATTACTTTTGCCTTTCATAGACGCTATGAAATATCAAGGATACAATCTTCTAACAATTCAATCCTTTGTCTATAACCTGGACTCAATTCTTTCTTTTTAACTTGTACCGGAGTCTTCTACGGCTGTACGATTATCAACATATATGTTGTATGGATAATACTCCAAAATCTTGAGTGCGTTTATAACGTAGCTAACTCTGGATCATTGATCGAGTTCCTTTCCTTCCTTCTCAGCTTTCTATAAACGTAAGCTATTACTTTTTCTGGTCTTTCTGTCCCCCTTGTTGCGTGTATGCTTATCTTATCTTAGTTCCCATGCATGCCAGAATTCTCGTGCAACTCATATGATCTCGAATATTACTTTTGATTTTTACTTCCCATTCATTAGCCACGGTAGGTGCCACTTTCTTATGGAGTGCATACAATGTTGTACTAAGACTGTTTTACATGACCATTCCATTTTCAAGTTACTTATGCTTAGGTTGAAGCCTTTTTCCTTATTTCCTCAGCTAGTCTTTCGTTGTTGTACTTAGGAAAGACCCTCTATCTCTTGTAAAGCTGTGGGCTTATTACATCGTATACTCAATAAAAAATTTCATGTTCTTCCTCGCCTATAATTATCTATTACTTACCTCCATGCTCTTGTGCTTGTAGGGTTGCTTCTGAACTGATATTTTGACTGTCTTCCTAGTGGAACTCTTTTGTTCTCATACGGTACCTTTAACTACCCAACTCCTATCTAAATATTTCTCAAGTATTACAATGACATTACTGCGAGGAAATATTGGGTTTTACTATGTTTATCTTGCACGATCTGCTGAATCTCCTTTAACCTCCTGTTTAGCCATAACTAGGCTCTTCCCGAATCAATTACTAACTACTCGTTGGCCCATTCTCATATCAATATTTTGCGTAATCTTTCTTGGGTTATTTCCTTTGTCCTAACTTACATCTCGCACTGGCCCCTTATCTATCAATAACATCTCGGGCAGGGACCCTTACTTTCTTTCCTTGACGTCGTGTTTGCATAATGTTCTGGAATCGTAGCATATCTGTAGGCTTTGAATAAGTTGAATCTCATCCCTTTTTCATTTTTTTATCACATTCTTCCTTTACCATTCCATAATTACTAGAATCACTTAATTCTGACTTAATGCCACATCATTCCATATTCCCCCTTTAAGGGAGTACTAAGATTTATTGCTATGACGATCTACCTATAGATATTTTACCTCTTCATCTTTGGCGTCTTTTCACATCATCGATGACCCTTACTCGCCTTGCGGTAATCCTTCTGCACCAAGGATAACAAAATTCCATATTCACGATGGTGACACCTAGTGTAACTGGCACACACATTTCCTTAAGCTTAACTTTGCTCACATTGCTTGCTTTAGGGAAGCGTCTGCCTGAATGATCATTCTCTGAATTTCTCATGAATCTTCTTTTGTTGTCCATTCTATTATTGCCGGAACAAAATCAGAAATTCTCATGATGCCGACTATTATCAAATCACTCAGTCCCTAATTCATGTTTAACTTATCCTGTTCACTAATCCATATTGGTTTCTATTACTCTGGGGTCTAACTTTCCTTTTGGTAATCGCGTTAGAGTTGCGAACTTATTTATCGAAATGATGATATGACTTTATGACCCATATTCTTTTGTAGTCTCAAGGCATGTCACCTCTCGTCTCTTCTTTTACTTGACTATAGATTCTATAATACTGTCATCTTTTGATCTACCGTTTGTCATCCATGTATCACATCTTACTCATAATGCTTCCTTATCTCTCTTCTTATTTCCCTGCTAATATTTCTGCCTATCCCTTTCTTATGAAAACTTCAACAAGACATTCTTTTGCTTTTAGCTCCCCTTGCTTCATTCATTGGCTCTTCGGTTTGCTCAACGTTCTCGCTCTACTAGGGACGGGAGCTACACTAAGGTAATATTTATCCCTTCCAGGCTTTCAGTGCCTATCTTCTGATTTTTTTTATCATGCTAGTATTCACATCTAATTGTAATATTCTAGAGTGCACCATCTGGGTGTCTCACAAGGATGTCTATTAGCACCTTTGTAATATCCTTCGGAAATGTCAACTAACTCAAACAATCCATCCATCATTTTGGGTTACTCTAACCCCAGTCGGATCCTGATATCATGTCCTTCTCTTAAACCATATCCTTTAGCTCCCATAGGGCATGACTGAGATGGGTGTGGCCAATTGTACATACATCTGTTGCTGTTGAAGTTAACAAGAACTGCTTATATCTATCTTCCTGAATTGTAGATAATGTTCATCCTTACTAACTGCGTACCTCGTGCCCTTTTTCTCACCTTGCTTCTTGTACTTGTTGAAACTTGTACCTTCTGATTCTCTCGTTGCTTTTTACAACATGGGTGGATAGATATTCATGCCTTAGGGCTTCATATCAAGAAGCTAACAACTTTTAGTACACACATGATCTGCTGAAGACCTCACATTTACTCATTATAAGCATCATGCAGAATCGAGTTCCTCTAACTCAACTCTTCCATAGCCACATGTAATCTTTTACCAACCATCTTTCTGGATGTAGGCATTGTCGTATTATGAATAAAATAGAGTTTAGGAAATTGAGTTCTTACAACTGAGCTCTACCACACGATCTAGAGTAAGAAGAAAGAGTGACAGTCCTAAATGCCATGTAGCCTCCTGCTTATAAGTGTAGTGCACGATACACCCATAAACAAGACTACTAGACACGACTTGTAGACTCCCTAGGACAGAACTCCTCTGATACCACTTTTTGTCACGAACCAAACATAAGCACCTCTAGTATTTCTATGAATAGAGTCATTTATAGAAATTGTGCATTTGCTCGTTTCGTTTGTGTCGTATAGATCATGCCAAAAGAAAGAAGGGATAGCCTTAACGCACCTGCCGATTCTCTTGACAATCCCTCTAATGCACGTCAATTGCGATAAAGCACATAACGGCAGATCAAAGTAGGAAAATCCGTATGATGTTCTTGAGAAAGATTATATCGGGCTCCCTTAGAATTGCAAATCCCGTTGCTACTACGTAGTATAACTTCGTATGAATTTCATGGCTGGAGATCTGTCACTTTGTATATTAGATTAAGAACCTCTCTTTTGTGAAGTAACTCACGTTACTAACATTTTATTTTACTGAAGCAATGTATATTGATATGGAGATCATTACTTAGAGATGGGAGGAGGTGAGCATCTCTTATTTTGTGAATTTTTGATCAAAATCTTACATGTCTTTTGTTGAATTTAAGAAGACTTTTATGGCTTAGCTAAGAGGCCCTCTAAAGGTGCCACCTAGCAATTCAATTCAAGAGTCACTAATTGAATAGTGGCTGCCACGTTTTGGGCCTTTTAGACCTTATCCCATGATCATAATTATTTACTAATCTTCTTGATTATCTTATTAATCTTCCACTAACCGATAATTATCCAATTATCTACATAATTAAGAATTCTCTCAAATTACTTAAAATGCTACTTCTTTTAACACACTTTATACACCTTGCTATCATGGTCATGTGGTACCTTGTATGGCACTAGTCCATAAACACCGGATATTTTAGCTCGGGACGTATTCTATCCCAAATTGTCAAACTTCGACGAAATTCATTTTCTTCGATTTGCTTACCCTCTCACCTTCACGAATTTACTCATCACTTGTTTGAAATAGCATAATACTTATAATCCCAAAATAATCTCATTCCCGAACTTGCGTCGATTAACTTACAACAAAAGTTTAACGTACGAAAATACGGAATGTAACATCTCATTTCCGAGCTTTCATCAATTTACTTATGGCTTACTTTCACTTATGAAAACATGGGGTGTAACAATGCTAAACCTCTAAGCTGTGAACTGAGAAATCCTCCTTTCAAGTCGTTTACTGTCGCGATCCATAAATAAGCACTCTACCATAACACCAACATGGTGCGATAACAACTTATGAACATCATGGCAATCCCGGGCATAGCCTCAAAACCATCAGAAATACAGCTGTTGAGCTGAAATGACGTAACATCCTTCCGCAAGAAGACGATAATAACTTCCTCGAATGCGCACGGAGAAACATCCTGCTCCCCGTCTATAGTACCACTGCAACTCGTCGATGCCCAATGACACGAGCGCTAAACATCGTATAAGAATGAGTAGGAAGGATATGAAGGCATAAGCCTCAAAGGAATCAAATCGCATGATGGGGAATAAAGAAGGGAAGCTCTTAACAGCCCTGTAGCCTTTTGAAGATAAGTACAGACGTCTCCGTACTGATCCGCAAGACTCTACTAGACCTGCTCGTGACTCGTGAGACCTAAGTGAACCTGATACTCTTATACCAAGTTGTCACGACCCAAAATCTACTATTGGTCATGATGGTGCCTAAAGCCACCGTCAGGCAAGCCAACGATGATTAATCCACTTAATTACTCACTTTTATTACTTTTGAAATCATACTTTCCATTGATTAAATAATATGAAATAGAATTTACAGGGTGAAACAATAATAATTACGTGAACTACCATACCAAACATCCAGTAGGAACCCCCAAGACCCGGTGTCATAAGTGCATGAGTATCAACTAGGAAATATGATAACATACAACACCTGTCTAGAATATAAATTAGACAGGACAATGTAAATAACTCTGACGGGGACTCTTTATGCTGCGGATTCGTACATGGAATGCAGCTCACCGTAAGTCCCCGCAATAGCCACGCCTTTGCACCCACAAGACCACTAGACATATATATACCTACACAAAACGTGCAGCAAGTGTAGCATGAGTACGTAAATCAACGCGTACCCAGTAAGTATCTAGTCTAACCTCGAAAAAGTAGTAACGAGGGGTCGACTTCGACACTTACTATGGGCTAACAAGAAAGTAACGACATTATAATTATGCATGGATTATATAAATACAGTTGGAAACTCAATAACAAGAAATACATAAATAATTCTTTCACTAATAGTAAATCCCAAATTAATTTCTATCATTTAACAAATTAATCGCTCAAGCCAATGAAACAATATCGATTATAATTGGACTCCCGAATTTTTTTACGCACGAATTATGCCGAGGTCGTACAGCCCGATCCAACATACAAATATATAAATTGTGCGCTACCGAGGGTCGAAGGACACGAACCATAGATGCATCTATCTACTACCGAGGCATTCGGCCCGCTCCACAAGAAGAGAAAATACTTTATAAACAACCAATTCAAGATTATTAAGAGGCTAATATTCAAAGAAACACCAAATTCTCATTAACGGTCAAGTAACCCATACAAAACTCAAGTAAATGAAATTCGACCTTTTACCATTCCAATATCAAGTTCCGATATGATTAAAGCAATTATATTAGCAAGTTGGGTGAAAACATCGCAAGTATAACATGATTTGAGTCCCAAACTACCCGAACATAAGCATAATTAGTAGCTACGTACGGACTCTCGTTACCTCGTGCGTACATAGCCCCCCACAAATAGAAGCACATATTAAATCAATTCACCTATGGGGTTAATTCCTTCTTACAAGGTTAGAAAGGAGACTTACCTGCTCCGAAGTTCCATAACCGGTTCCAAAGCTTTTCCAACAACTCAAACTGATGCCCATCGCCCCAAAACTAGTCAATCAATATGCAAATCCATAAATATATACTCTAATACTCATTATAATTTAATTTATAATAATTTCCAACTCCGCTCGAAAATCGATAAAGTCACCCTCGGGCCCACATGCCCGAATTCCAAAAATTTTCGAAAATAAATATTACCCATAACATCACGAACTCAAATATATAATTTATTCTCAATTTCATGCCCAAATTTGTGGTCAAAATCCAAAAATACCAATTTATAGGTTTTTCTTCAAAATCCCAAAGTTCTACTAATTTCCATGTTTAAATCCATATATATACCATGTATTTAACTTGAAATAGGTGGGAATCACTTACCTTGTGATGATTGATGCTGAAAATGGTGCTCCAAAATCGCTCCAAGGTCGGCTCCCATGGAGGAAATGAAATGAAAATTGCCAAATCCCCGTTTTAAAACTTTACTGACCGGTCCGTCCTTCTTCACGATCGTGGAAAGACCATTGTGATCGCGAGGCCAAAATGCACTGCCTCCAAATTTCCTCTTCGCGTTCGCGAAGGCTTAATGGCTCCAGGTCCTAGCTCCCCTTTCCTTCTACGCGTTCGCGACCCTCCTGTCGCGTTCGCGTAGGTTGCACCAACTGTCCCTCCGCGTTCGCGGCCACGGAGTCGCATTCGCAATGCACAAAATCCTTCTTTGCGAACGTGTGAATCCCTTCGCGTTCACGAAGAAGAAAACTAGACACCAACACCAGTAGTTGCAAAGCAGCCCAACTTGGTCCGAAACCACACCGAAACACACCCGAGGACCCCGGGACCCCGTCCAATCACACCAACTAGTCCGAAAACATGACACGAAATCGCTCGAGGCCTCAAATCACATCAAACAACATTGAAATCATGAATCGCACCCCAATTCAAGCTTAATGAACTTTAGAACTCACACTTCTCCATTCGATGCCGAAACCTATCAAATCACATCCAATTGACCTCAAATTTTGCACACAAGTCACATTTGATATTAAGAACCTACTCCAACTTCCAGAATCGGAATCCGAACCCGATATCAAAAAGTCCACTCCCGATCAAACTAACCAGGAACCTTCAAATTTCCAATTTCCGCCAAATGACCCCGAAATGACCTACGAACCTCCAAATTCACATTTGGACGCGCTCCTAACACCAGAATCACCATATGGGGTTATTCCCAAGCTCGAAATCCCAACCGGACATCGATAACATTGAAATACACTTCAACCCAAATTCATGAAATTCTTCCAAAATGCCAACTCTCCATAATAAGCGCCGACCGAGTCACTCGAAACCCGATCCGGACATACGCCCAAGTCCAAAATTATCATACGAACTTGTTGGAACCTTCAAATCCCAATTCCAAGGTTGTTTACTTAAAACTCAAACCTTGGTCAACTCTTCCAACTTAAGGCTTCCGAAATGAGAATTTTCCATCTGAATCAACTCTGAACTTCCCGAAATTAAATTCCGACCACACGTGCAAGTCATAATACCTGAAGTGAAGCTGCTCAAGGCCTCAAACCGCTTAATGACGCGCTAGAGCTCAAAACGATCGGTCGGGTCGCTACAACAATATCTTCATTATCTATTGTAAAAGAAAATTACTTTGAAGGTTTAAAGAATTACCTAGTTGCAGAATTTTAGCAACAAAATGACCTATGAATATGTAGAACTAACGAACACAACATAAACTAGAACCCAACAGCAGCATCACCAAACAGACCGCAAAAAATAGCAGTTCAGAACCCTGGAATACCCCCAAAAAACCCAGTAAGAAAGCACTTGAAGTAGCAACTAGTAACCCAGAAATTACTTAAGAGATCTTTCTGTTTTCCCAAAGATTTTGCGCACAAACAATACTCACCAAGCTCTGAAATTTCAGCTTGCAATCTGTGTACAGTTGCTGATTTTCTCAAAGATATGTGCTCTTTTTTAGTGTAAAAGATGACATTTAATTGTAAGATGGTGCGTGTGTTAAAGTGTGGAAATATAACCTCTTAAGTAGGAAAGAAAGCAACTTTTTTGGAGAGATTTTATTTCACCAAAAGTCTGTCCAAAAGGACTGACTTTGTGTGCTAATACACTATCCAAGGACTATCCAAAAGGTGAAAAGACAACCTGAAACCTATAATGGTAGAAGTCACAGAGAAAAATGGTCCTTTCAGCTAATCTAGTAGTGAAAAGCAAACTACTAGTACCCTAAATCATGATCAAACTAACTAATCTTTAACTTTTAACTAAATTAGTATCACCCTATTTGTAAAAAACCAAAACAAGAAACAAGTAACTAGAACTCAACTAAAATACCACAAACATGTAACTAAACCTTAACACTAAACTATTAATTAATCAAGAGAACTCAAAACCTAATGACTAAAATAAATCCAAGCAAATGCGTTATACATGATTATTAATAAAAAACAATCAACTTAACATGTGATGAAAGCCTAATCACATACCGATTACTTAGTTCATAAAATACATGACTAATTTGAACACTTAACTAAACAGAACCTAATAACACTTAAATAAACATAACCTAAATCATATTAATAAACAAAATCACCTCAATAATCAATAGACAAGCAGCTGCTACTCAAACTAATAACCAAGCATCTACACGCACTACAAGAAACCGGTCTTTTGTGGCGACAAAAGTCGCTCAAAAACTCACAAAGTCGCCACTAAATGTTTTTAGCAGCGACCACTCGATCGCTTCAAGTACTTACGTAACTGAATGTTATTTGTGACGACAATTGATAGTCGCCAAAATAGTATACATTTTGTAGCGATCCTTGTCGCCACCAACACATGTTCCCCCAAAGAAGATTTTAGGTAGGTTGCTGCTACAGAGTGACATACACTGGCGATTGTAGTTGCCGCTAAAGATTCAGTCGACATTATAATTGCCACAGAAGAATCTTTCTGAGCAGCTAGGGTCGCCAGTAAAGCTTCTTTTATTGAAAAAAAAAATATAATAATTTATTAGCCAGCTATTTTCCTACTAATTACCCAACAACATTAATATTATAACGAACACCACCAAATAGGCAAACAAAATTATATAGGAACTTTTTATTACCAAAAAAGTCTATGCAACAAAGTATATATAGAATGCTCCATAATACATTGCCATCGTATATACACATGGAGGAAAGAAAGAAAGAAACAAAATGTGTTCCAATTCCTACATGTCGAAGAACCTTATCCCTACAATTTAAGAAAAATGCAAAGGATCTTGTCTTCAAGCTACTCCAATGTCTTCAAACTACTCCTTGAGAAACTTCATTTCCCTGTTGTACTTTTCCTTGCTATTAAAAAAAACAAAGAACATTAACATATGCATCCAAAGTCAAATACTAAAGGAAATCATATAAAAGGGGAAGGATAACTAAAACTATATAGAACTGTGGGAAGTGATTGTCTTTCAAGAAAGATAGGACAAACACTGAATTTGCATTTTATGCCTAGTAAAAAACATAATCAGTTATGCAAATCTAATATGTTAGAAGGAACATTGATCACATATCCCTGTGTTTAAGCAATAGCAAAATGGTATGACAAATAGAATTCTCTAATGAATACTTTCGACACGCTACATTACTGAAAAGAAATATCATGTTATTACAATACTTTTTACAAATCTTTACCTTGTCTAGGAGAAGAAGCAAAGTTTAATTTTTTGTAGCGTTGGTACATACATAATATTTAAAACTTGAGGAGTCATTTATAGGTGTTTGGCTTTACATAATGAAACTAGAATTCGTAAGAGTACATAAGTGAATAAAAGATTTTTTTAACTAAAACCTTACATATTGAATCAAAATATTTCCCTCTACCAACCATATTAGCTTCAGACATAGCAAGATCTACCATTTTGTGAATTTACCTTTACAATATACAAAAAGATCTACCATTTTGTGTACATGATAGTTAACAACGTTTACTTGAGACAAGGCCTGGGGTATGATAGTTACCATTTTGTGTACATGATAGTTAACAAGTTAATTTATTATAAATTGGGCAATCATAAGAGTTAAGGGCTTATATAATATTACACGTGAAATTACCATTCAAGAAAGTAACACAAGTGGTGTATAGCTAATCACATGCATCCAATTTTTCTTCTCAATCCAACCAGGTTAGCTTCATGCATAAGCAAGGCAAAGATGTACATTTATTTTGGGTTTTATGGCAGTCTAAACCCCCTAAATCTCCAACCTGTATGGCCTTTTATTTCTTTCTTGCTTTTTCTTTAAATTTTTATTTAATGTACATTTGACAAGCATTATTGCTAATTTTAATATTTGAGATTCAACAAGAGACTTTAAATATGTAGGCTTAAGTTTGTCAAAGTATCTTGGAAAGACCAAATTTTTCAAGTGTCCTGATAAATGAATTCGCTCTTCATTACCAACATACGGTCCTACACTAAGAAACAAATGAAAATTTATCTTCATGAAAGAACTGCAAACTTCACCTTAAGATCTTGAAAACTACAGAGAGCATTAATTAAGGAGCACATTCTTATTATGAGTAAAAGAAGAGAAGAGAAAGAAAAACAAGGCAGAGTAGAATATTGAAACAACAATTGTATATTCCATGCTTAGGAATCCACATAACAGTATAATAGTCCATTACTGACATAATATTACTTAAAGAAGGGATAAATATATGAATTCACCTTAAGAAACCACAAAAAGAGATTAGAAGCAAAGCCCTTTTATTTTCTTTTTTTGGTGCAAGGTGCCTATTACAATTACATTGACTGTAATGATAGCATGATCAGGGACACGAAGCAAATTGGAAAGAGTAAGTATCGATGAAACATAATCTGAACATTAAGAGAGACTTTCCAGTAACTTTTATATAAGTAAAGTATATGAATATAATAATTGCAAACCAAAGTTCAAACAGAAAGCTTACTCTTTGCACTTCCTTCTCCAGAGGCAAAGAGAGATTTCATGAATCAGATCAAACTAGGCCAATAACCACCAAAATCATACCTATTAACAGGAAAAAAGAATTGAAGCTTTTAGTGAAAATATCATTAGCAATGGAAGGAAAGCCAATCAGAGACCAAAAGATAAAGGGAATAAGAAACCCAGAATCTCCTAATATCCATTTCGGATGCTAAAAATTATGTAATAGAAATCATTTTTTCGATGCAGTTTACCACTTCTCGGAATGAAAAATTGGGGGTAAAGAGAAATATTATCAAAATCTATGGTGAGTTTAGCCAGGTCATGCCGAAAACTATCCATCTGCAGGAGAAAAGAGCACATTCTGGAGTATAATATGCCTCCAGCAAATTTATGATTTGAGCAATCCTTGCCAAACCATTCTAACATCAGTAAATCATCAAAGATCCAAATTTAAAAACATCTCATGGAAGCCATAATTTGCCCTCTTAAGCTACTGAAATTACTCTATAGCAGAACCCAAAGGAAAAAAAAGAGTATAGAAGACATTCTACAATTCAAGATTAGTTAATAAAAAGATAACATTATTTTCCTTATCCTTTACAGAAAATATGAAGGCACAATTTTTGACTCAATTATATGAATTTAAGCACAAGCAGATGCTTGCCGAAACTGAAAAAATGACATTTGAAGATCTTAAATTAGCCGAATAGTTAAAACATATGGACTGTGACTAAGTAGAGAAATCAACAAGGAACCCAGTAAGGCATGTGCACTTGAATGTAACAGAACATGAAGATATTTACCTTAACGAAAATTTAAAATAAATTAACAAACAAAAAAGAACAAGCTAAGGCTATCACAATAATCTGAACAAATTCCAAATAAAGAAAGAACATTTGAAGACTTTACGAAAAACTCAAGACCATTCCAAACCACAAAATCGACTCTAAGGTGAGCAATTTTCCTTAACAAGAAAAATAATACTAATAAAATAGAAAATAAAAATTCAAAAATAGTACTTCTGCAACTTACTAAATCTCATAGGAAAGGAGAGAAAACAGCACAGGGCCACTTCGTGGTACTCAACTAAATCATTTGCTTCCTTTTCTTCTTTCATCTTCAACTCTAGATATAAATGGTTGAGCGATTTAGAGAGAGAAAATAGGAGGAGGCAAAGGGGTGAGGTTTGATTAAGGAGGAGAAGGGAGTCACTTGGTTTTCTTCCTGCTTTCACAGGTTCGCTGCTCGGTCAGGGTTTTGAGTTCGAGACAAAGGGGATTTGGTAAGAAAATAAACAAAAGACGGGGTGTAATTAATTTTTGTTTGTTTTTTAACTTTAAAGCAAAGAAATAGAGGCGACTTGGTCGCTGTAACAGGACTATTGCAACAACTTTAAAAAAAGTCGCCACAAATGTGCTCTAAGCGGAAAATAAAAATTTTGGAGTACGCGGGAAAGGAAAAAATTGTGCTTACTTGTAGCGACTTAAGTACAGTCGCCCCTAAAACATTAACTTCTGTTGCGACAAAAAGTGTCGCCACTACAGCTATCACTTTTGTAGCAATTAAACCAGTCGCCACAGAAGGTCGTCGCTAAAACCCAGGTTTCTTGTGGTGACGGAATGACTAAGAACTACAAAAACAATCAAAACGAGCAATAGATTAACTCCTAACAAGAAATAAAAATTTCAACTAATACTAAGCCTAATCACAGAAGCAAAAAACAGAAACGGAAAAGGGGAAGTAGAATTTTACCATAACAGGGGATTCAATGTTAAGCCAAGCAGCGATGAGGTGTTGAGGACGTCGACAACGGTTGCCTGATCTTGGAACATTCGTTTCATTTTGGTACATTCCAAATTCAATGAATTCGGCGTCATACCAAAAGGAAAGAGGTGTCCTTAGGTCGAATGTATTTTAATATAGAGGGCTAAGTGAGTTTGTGGTAGTTAAAGGTTGTGGTGGTGGTGAGTGGTACGATAGCAGGGTGGTCGCCAGAATTCGACCAGATTATGGTCGCCAGATTTGGTATGGAAATTAATGAAAAGTGATAGATCGTGAAAATATCTACAAGTTCATGTATATATTGTGGGGGTAAAGGCGATTCAACCTTGATGAATTTCAAATAGAAGATGAGGCTAGAGTTTCAAATTTGGGTAGATTTGTGGAGATTGGTGGAGATCTGGAGGATTTTGAGGGTAGATTTGAAGAGAGGGGGTTGAGATGGAGAACTGGTGAAAATTTGGGGGTGATTGGAGGTGGCCGGCCGGTAGTGGCGATTTTCGGCGCGGAGATGGGTGGCGAACGGCAAGGTCTGAGGGAGAGGGGAGAGAGTGAAAAGAGAGAGGAAGAAGAGAGGAAATAAGAGGAAAATGGTGGCAATTTTCAGGGATTCTAAGCTTCTATGAATGCAAGACTTCCAGTATTCGAATTCTCGTACTTAGTATTTGAACACTGTGGGAGAATAATACATGATACGGTACTAAGAGTGCCACCAAAATCGGGGACTGTTAGAACCAGGATCAATGTTTTATCGGGATCGGGGACTACATGATCAGCTCCGTGGAAATAAGTTTTACAAGTTAGCCACATGTATTGGCCGCTTTATTTACTTAAGCAGATAAATATTTATGTAAGTGTACTTTCGAAGATATAAGGAATAAATCAAAGTCCTTTTGTTTTTATCCTATTTCTTGTCCGAATGATAAGTCATTTTATTTTATCATTTGAGAGTTAACAAAAACTTCAAATGCTTCTTCCATAATGAACATGAGACATCCTCTTCAAGAGCACCGTAAATATAAGGGCCCTCTCTTATAAAACCCACATAATAAAGGGTAGATTCCAGAATTCTTATGCCCGGAATCAAAAGCTATTGGATGCAAAAATATTCCCAAAGCTTTTTCAATCAAACGTAAAGAGACTATTTTTGCACAACATTTAAGCAAAAAGTTTTTTTAATTATTGAAGTAACAAACTTAGTAAAACACTTTGGCATAATTATAAAATATAATATAAAAAAATTATACATTATTCTTTGCTGCCAGAACCCGAAGGGAGAGAAGGGTCTTCATTCTCCCTGGTGGAAGAAGGTTATTCCATTGCTCGAGGCATTCATCCTCTTCGGTCCCCCATTCAGTTCTGAATACTCGTAACTAGTATTCGAGGAGTCAGTTGCAGCGGGTCAAGCAGGAAAATTCTCACGAGCATTTAACTCCAGTCCCCTGGACTGGGCAATGCAGTCATCGATATTGGCAATGCCTTCTTTTGCCTCCTCCAAAGTCTTCCTCTTCATATGATACATGGAGAAGGTTTTCTTGAAGACAAGAGAGTTTGTTTCAAGAGTTTTGCTCGAAGTTTGTCAATTTTGACCCGGAGCTCTTCGTTTTCAGCCTTCATTACGCCGATTCCGGAATGAAGCTCAACATTGGTGGTTGATTGAAGCCGATTTTGCTCCATGACTTTCTTAAGCCTCTCTTTCATTTTGGCCCTCCTCTCCTTGGAAGCAGTGGCCTCCTCGCTTTTGGCACGTAAGCCAGTTTCCAAGTTGTTAACTTGTCCATGAAGGCAGACTCATGCTCAGAAGCAACAGTCACAACATCGTGAAGCTCGACCCATTTTTTAGCCTTCGCTTCCTTGAGGTTCTCGTGTAGCTGGGAGGATTCTTGGCTATAAGCCATCCTGTCTTGCTCGGACTGTTGTAGTCGAACCTCGAGCTCAATAATTTGAGCGACTTTGGCCTCCAGCACCGAGAGGCGCTTAGCAAGCTGATTCCTCTCGGCCAAGAGTTAGTCTCATTCTGAAGCAACCTCTTGCTTGTCCAGAATCAACCTCTGTAAGCCCTTAGAGGCAAGAAAGTTGGCCTGGAGAAGGGATAAAACCAAGGTTATTACATCGAATGTAAATTTAAAGAAGGTGGAAAAGAGTGAGATTGTTACCTATGCCGAGAAGTGCATGTTGTTATTTATGAGGAACTCCCCCAAAAGAGAGTCCATCCTCTTCTAGTCTTTCATTTAAGCTAGCGGCTTCATGTAATTGGCAAGTTCCATCGACTTGGAGAGAATACAGCACTCCTTCGAAATCGAAAGAGTGGCGCTTCGCATTCCACGAGGATCTAGGGAAGATGCTGAATAATTCTTTTCCAAATTCCCATGGTCAGGAGATCGAGGAGGGGTGGCATTCCCTACTTGTTTGGCTAATGTTGGTGGAGGAGAAGTAGTTGGTTCTGGTGGAGAAGGGACAACTGGTGTCGATGGATAGAAAGTTGTTGGTAGAGATGGCGAAGAGGCAGTTGGTATGGAGGGGGCGACAGTTGTGGCCAGCTAAGCAGTCAGTGACATAGAAAGATCAGGTGCCGAACTCTTCAGACCGGGAGCATCAGTAGGGATTGAAAAATGGGAATTAGCATTTTCAACCAAACCCATCTCCCACCAGAGCGCCTGAACTTCCTCTGACGATGGATTTTGAAGCTCTAATGGCTGAGCACCCAGTTGAACTGATAAAGATCTTTTTCTTCTTTGAAGAGAGGCGCCTTTATTATTAGCTCTTTCTTCATCATCAGTAACCATTATGACTGGTTCAATTGATGATCTTCTCACTCTAAATCCTAGTAGAGGAGGTTCGCTTCCTCTATGGTCTCTTGCTTGTAGACTGGGGACTCCAAGAGGAGGCATCCTCACCGGAGGCTCGAGCAGATCCACGAGCCCTACTCTGGTTAGGGGTATTCTGCAATATCCGCTCAACTCTCGGGGTAATCGACGACATCGCGTCAGGGCAATGATAGAACCCCTCGGAAGCCTTATGCAAACAAGAAGACAGTTAGTGAATTATTCTTAAGATGTTTACACAGATAAGATTGAAAGAAAGAAGAATTTTGCTGACCATGTTTCTTGGCTCTCCACCCGTATTTGGGAGCCATTTATTTCCATTGTCGGGTTTACAGGGTAGTGATATCCAATATTTTTTAGACCCAATGGGACAGTCCTTCAACCCGTGGTGGTTCCCAACGGGTAGTTGGAATGAAGGAAATAAAATGTCAGTTAAGAAGAAAGTTTTGCACGAAGAAAAGAAAACAAATATATGAAGACTTACGAAAAAGGTTTCATGATTCGGGAACAACTAGCTCTGTGGCCGGGATGATGTCCCCGGTAGCTATGACGATGAAACGTTCCATCCAGCCACGGTCGTTATTGTCATAAACACTGGTGAGAAGGGTGTGGTAACTATGTTTGCTGAGTTTCAGCACATTCCCCGCGAAAAATCTTCGGGGTGTAAAGACTCATCATGTGCGCAAGAGTCAGGGTTTCCTCGGTCTCAGAGCACAACTAACGAAGGCAACCCACTGTACGCCATATAGATGGGCCTACTTGTTCCAAGTAGACCTGGTACCGGTGGCAGAACTCCAAGTTTATTGGGTCAAGTTCTTCACCCAACCCCAAGGTGAAGGGACCAAAATTAAAGGGGTATGTATAGACATACATGGACCCTGCTTTGGATTAGGTAACTCGTTCTACCCCATCTGGGGCAAAGATTTTAATATTATTGCAGTAACAATCCTACCTCACAACAGGGATGCTAGAAGGACGGATGGAGGAGGGGGTACCTATGAACAGGCCAAAACATTCCAATTATGGGATATGGGGTGTTTTTTGCTCCTGGAGATCTGACGCAGTATTAAGGTGAAGTGGAATGATGGTATTTACGGTTGGAGGTTCAGACTCGGCGTCAACCTCTTTGGTTTTATTTTTCTTTGGGCCTCCACCGAAGAGAAGACCGGTGTTTCCGAAGATAGAGAAGACATGGTGGGAAAGAACGGTGAAGAAGTTTTTACTGAGAAGGTTGAATATTTTAGAGAAGTTCTAAAGAAATTAAGAGAAGGAGAAATAGTTGTGAAAGTAGTGAAAGTGAAGAACTAAAAATGATGAGTAGCAAAGAAGTTATAGATGGCAAAAAACATGGTCATGATTACCTCGAAAACCGGCGAAAATACTTGCTGAATCACAGGGCAATACGTGTTCGGAGTATTAAATGCGAGGAGGCGTGCATCCCTTCAAGTGTCAGAGACAGTTCACGAACTTTCTCGCCAAGAAGAGAATCTCATCTACTTCCCGGTAAAACTGAGATGCGTCATTGGAAAGTAAGGGGACTATCTGTATGAGGTGAAATTGGTTGATAACAGGTGGTCGAATGGCGAGGTGACACGTGAAACTGTAGACAGACAAAAGATGAGTGAGCAAATAACTGGCATTGGGTGAGAAGTGTGTAACCGGTACAAGATGGATCCCGAAGGAAGCATAGCCTACAAAGATTCAAAGGTTTGACATCGAATAGTATTTAATGAGCAGCTGTTACAGGGAATATCTGCATCAAATCCAGCCATTATGCACCCATCAATGACGTTTTTATTCTCATTCAAGAGGAGCTTGATTTTAGGATCTTATCTCCCTAAGTAGGGCTATAAATAGAAGGATTAACAACCATTATAAGGATATGAAATATTCTGCACCCAAAAGTTATAATCTATTATCTTCTTGCGTTCGATCTAAACAGTTTCACAATTGCTTTTATTTTTGCTCTCGGAAAGATTAAGTTCGAAGTAAGGCTTGTCATCTCTTTTAATTTCAGTCATTAATCTTATTTTTATTCTTATTTATTTATTTATTATTTTTGGATCAAATCGATTCGCTTGTCTATAAATCACGCTATAAATTTAATTATACTGTTTTACGGGTAAATAATTACGTACTACAAACATGATTTAATATTTTTTTTCTCATTTTTTTACTTTTGTTTTAACTGCTATTTTTCATTAACTACATAAAAATGTTGTCTTCACATGGGCAAATGTTAAGACAACATTTAAAATTTTAGTTATGTGCCAATTTCATCCTTCCCGGCCATACAAACACTCATGCACGATAATATAGGTTTTAACTTTATATTACAGTCAAATACGTCCTGTTATACGTGATGCACCTTTAACTAAAAACCGTCTAAAGCAACACGACACAAAAAAGATGAGTATTTTTGGCCAAGTAATCGACTTCCAAGTTAGAGAGTGTTACTTTTCATAATTACCATGTTTCCAATAAAAAGGATAGGTCTATGTAATTATTTCAAACTAGATGGGCCTAAACGAAATTTAAAAAAGAAAAAAGAAAAAAGCAAAAGAATCCATGGAGTAGTAGAATTTGGAAAGTAATACAGTAATTCCGTTTGCCAATGCAGATAGAATTGGGAAAAGCACTTCATTCTCCTATTTGAATTGGGAATGAAAGAAGAGCTAATTTCTCTATCTATAAATAGATTCTTTTCGTTATTCAATTGTCACCAGCTAATTCAGTTCATTGATTTGCTCCTTTTTACAACAAATTGCGCAAAGCTTACACATAAAAAAGAAAAAAATAATGGCGTACGAGTACCAAATAAAGTTCATAATAGTGGGCGAAACCGGAGTAGGAAAAACCTGCATTATGAACCAGTTCACAGATAAGCGATTCGATCCGGTTCACGACGTCACAATCGGAGCCGGATACGGGTCTAGAATAATCACCGTCCGCAAGAAGCAAATCAAGCTTCAAATATGGGACACGGCGGGACAGGAGAAGTTCCGGTCAATTACGAGGGCGTATTACAGAGACGCCGCGGTAGCTTTGCTTGTTTACGATGTGACTAAAAGGCACACTTTCTAGAGGCTCTCGAGTTGGCTGGAAGATATACGGCAACAAGGCGACACGACAGTAATTGTGGTGGGGAACAAATGCGACGCAGGAGAAGATATTAGGGCTGTTAGTGCAGACGAAGGCGAGGAATTCGCGAAGAGTAATGGATGTTTGTTCATTGAAGCTTCTGCTAAAACGGCGTTGAATGTGGCGGCGGCGTTTGGTAAGACGGCAGAGAGAATATGTGAAAAGATGGGATACGGGGATGTTGAGGAGGTGGATGAAGCTCTGGGAATTAATATTTGGAATTGGAAAGGATTTAGGATTGGAAGGACGAATGATGAGAATATTGATGGAGCTGCTGCTTCTAAAAGATTCAACTCATGTTGTGGTTGACGCTTTCTTATGTTTTTATTTCCCCCCTCCCTCCACCCCCACTTTTTTTTTTTTAAATTTTTTTTACAGAGGATAAATATTCAGTATTCACTCATAATCACTTTATTTTCTGTATTGCTATACATATTACAAAAATATAGTACTTTGTTCCATTCAGAATATTCACGTACATTATTTATAAAATAATATAAGTGAATTATGTTTTCCTTCATGCCAAACACACCCAAAAATATCATAGCTTTTCCATTTTTCAGTTTTCCTTCCATCTATTGCAATTATGTTTCCTATCTTTAACTTTTTTTTATACGTTTGACTACTGATATTGATTCTACTTGATTAGCCCTTCAATTTTTTCATGCTAATTAACTCTCGTGATTGAAAAAATTTATTAGTGTTACTATTGCACCCTCCACATCATATAGAGTTTGACTTTTCATGGTACCAGAAAACTTTTGTTGCATACAAAGTTGAAGCCATCGTAACATCGAACTACAATAAATTTCGAGCTACTCTTACTTTTTTCTGATACTTTTGTTTGCAATGGTTAAAAAAGCTCCGTTTCTCCATGCTTTTCATGGTAAGAAATATTTTTTCCCCTACAAGAACGATTTTCTTAGCAGTATTTTCGGATGCTTTGCCGAATTGGTAGAACGATTTTTTAGTTAACCATAGTTTGAGGGGCTGTTTTAGTTACATAAATATTGATTAGGGGTGAACATGGACCGGGTTGGTCGGTTTTTATTAAAATCAAATCAAATCAACTGTATCGATTTGGATCGGTTCGGTTTTTTCGATTTTTTTTTGTTACATGAATATTATTTCAATCTTACTTTGTTACTTTTTTTTATAAGTAAAATATGTTTTATAAAAATTGAAAAAATTGACAAACATATGATCTATTAAAATAAATTTATGGAGTAATTTTGTTAATAACTAGTTACTTTTTTAGTCGTCCTACAATAATTTGCCGTTGATGTATACTTTCAAGGTTAAACGAATTGAATAATTAAACATAAAATCAATGTGATACCTAATTAATGATATGTTCTATTTAATTTTAGATTGTCGAAATACCACTTCAAATTCGAAAAAGATATAAGCATTTAACAAATATTGACATATGAATATGAAAGAACAAAAATATTGACGCATTTCATTAACACTTGATAAGAAAGTGATCATATAACTCATTACTTAAGGTTAATAAAAATGAAGTACTTCATATTATATTAAATATTACATCCCATAAGGGAATTCCAAATATTTCTAGAATTTTTAAAAAGAAAATTCTATAGAAAGTCTAAAAAGTTTATATAAAAATTATATATTTATATATCGGTTTGGTTCGAGTTTTTTTATTCAATACCAAACCAAATCAAACCAAATCTAATCGAGTTTTTTAATCGATTTGCTTTGACTTTTCGGTTTGATGCAGTTTTTCGATTCGGTTTGTACAATCTTAATATTGACCATCAAATTTAAGAAGGGACAAAGTGTTATAAAATTAAAGTTATACTGGAAGAACTTGAGGGATGGTGTACAGGAGGTAAGCCTCATCCCTCTTTGTTATGGTCGTAGTAGAGGTACTATGTTCAAAATAACAAAATATCTTCAGGATCTTGACACTTAAAAAGTCATATCTGCTTCCTATCATCATTAAAAAATTCCCAAGTTGCCGACCCTTAAATAGGTTACTTTCACATGTGATAAATCGTATTACAAGTCAAATAAATAAATATGTAAAAATACTTAATTTCCTAACAGTTTATTGTTTGGATTGACCACACAATTCAACAATGCTGTAATCGCACATCTCAACATGTGAGTTATAGTACTTACTTTGCTTTAGGCCAACCCTTCGAGATGTCAAGCCAATTTGAAATATGAAGGATCATTTTGAGTTTTGAAAATATCAACAAATAGCTATTGTTTGACCCAAAAGATATTGCAACCTTTTTGAACAAATCAATCGAATAAAATGATGGGGTTAATCTTAGTCATTCGCAATGAACTCCAGATCAATGAACTAAAAGAAGAATAGCATATAAAAAGAAGTGAAGATAAGCGATCTTATTGAAGCTTTCCAGTATTGTTCTCATTGATCGGTGGAGTAGAACAGGTTACATATTACATCAATCGGTGAGGATTGCCTCCTTCATCCTTCTATTTCTCCAAGTTACAGAGAGGATATAGATGAAGAATAGGAGAGATGTTTTCTCCCAAAAAGTCCCCCCCCCCCCTCGAGAGGTTTTTACCCTCCTATATATACAGCCCTGGTCTTCCGGCTACATGCTCTATCCGACGCTTCTCTATGCCTCACACTCCTCGGTTACTCGCTGAATGTCATTCTTCACCGCTTCGACGAAAGTCGTGAGGGCAAGATATAGAACAACCCATGTCGATCCTTGTTGCCTTGCCGTCTGTGAGCGGGGCGTTGGTCGGCCTGACCGTTGTGGTCAGATTTTGACCAATACAGTTAGTCCCTCCATCTGTCGAGGTCGTCCCCTGTCGGGCTCGGCAGACGGATTATGACCGTTGTCAACCCGAGAGAAATCTGACTCCTCACTCCTTGGCTGTGCTACGTGGATTCGGAAGAGACGGCGGCACCCTTTTGGTATTTCTGGACCGTCGCGACCGTTTCAGAACCGAAACGTCATTTGTGCCGAAACGTCGTGTCGTGGTTGCAGCCATTATGACACACGTTCTCAGAGAGTTGAAACGTTTCGTGTGCCACTGGGTTTGATTGGCGACTATGGGGTTTCGCGCTTGGGAGATTTATGTCACTTATAAATAGAAGGAATACATCAATCGATTGGCACATTCCCTTGCCTTTTGCCTGAAAGAATTCTTGCGAGTATACTTTCTTCCCGATAATTTCAAGCTCTTATTTGCTCCCTGTGAGCCGAAAAACTTCCATCCTTTCCTTTCGTCGCCTCTTTTCTTTGCTAAATTAACACAATGACTGGTAATTCTTCTCGCGCTGACCTCCCTGTCCCGATTCCGGCGCCGGAAAACAATACTCCGACCACCGGAGGGGCAGAACTGGTGGAGGATGAGGAGGTTCCATCAGTAGCCGAGATCTTGCCCCTCCCTGGAAGAGCATGGGCTGATTTCAGCGGTCGCGTTGGGGAGGAACCCGAAACTGTCCCCTTAGTGATGAAGGAGGAGGATATTGTAGAATTGAAAGCCCGGTAGGGAATTCCTGGTTATATCGAAATGCGGCCGGCGGTAGGGGACGACATCGTCCATTTTGACCACCCCGGGTACTGCGTATTCTACGCGTACCCCTTCCTTATTAGGTACACTCTTCATCTCCCACTCCTGGTGGTGGACTTCTGTCGCTTTTATGAGGTATGCCCTGCCCAACGCTCGTTGTACCTGTATAAACTGTTTCTGATGTTGCTCAAGTTCGCGGAACTCGTCGGCCATGAGGTCACTTCGGGGCACATGCTCAACATCTTCGCCCCTCAGCATATTCGTGGTACGATGATCCACATGCGCCCTCGGGGGTCGAAAAGCCTGGTGGTGAAGATGGACGACAGGGCTAACCATCGTTTCTATGAGAATTACTTCTATGTGCGGACCGAGCACCTCATGGCGGATCCAATGGGGTTCCCTGAGAAATGGATTTTTGCGCGTAAGTTTGTATGTTGTTTTAATTTTAGTCGAAGGGATGCACGACCATTTCTTATCGCGATACTAAATCTTTGCCAATTTTTGCAGCCGCGAGATTGTCTCCTCCACCTGTCGAAAGTATCCGTGAGTGGGTGAGCACTATTCTTCCTCATACGGTGGGGGTCCGCACGTGGGCGGCCTTATATGACAAGTATGGGCGCAAGACTCTTTCAGGTAAGATGTCGTGTCTGTTCGCCGTTTTTCTCCTTCCCTTCTTTGTATTTAATTTCTCACATGCTGTTCATCGATGTCAGGGAGGGTGCGGAGAGCGAGGGCTCCTCCGTTAGCTTTCCGGCAACTAGCCTCATCTACTCGCCCTATCGCAATACCCACTGCCCGATCTTCGTCGAGGGCTGTTTCAGTTGAGTCTGTGGCAGCGGTTACTCCAGCTAAGGCTGCTTCTCAGGCTGAAGTTCAGACTCGTGTTGTTCGCCCGACCGGTGAATCTCCGCCTACCGAGGACGAAAGGGGACCTTCCTAAAGGCGGCGAGTGGAGTTCGATATAGCGCCCCCAACAGTGATTTATTCGACGACCTAGAGTGGCGGTTGATACGGCTCCCCCTGTAGGGACGGAGCGGGCCGTTGCATCTGCTCAATCAGAGATTCCAGCCATTGTCGGTGACCATCATCTTGCCGCGACGGAGGGTCAGGTTACTGGGGCCGCCGTTGTCGTTTCGGACGTACCCTCGTCCTCCGTGCTCGGTCATACTTCCTCTTCAGCTGCTGACAAAGGAAAGGGAGTCATGGTCGACGACTACGAGTGTGAGTCGGACCTCGACCCTGATGATGTTAGGATGTTTGAGGAAGGCATTACCCATTCGGTGGTTCGAGTGGGAGGTCCGGCCCGCTTTCTTGAGATTCCTTCGGATGTCAACCTTCTGGGGATGCGGAGGATTTGGTACTGCAGTTCGACATTTTGTGCTCCGAGGCCAAGACTATGGCCCTTCGGAATGTTCCCGATACTGGTTTGATGGATGAGGTGGCCGTTATGGGCTTGAGAGTACGTTACATTATCCCTGTTGCTTTTCTTTCGTTTATCTTGATGACGGGGTACTAACCCATCTTCTCGTTTTTCAGACGTATATGCTGGAGGTGGAGAGTATTCGCAGGGCCAACATTCGGGCCAAGATTTTCTTGAAGATGCTGGAGAAATATCGGCGCTATCGCGACAAGTGCCGTGAGATGCATGAGCGGCTGAAGGCGAACCCATGTGATCGGACTCTAGGCGAGGAGTTGGAGAAGAGGGACCAGGAATTGTTGCAGGCTATTCGCAGCAAGAGTGCGCTTGAGGAGCAACTTCGTGCGAAGGACGAAGAGCTCGAGCTTGGGAAAGAAGTTGTTGCGGAGTGTGAATATCTCCAGGAGAAGTTGAGATCGATGCAGTCTGAGATGGATCAGAACCTCCTCAGGGTCGAGGCTATGAGTGCGGAGTGGGTGGGAAAATTGGCCGAGATGGAGAGAAAGGTGGCCGCGTTGGAATGCATGGAGAGTGCCTGGTCCTCAGCTTCGGAGAGGGCGGCGACTTTGGAGGATACCATCCGCGTCCTCCAATCCGAGCAGGAATCGGAAAGGGCGACGGCCACGCTAAGGGAGGAGAGGCTTGAAGAGCGCATTAGCGAGATTGACCGGGAGGCCTCGATCTTGGGAGATTGGGTCGATGCTCTGGAAGCTGAAAAGGAGCAACTGCTAGCTCAACTAGAGTCTTCCTCTGCCGCCGTTCCTCGTCATTTGCACGAGCTTTGGGTCCACGCTGAAGCCCATCGGGATATATATAAGAATCTTTGGGAGATCGGTAAGGTGACGGAGGCCTCATATGAAGAAGCGCGGGTGAAGGCGCGAGAAGCTCGCGTCAATTGTGGATATGACTCGGCGACGCCAGAAGCTGATGAGGGCGCGGGCGCCGAAGGTAAACTCCCCGGAGGTGAGGGTGGCAATGATGATGCCGAATAGAGAGATAATGATCTTGATCTGTTTTCTGTTTGTTGTTTTCCTCCTTTATTTTTTTTTGTCGGTTGTCGTTGTTATTTCCTTCTTCTTTTCCCTTGTTATTGTTGTTTTTTTTATATAGTTGACTGGGGCCTCATGTAATCCGCGACCATTTGCGCGGTGACTTTGTATAAAGAAGAGCGTTTCGCTGTTATTTGTCTCGTACTTTACCTTTGTTTTTGTTTTTCATGATTACGGCGTGAGATAGATTCTCGCACGGCGAGTCCCAGTCTTTTCGTACCTTCTGACGGCCCTTGGCCTTAGGAATATTTCGAATTTTCTCTTTGGTGATGGCTCATGGCCTTGAAGGGTGTTATTTCGACCTATCGAAATGTCAATCCATCGTCGTCCGATCGAGGTTGAATTCTTCTTTTTGGCAAAGGCTCTTGGCCTTAAAGGGTGCTATTTTGACTTATCGAAATGTTAACCCATCGTCATTCGATCGAGGTCGAACTCGTCTTTTTGGCGAAGGCCCCTGGCCTTAAAGGGTGTTATTTTGACTTATCAAAATGTTAACCCGTCGTCGTTCGATCGAGGTCGCACTCCCTGATCCGTTACCATTTGACCTTTCTAGCACTGGCTCGGTACGGCAAGTGATCTCTGGTTCGACCGCACTCGGAGTTCTATGTTGACTTTGAAGCTGAGCGATAGCAGCCTGCTGAGTCTGTAGCATCTCGAATATTACCTGGAGGCTAACTCCCCTATCTCCTACGCCCTGTGTTCCTTGGCCACCAGATCGGCCTTCCCTACGTACACTCCCTTCAGGGTCTGCGCCTAAATCCGTATTCAAAGCAAAGTGCGAACTGATATCGACTGGATCGACCGTACTCCCCCGAGATTAGCCGGTGGCACCCCGGCTCCTGTAGCAATTACGTTATTGTTTTCCCCGTGAAATCCAAGACCATCTTCACCATGTACGGGTGAGTTATGTGAGTTTGACATGTTTTAACCTGAGAACAAAAATTCTTGACAAGAACAAGTGTGAAAATAACGTGTGTTATCAGAATCAGCACTGAAACAATCACTATTATCCTTAGCCCCACGGTGGGCGCCAAACTGTTTACCCTAAAATTCGAATAACAATTAAACTTATATTGTGGTAAGGATATGTGATTTAATCCAATACCAATTGATAAACAAGGAATTAAATGTATAAATTGAAGAATAAAATAAGTCAAACCAGTGTGCAAGCCAAATCTCGACCTCGAACTATGATGGCCTCGAGGTGGAATAGTAGGAATAGCAAGTTACAAAGCAACTCTGATGAACAGTGAGTAAAATAGCTAGAGAATAAAGTGTATGTATTATATTATCAGTCAAAACGTATTTTACAAATGGATGGGCTCCCCTTTATATAATAGGGGAGTCCTAAATAAGGTACACTTCTAATTACAGAAATAAATCCCGTGATTGGCGCCGATAACCGCTTGGTATGATCTATTCTGAGATTTCCGCCGAGACCTTAGGTTGGTTGCTAACATCTCGCCATCCCGTTATTATGCCTTACTCGAGGTTGGTCATACTCGGCCTTGGTTTTCATCGAGCACTTCGATCCTCAAGCTCTATACTCCGCCATCGGGCTCGAGCCAAATCCGTTTTGAGCTCATTCTCGAATCAACTCCTCGAGCCCAAGAAATCGAGGCATACCTAATTTTGATCGTATACACACATATTAACCATTTATTACGAGGTCGAACAAAATAAAACGAAAGGTGGATTATTCCACAAAATAGAATAGTGGTACTAAGCGAAATTCGAAGTCAAATTTTTCTTTACGATAATATTATCATGCCATTATTGTGATTTATAATAATTTTTACGCAGTTTCCAATTTACATTTTATCTCAAAAAACTTAAAAATTCTATTTCCGAATTCATGATCAAAACTATAAAATTTAACTCTCGAATTCGAACTCCATCACATAGGAAATATCTCATTTTAACCATTGATTGTAGAGCAACCAGAGAAACATAAAAGTAGGATTATATGACAAAACAAAAAAGTTAAAGATATAAATAAGATATTATTGCATTCCTCAATTTGGCTGAATACAGAAAAACCCATAATGCTAGTACAAAAGAGTTCTAAAATTCCAAGAGTGAATCAACCCAACAACTAATGAATAGAATGGAAGTTTGAAAAACACCTAAAACTTGCCATACTACTTATAACTTCTCTCATAACACTGAAGTACATTCACATGAGTACCTAAGTCCCATGGTCATTATGTACTATAGACATGATTATAGTCTCTCTCTTTTTGTTCTTTCTTTTTTTAACATTTATTTGTAATTGCAATTTTATTACTTAACTATTTACAAATATTTGTCTTCCCAATTGCCAATGTGAAAGCAAAAGAAAACCAAAGATGCTGGTACTACTATTCTATTACAGCCGCACATGCGCAGTCACGGACCTTAGCTGGTCTCCTTTGACACTTGCGGCCGAAAATTGATTCACGAGGCTCCACTTGGTTTAAAAAGGTTTGTGCAGGTGCATGAACATATCCTGCAGCGGCGACATCTGATAACTGCTCTGGAACTGTGAACCTAACAAGCTATTATCCACTGTTGTGGCGCCGGTAGTGGCATCCATGTAATTAAACGGAAGATCAAGGGTAGCTTTCTCCCAGTCGGTCAGCTTCGGTTCGCTCTGCACTTCCCTCTCGCACGTGAACTCCGGCGAAAGCACGTGCTCCGAGCAGCTCGAATCGGAGTGGATCTTCGGAACTGAATCCGACGGGTCCAGGTAGAAGAAATCGTTGTGCACTTGCTGCTGCTGCTGCGGCGGCGGTAGAATCTCCGGTTTCCGATCCTCTGGAGATTCTACCATATCCATATAGCTTGTGTTCATTTTCCGGTTACTGAGTTGATTCTTTTCAATCGAGCCCTTTTTGTTGTATATTCGGCATAAAACCCAATCATCCAGCTGTAAACAAATAGAAACCGTCAGATAAACCGAAACACAATCTAGACCGTCAAAAACAATCAATCAATTCCAAATTCTGTTCCGCTACTCACCCTTAAGCTATTGTTATTCTTACGAGCAGATCGGTCAACATCAGCAAGCCTATATTCGTGCATGATCCAATTAGTCTTCTCTCCTTTGGGAGCCTTGCCGGCGTAAAACACCAATGCTTTCTTAATTCCCATTGGCTTCGGATGTCCAATCGGTTTATCGGCACCAGTTGCTTTCCAATAACCAGTTCCAGCAGCTCGATTTGGGCGTGAACCGTTCGGATACTTTCGGTCTCGAGGTGAAAAGAAGTACCATTCTTTCTCCCCATACAATGCCAAATCTGAAACAGAAATACCAACATTTTGGTTAATTCAAAAATTCACCTTCAAACATCTGAACTGTTTTATATTAACAAAGGTGAAGGAGAAAATTACTTACGAGGAAGATCCCAAGGGTCATACTTGTAGAGGTCAATTTCAGCAATAATTGGTACGGCAATTGGCTGCGAAGCGCATTTTCGGCATAGATAGTGCATCACAAGTTCTTCATCAGTTGGGTGGAATCTGAAACCTGGAGGTAATTGCAACTCTGCCGCTGTCATTTTTTTGATTTTCCCCAATTAATTTACTCTCCCTTTTTCTCCTTTTTTTTTTAGGTTTTTTTTTTTTGGTGGGAGGTCTAAATACAGAGTATTGAGAGAGAATAGAATAGGAAAATGCTTGAAAGTTGAAACTTCGAACACAAGGGAGGGAAGCGAATATATAGAGATTGTAGAAGGGACACGTGGCAACGATAAGCCAAGAGATCTAGAAAAAACGTGTTAAAATAATCAGAAAATATAAAAAAATAAAATGTAAATAAAGTGATGGACACGTATGCAAGAATTGAGTTGGGTGGAATGCGACAATACGTATCGCTGACCTGGGTAAGAGTGGTAGGGGGTGGGTGCATTTGGTCACTGCTTACGCACTGATTTTTGGACAGGAGTGCCAAATAGACTAGGTGGTTCGGTGGGTTCCGGGAAATTTCTGGTTCGGTTTTGGGTCAGAGTTATTTGGAGCGGCAGTGGACACGTATGTCAGGTCGATGCACGCTTGGTTATTTGGTAGCGTCACTTTGACAAAATTGTGGGCCTTCTTTTTATTTTATGTATTTTTTTATTAAATAAAATAAATTAAACAGAAAAGAGATGTGGAACTTTTTGTAAGTGAGGTGGGGGGTTGGTTTGTCCTTTGGCAGTTACAATTGAATCACTATTTAGGAGATCAGCAATGTGTCACTAATATAGTGAAAATCACGGCTAGTAGTGCCACGTATACTAATGATGAATTTTGCTTTAAAAAAAGAAATATATGAGTATATTGATTTGGCTGATGAATTCGAAACACACTGCTAAGAGAAGCAATTATTGATTGATCAAACTTTTAAAAAGTATTTTGAGGTGTACTTTTTTCAAAAGTTGTTTTTGGAAATAAATTATTTTCTTTAGCTTTTTCAAAACTATTTTTGTTTCTACTCAAAAAAAAAAAATTTTTTTTCTAAGAGTTTGGCCAAACACTTTAATTTTGAGAAAACAAAATATCTTTTTGAAGAAAAAGTACTTATGGTCTTGGAGAAGCTGAGCCAAAAAGGCAATAAAATTAGATACGGATCAGGAAGTTTATGTAGTTCTTATTGTAATCTCAAATCAATATATAAAATAATAATTTGGTTCACAAATCACAGTTAAATATTTATAAATATTTAATAAATTATTTTACAAAAATATAACGTCTACGTGAAAGTTGTTGATTTCCATATACAATGCTCTTAACCCGCCACTAATTAAAACTTGTTTAGGAGAAAAAACATTCTCCGTAAGACAGGGAAGAGAAAAAGCGAAATACATAAACGGTCCCTTCAAGTTGTCCTCAACGGTCAGCCAGACACCTCAACTAACCCTTTTATCATTTAAACACTTCAAGTGGCTATTAACTGTACCAAATAGACACCTCATAGTGACATGGCAAGTTACGTGCATTTTAGTTACAGTTGAGCGCGTGAGGCTTTTATCAGACTTGTTTTCTCTTATTTTTAGAATTAAGTTAAATTTTATGTCTGGGTCCCACACCACATTATCATTTTTGCCCACACCTTTGAACGATCAAACCAGTATTTTTTCACCCAAATTTCATATGAACCTTCCTCACCCCAACATCATTATCTCCCCCACCTTAAACCACCACCTTCCACCGTAAATTCACCACCTATATTTCAACCTAGATGCAAAAACTATAAAAAAAAAATTAAAAAAGAAAAAACAGAAGCTCGCATCGAGAAGGTTGCCGGTTATCTTTCAGCTGTTTTCAGGTCAGCAAAACAAAAGGCCGGTAACTTCAAGTGGCCTCAGTTAGAGTCTGGAGAATCTCGACCAGTAAAGAGCGAACCATCTTTTTATCGGACAAGGATGAGCCATCTGTAATGCATTCAAATGACAAGCTATTAGCTGCAGATGCGAGCTCTTCTTCCTCACTTGGACGGGCCAATAGTGAAGACTTAAGATTGTCAGATCAACTGCTGTCTTTATCTGAAAACTTTGAAGAATTTAACGCTGATAAAGAAGCGAAATTAGAAGAGTGGTTGGGAGAATAAGGAATTTGTGAAGTCCCATTTTCTTTTCTTTGTGGCTGTTGCTCTATTACATATAAATCGTTAATTATTGGAGTATTTTCTGTCCTACAATGGCGTTGGCTCTACTAAATCAGGGACGAGAGAAAGATAGGAGGTGAGAGGGAGATGGGGCGGAAGGAAGAAGAAGAAGAATAGGGTTGGGCGTTGGGAAAGGTGCTGGTGTGCTAAAAATGTAAAAAGGGTTTTTTTTTCTTTCTTTAATGTATTTCTTTGTTAATAACAATTATCAATTTTTTTAATTATAAATTACACGTGTCATTGTTTAATTAGTTCGTTTGACACGTCATTGGCAAAGTGTAACTCACGCATCTGGTCTGCTGCACTCGGGTGTTTATTTGGTACAGTTAATAGCCACTTGAAGTGTTTAAATGATAAAAGGGTCAGTTAAGGTGTCTGGCTGACCGTTGATGATAACTTGAAATGGCCGTTTATGTATTTCGCGAAGAGAAAATATTTTTAAAGGTATATTTATTTTGTCTCGAATGTGATGAGATGAATTATTTTTTTCCTTCTAATTGGAGATTTCGAAATAGATAGGTATTATATGGTGTGAATTCAGATTAATTGGATTGATGAGTTTTAGGACAAGTGAATTATACCGGAAGAAAAACACTTTCTTTCGTGTCGAACTTTAATTAAGTCTCAACTATTGTCTACTATATCAATTTGTAGCACTGGGAACAAAGGACAAATGTTTGGTCGAATAGGTTTTACCCATTTCACAATCACAACATGCTAACGCAACAGTATAGTGAATAACTTCCATTTTTGCTCAAAGATAAGAGCGGACGTGAGTCTCTAATATGATTGGCGGATTTAGTGTCAAATCAGGTCAAGTCCTGCACCTGTCTAGACTATCGTTTCATCTTCTATTTTCTATTTTATATATTTTTGTGTCTCGCTTCGAATTTTTTCAAGCGATTAATTAAAAGAAAATAATTACAAGTCTATTCAAGTTCTACGGGGTAAGTTGATTTTATGCAATTGTGTTAGATAGTGTTAATTCGGGCAGTCTGCAGCTTGGCAGGATGAATTAGAAAAAATAATGCATACACCAGCTTTTAGTATGAAGAATTAACTCAAATAATCACCCAAATTAAATAGCTTTTACTAATATCTTGTTTGATATACTTTTTCAACCTATGTATTACTAATGCAAATATTAGTTATACAGTCTATTTGATATTATCCTACTTATAACTAATACATAACAAATCATAGTATTAGCAATTTCAAGGCTATTAATGCATACATTAAGATAAAGTTGTCCTTAAAGTCCCTTAAAGCTATAGAATATGGAGGACATTTTTGTAAACTACTAATTTTCTTAAAAATTATGTAATGCATTTTGATTTTTAATACACTATAACAAATAGTGAATAAGAAATAATTTGTGCATATGCTTGCATTACTAATCCCTGATTTACTAATATACCTTATTCAATACTATTCGTATACAGTATACACCCTACCAAACGACTCCTAAGTTCATAAATTGTGTAAGCATTGTAATCCTAGCACATTTCGATTAAAATGCTCCTAATAATTAGTACTAATGCTTAACTAGACAATTATCCTTTCCATTCTAAATTATATGAGACTTTTTTCCAATTTGACGCAACTCGATTCCTAGTATTATTTTACGTAATGTTATCAACTTCCAAGAATACTTATCAATTCCAAGAATCCTTATCAATTTAATTATTCAAACTGCAAACCTTAATATGTTATATTATCAAATTAACTTTTTTAACAGTAGTTTAATATTTTTCCACTCTGACGAACATAACACCACAAGTCAAGTTAACATATCCTCGTATCATGTCGAATACCGTCACCACAAATTGAAAAAGACGGATTAAAATATTACTACTATTTAGAGAACTAGAGCATGGCCGGGATGTAGTGTTTCCTTCTTTTTTCTGGACCACAGTAATTACACCTTGAAATTTACACTTTTACTATTATGAATAGCAATACTCAAATTTTAATAGTTGGAGAAAATTGAAAAAAGAGATGCATGATGTGCAAAGAAACTTACTCGGATTTAGGCATAATAATTCTGTACATAGAAATTCAATAGTAAAAGTTACCAAATGAAAAAAATCCATATTATATTAACAGCTTGTTTGGATGGTTGTTACACATCGTTTCATTATGTATCGTATCGTACTGTATTGTATTGTATTGTACTGTATTGTTTGATGAATATAATGTTTGGATAGATTGTATCGTTTGCCGTTGTTTCATGATATGATGCACCAGCAATATGAAAAATAAACTTGCAATATTATAAAGAAAAATTATGATAGGGGATAAATTTATAATATAAAAATGTAGGGTAAATGATAAAATAAAATTATTTAATAATAATGAAGGGTGAGATGAGAGAAAAAAATAAAACAACGATGCAACCCCACCAAATCGGTTGTTACATAAAGTGGCACATTTCGTCGTTACATAACGATGGATTTACGATACGATACAATTAATAAAATTTAAGTAACAACCAAAACAGACATCCTATTTAAAATTACAATACGATACAATACAATAGGTAACTACCATCCAAAAAAGCTGTAAGGGGTCGTTTGGTAGGGTGCATAAGAATAATGCTGAATAGGGTGTATTAGTAATGCTGGTATTAGTTATGCTTGCATTATTTATGCTGGTATTAGTTATGCTGGCATATTTCTTATCCATTGTTTGATTTGATGTATTAAAGCATTGCACAAATTCTAAAAGAATTGCCTGTTTACAAAAATGCCCTCAAAACCAGTCCATCACTCTAACTTTTTAAAAGAAACATATGTTGAGAAATGTCTTTATATGGAAAAGTTTAAAAAAAATTATTTGATTTGTCTACCTATATTGTAGTATAGAACTAAATATTTATTTATAAAAAAATATATGCTAAGTATTTATTTATTTACTAGAGATATAATTTTATTTCTCACTATTTGGATTATTTTAAACTTGCATTAATATAATAACTAGCATATTTTAATCAAGCATAAATTTTGAAGGACAATTTTGTCTTTAATTAAGCTAATGCATGCATTAAAACTTATTGTATTGCTAATACCATGGTTTTCTATGCATTAGTTATGCATAGGATAATACCAAATAAGATGTATAACTAATGCATTTAAAATACTTACCAAACAAGATATTATTAATACACAAAGCTAATGCATGCATTATTTTATCTAATACATCCTACCAAACGACCCCTAAGGCATATACAAGTTACTGTTAGATAGTTTGAGGAAAATTTAACAAAATGCTATGAGACGAGAGAATATGCCAAGGCATGTACCACTCATCCACTAAATTATTAGCCTTTTGAGACCTTTGCTCAATCAAGTGCGGTTTTTGAAATATTTATATTCTGACACAATAGGACAAGCTAGACAAGTCCCAACTTTACTTTTCTAAAAGATATTTTATGTTCAAACTTCAGAACTGATTAAATAAAAGACCCACCGTACTTTAATTTAGAGACTCCAACTTAAAACATTTATCAAAGCGCCTTAAATTGACATTAGAAAATCAAAAATATTAGCAGTAGCGACTTTTCTGTTGGATTTTGTTTATAAGGAAGAAAACAATTTTTGAATGCTTTACTAATTATTCCATGACAATAGTAACTTTGTTAAAATATTCTCCAATGGTTAATCTAAGAATATATTTCAAACTTATTGGAAAGGAGAACTAGGTAAAGTATAGGAAATTTTATTAGTATCTTTTTGTCAACTTTTCGTTAGTGCGATGTGTTCATATGTCAAGGAAATATGCAGCTCGACTCAAGATATATGGAGAAGCCGTACGTGACTCAATATCGCCTGGTTGAAGTTAGGTAAAATATTTGACTTTAATCATGGAGCTGAAAGATTCTTCACAAATTCAAGGATAAGTTTGGAATTTGAATAAGGCTTTTTCGGGAAAAATTTACCACAAATAATATTCATGTCAGAAATAATTTGTGTTTGAATTATGATTTTGTCCATGCTCCTTGGAATCATTATAGATGTTTTGGCTGCGTTTTGAGACATAAGTGACTTGAGATAACAACATGCATATCAGCATATGAAATAAAATGCGACGCCATTTGCAAGTTTGCTTTGGGTAGTTTTTGAGAGCCATCATATCTTTGTTGTTTTTTTCGTCGGAGAGCCATCGTCTCTAGAAATGGTATTTCTATCATTCTATGGAGCTCCTCTTAGTCGATTCATTTTTCCAAGAAAAACCCCTTTATATTCAAGTAAAAAGGAAAAAGTTTGAACAGAGACAAATAAAAGAAAAGATTGAGTAGGAACCCATAGATAATATTGTTATATTACATCAAGGTAAAATTTAATTTTGTCATACTCTCTTTCCTTGTCATTTTACTACCCTAACTCTCACCTTGTAAGGAAATTAAAGTAAATCAGCTTTAATTTATAGTAAAGGGTGTTGGGTAAAATCGGGTCAAAGACATACACTTTTATATGGTGCAATATTTTGTATTTCGAGTCAAGGCCGCATAGGTTCTCCAAAAATTGCTCAACAATGCACTTGATATGTATTAATTTCCATGTGTGACTTTGTTCATATACCAATGAAAGACAATGACGGAGCCACAACAAGTGAAGGAGAGGTCCAATTAAATTTCCTTCATTGAAAATTTTACTGTGTTAAATAGTGGAAAAGTAATATAAACTTGACATAAGGATAGTTTTTTACTGTACAATTAAGTGCAAATTTTTTGAATCCCAAATTCCTCCATTGTTCAAAAGGAACGACAAAGGCAGAAACTCGTGTGTAGACGTTGATAAAAACAGAAGTGGGGTTTTTGCATGACTTTCTAGCTAGTATCACGGAAGAAGTGATAGAATTAAAAGGTGTCTACGTGAAATGTACCCATTGAACTCCATCATTTTCAAGGTCTTCATTTTGACTAATGCTCCAAAAATGAACTGGCTGGGAAGGAAAAAAACAAGGCGGTACTAAGCAAGTTGGCAGAGGAAGCCAATCGCAAGTGGCCCGCCGACGCCGTACTTTTCCGCCGCCCTCTCTCTGCAGTCCACAAAGCTTAATTCTCTTTTCCTTGGACCCTCACTTTGATTTCCTCAACACCTTCACCAGTATCCAAAAAGTTTCTTATCATCCATCCTTCCTCAGACACAGCCTGCTTCAAGATTTTAAGTGGGGTAGTAAAATATTACGTACTGTACTACTAATAATAAGTTAAAAGAGGTCATCCTAGATTGATTTTGTAGTTTTCTGCAATGAGGATAAAGTTAAGCTATTATGATTTGTTAGTATAATTGGCCTAATGAAAAAGGATAATGACTGCTTGATGTGATCCTACGTGTGTGAATGAAAAATAAACCTTCTGTGTATTAACTTCTATTTCAGCTCATTTGCTTTACGCCTACTAAAAAAGCAGTTCGGCACGTTAAGCTTCCGCTATACGCGAAATCCGAAGAAGAACCGATACGTAGCCTTACCCTGATTTACGCGTTTTCCTAATATTGACGGGCGTTTCTAGAATTAAGTGACCACAAGTTTGGTTGCTATGCTTATCGTCCTTCCGCAACATCTCAAAAAGGCACGCACCATATTATAATGCTTTACATACACACGGAAAAACATACAGACATATAGATAGAGGAATAGCGCGACTACTTTTACATTAGTTGTCAAAGTCTATACCTGTTAACGGAGGTTTTGCCGGAGTTCTCACAAAAGGTGTTTCTCTTCATCGTATGGATCAAATGGTTATGGAAAAGAAGTCACAAGGATCTAACTGATGTATTTAGAATTTGGGACGGCTAATATTTGGTCCAGTCTTGTTGGACCAAGAGTGTTTACCTTGAAAATGGTATCAACAATTATATTTGATTTTGTGGTTCTAAAAATATGTGATTTATTTCAATACTAGTTGTTTGGCAATAGATGCTAAGTGTAAGTAAAGAGAATAAGATATGCAAACCAATATTGTCGCAAGACTGGGCCTCGAGCTGGCTGGAACAGGGGGCCTCAAGGTCTAGTTAGGGCAATTAGCAATGAACACTTGATGAAGAAACAATGATATCGAAGGCCTCGAAGATAGCCTTTTGCGGTTAATAATGGGCAATAAATGAAGAACAATAAACGAACAATAAATCTGTAGAGTAATCGTTGAACACGTTTAGGCAAGAAAAGCAGAGAATGTTCTATTGTATTCAATATTCATCTGTCTTTACAAAATGTCAAGGGTCCCCTTTATATAGGAGGGAGGAACCCCAACATAGTACATGTCTAATAATGACGAGGAAATGCTATTGGTACAACTGTATAATGGCTCAGTACGGATTTGTACTATTCTTGCAGACTTGGTCAGCTCTAACCACGTATCCTTGGGAGCTTTCCCGCCTTTCCATGACGATCATCGATTTAAACTGCTCCGAGATTGACTACAGTGAACCTTCGATATGTTCCCTCGAGGACGCACCTCAGAGTCACACTTCAAATTCTGCTTCGAGCTTCTCGAGGTCGGGCGTGGAGTGCCATAGTAGCCCCAAAGTCGAACTCCCCGATTTTGGCCGTATACAGATAGTCCCCGCGTTTCTTAGAATGAAATGATAAGAAACGATCTTGAGTTCTTGCCTCTTCGATACCCCCATTGTGACGTCTGCCACGTGANTGCTAAGCTTGAAACAAATCTTTTGAGGATGAAAGCCGAAGTTGTGGATGCCCGAGCCGAAGCCGAAGAGGTTCGAGCAAAGGCCGATAAGAAGGTGGCCATCTATCTGAAAGATGCTGTTGAAGCTCGTACGAAGTTGAGGGGGGCTTCCGATCGAGAGAGAAGAAGCAATGAATATGTCCGATGCAGATCCCGGAGGGAAACTCTCGAGGAGATTCATGGTAAGGGCTTCGATCTCTCGGGGAAGATAGAGCAGGCCAAGGCGGATGAGTTCGACACCAAGTTCCTCGTTTCCGATGCTGAAGACAATGAGGAGGAGGCCGGTGAGGGAGCTGGTCCCGAGGGAGCCGATTGAGACATAGTCCCCGAGGGGGAAAGGCTAGTTCCCGAGGGTAGACTAAGTTTTTCTTTCTAGCTCTTTGTATAGGGCTCCCTGTGGGAGTGTTGTAAGTGTATCTTTGTGCCATTATTTATAATAAAAAAGGAACCCTTTGGTTTTCCCTTTACATAAATTTCCACTTGCTTGTGTCTTTGTTTATGTTTTGAGTTTTAATGCTTGCCGATAATTAGTCTGATATGTTGGACTTTAAGATAGGAACCCTTAGGTTGTGTTTGATGAGTAATTGATAATAGTTGACCGTTTAGGGCTCGGTCCTCGAATCAAGTTTTGACTCGGGCTCATTGACCCTTAGGTTTTCAACATATTGGCTCTTAGGCTTTTTAGCTCGGCCCTGAGGCTCCGTAGATTGGCCTTGAGGCTCTTTAGATTGGCCCCGAGGCTCTTTATGTTGGCCCTTAGGCTCTTACGCATTGGCCCTTAGGCTCTTTAGGCTGGCCCTTAGGCTCTTACGCATTGGCCCTTAGGCTCTTTTTAGATCGGGTCGATGCGACCTCTAATATGGCTATAGTTTTCCCTCATTTTGGCTTAAGACTTTTGAAGTTTTGATTATGCCTTGGCATGTTTTATGCTCGTCCGACTCTTCGACGGCTCAAACGAGAACCTCGAATATGAGTCGATATGTGACGATAGCTGAGTACCTCGTGAGGTTCGCTCGAAGGCTGAGTTTTCAAAACCTTTTCATCGAAGGCTGATTGTTTTCGAAACCTTTTTGTTGTTCGGAGCTGATATTATCGAAGCCCTTTGCTTATGCCGAGGGTAGCCTGATTAACCGGTTCTTTTCGAAGTATTTTCGAAGTATTTGAAGTCCTTTAGTTTTATGGCGGCAGTCGGACGTCTCCGAGCCGCGTTAATTCGGCCGTAGCCTTTTAGTTCGACCGTAGTCTTTACATTTGGTCGTAGCCTTTAGTCCCCGGGTGCGGTAACCTTGGCGTCTATGTTGAGGGTATGCCTTTTTAGGGGTCTTACAAGTTCGAATATATATCCTTGGCCTTAATATCGGGGTTATGCTTTTTTAAGGTCTTATAAATTTGAGTACGCCTCGTTGAGGTCTTATAAGCTCGGTATTGCCTCATTGAGGTCTTATAAGTTTGGGCATGCCTCGTTGAGGTCTTACAGATTCGATGCTGCCTCACTGAGGTCTTACGAGCTCGAGTTTTTGATGGCTTCGATGAACTGACTATCGATGGTTGTCCCCGAGTGTTCGAGGATTTTTGGCCCTTGAGCCGTTTTGCGTGACAGTAGCAAACTTCTTTGAGGCACAAAGTGTTTTGATAAGCAAAGATCCTTCCTCATTTACTTGATATATGCGTACATGTTTTTTGCCTTTTGAGGCTCGACTATTCTACATGGACACGGTTCATTTGACTGTTTGGCCCAATACAACATTCTCCTATCGAGGTCCTCCTAGGCATAGTTCGATTTCTTTCGAGAGGTGACCTCCCGGGGTGATGCCCCCCAAGTATTTGAGGTTGATCGAAGAGAAGCCTTGAATACTTGATGAGTTCTCCTTAGGTAGCATATGGATGTTGCCTCGTTAAAAACCTTGCCGGTAAAACCCGTTTGGGATAAAACCCGATCTAAGGGAAAAAGAGCGCAACGCATGCTTTAAAACCCAAGGTCTTAGAGCTGGAGGGTGCTTCGATTCCTCTCAATCGAACATCTGCAATAAGTTAGTATAAAACATAAATGAAAAGGGAGAGGGTTGTACCTTAGCAATGATAGCGTTCGAGCCTCGATACGTTTCAATTGCTTGCTCCGAGGATGCGGCACGGTCCTTTATTCACTCATTCGGATGTAGCCGAGAATGTCGGTTGTGGTTGCTACCTGGTTGTTTGCTTATCTTTTGGCTTCTTCGATGTAGAGGGCGTCGATGCCGGTGCCATGTCGTGCACCACGAACATCTCTCTTGCTGCATGCTGCTCCCCGTACACTGCTTTTACTCCATCCTTGGGTTGAAATTTCATCATTTGATGAAGGGTTGATAGCACTGCCCTCATACTGTGTATTCACTGCCTCCAAGTAAGGCATTGTGTCTCATGTCACCTTCGATGACATGAAACTTGGTATCTTGGATTGTACCGGCCACATTGACCGGGAGGATGATCTCCCCTTTCGTTGTCTCGCTCGCCATGTTGAATCCATTGAGGAGTCGAGAGGCGGGTATGATCTGGTCAAGCAGTCCGAGCTGCTCCACCACCCTCGACCTGATTATGTTGGCCGAGCTACCTGGATCACCAGCACATGTTTAATTTGAAATTTATTCATAAGAAAAAAATTACTAGTGCGTCATTATTAGGCTGAGACAAGGTCTCGATGTCCTCTTCGCTGAATGTGAGAGCATCCTCTGGTATGTAACTCCGAGTTCACTTTTCCCTGGTGATGGATATTTTCATCCGCTTGACAACGGGTCCCTGTGGGGCGTCGACCCCTCCAATGATCATGTGGATGACGTGCTATGGTTCTTCTGGTTCGTTCTTCCTGTTCGCCTCTCTTTGCCGAAATTGGTTTTTTAGCTCGGCCGCTGAGGAACTCTCGAAGGTGCCCTTCGCTGATCAGTCGGGCTACCTCTTCTCGAAGCTGTCTGCAATCCTCGATCCTCTGACCGTGAGTGCCGTGATATTTGCATACTAAGTTAGGGTTCCTCTGTGAAGGGTCTGACAGTATAGGTTTTGGCCACCTGGTATCTTTGATTTTACCTATGGCCGATACGATGTCCGAGACATCGACGTTGAAGTTGTACTCAGATAGCCGGGGTGCCTCTACCGGCCCAGTGTGCCTACTAACCCGGCTTTACTCATGAGTCCTTGGGAACTTTGACCTCGATCTGTCCTTTGATCGCCTCGAGGTGTATTATGCCTCGGGGCGTTTCTTCGATCTTCTACATATGGCTGGTATCTTTGCTTGTTTGGTCTCGACTCCCTTTCTGTAAACCTTTGCTCCTTTGTTAAGAGCTAGCTAGGATATATTGAGCCCGAGGGGGCTCCTAATTGGTCGTCTTTGACCCTAATCTTCGATTGATACCTGTTGTGCACATCCGCCCAGGTCACGGCGGGATATTCGATCAAATTTTGTTTTAGCTGCTTTGAAGCTACCGAGCTTCGTTCGTTCAAGCCTTGTGTAAAGGCCTGTACTGCCCAGTCTCAGAGACTGGTGGTAATTCCATTCGCTCCATCTAAAAGCGAGATACAAAATCCCTTAGCATCTCGTTTACTCTCTGTTTGATTTTGAAGACATTAGACTTCCTGGTGGCGATCTTGATGGCACCAGTGTGTTCCCTCATAAAAGAGTCTGCCAACATGGCAAATGAATCTATTGAATTTGGGGGTAGGTTATGATACCACATCATAGCCCCTTTGACAGTGTTTCTCCAAATTTCTTTAATAAGACGGACTCAATTTCATCATCCTTTAAGTCATTCCCTTTTACAACACAAGTATGAGCGGTAATGTGCTCATTGGGGTCCATGGTCCCGTTATACTTCGGGACATCGGGCATTCTGAATTTCTTCGGGATGGGCTTCGGAGCCGCACTTGATGGGAATGGTTTTTGTACGAACTTCTTTGAATCTATGCCCTTCAGAATCAGGGGTGCGCCCGGGATCCGATCGACCCTCGAGTTATAAGTCTCCACGTTTTTATCGTTAGCCTCTATCTTCTTTTCTCCTGATTCAATCCTTTTGGTGAGTTCCTCGAGCATCTTCATAATAGCGGGGTCCGCTGCTGACCTGTTGTTACTCGATCTCTCTGGCGCCTGATCGACTCGAGGAACCGTTTCCGGTGCTGCTGTGCTTGGAGTTTTTTGTTGACTTTGTAGCTTAGCAATAGCCACTTGTTGTGCTTGCAACATCTTAAAAATGACTTGGAGGCTAACTTCTCTTTCCTCCCGAGCCGGAGTCCCCTATGCTTCATGTTGGTTTTCCCCGCGCGCACTTCCGTTGGTATGAGAGTTTACATCTACATGCATAGCATTGCATGAGCTCACGTCGACGGGAATTTATGCTGGTGCCAACCCTGAGTTTTGCGGTGGTACACCGGCATCTGCACCGTTCTCTCCATGAAGCCCAATACCGTTGTTTTTGCGTGCATTTGCTGAGTTAGACATTTTTGACATGAAATCAGAGATTCTTGGACAAGAAAAAGTGTGAAGAATAACTTGTGTTTTCAGAAAACTAGCACCAAAACAATCACTATTATTTTTAGCTCCACGGTGGGCGCCAAACTGTTTACCTTGAAAATGGTATCAACAAAAATATTTGATTTTGTGGTTCTAAAAATATGTGATTTATTTCAATACTAGTTGTTTGGCAATAGATGCTAAGTGTAAGTAAAGAGAATAAGATATGCAAACCAATGTTGTCACAAGATTGGGCCTCGAGCTGGCTGGAACAGGGGGCCTCAAGGTCTAGTTAGGGCAATTAGCAATGAACACTTGATGTAGAAACAATGATATCAAAGGCCTCGAAGATAGCCTTTTGTGGTTAATAATGGGCAATAAATGAAGAACAATAAATGAACAAGCAATAAATCTGTAGAGTAATCGTTGAATACGTTTAGGCAAGAAAAGCAGAGAATGTTCTATTGTATTCAATATTCATCTGTCTTTACAAAATGACAAGGGTCCCCTTTATATAGGAGGGGGAATCCCAACATAGTACATGTCTAATATGACGAGGAAATGCTATTGGTACAGCTGTATAATGGCTCAGTACGGATTTGTACTATTCTTGCAGACTTGGTCAGCTCTAATCACGTATCCTTGGGAGCTTTCCCGCCTTTCCATGACGATCATCGATTTGTACTGCTGCGAGATTGACCACAGTGAACCTTCGATATGTTCGCTCGAGGACGCACCTCGGGGTCACACTTCAAATTCTGCTTCGAGCTTCTCGAGGTCGGGCATGGAGTGCCATAGTAGCCCTAAAGTTGAACTCCCCGATTTTGGCCGTATACAAAGAGAGACACCTGGACTGCTTTTTTATACTTGAGCTCAAGTTTATAGTCAGATTGAGCAAGCAGTAGAAATATCAATACATAAAGATAATACTATGGGACAATCCAGAATTGCTGATTAGGATAATACCATTCCTCCTCTAAATTTGTCTCACATATAGCTCTCTAATTGTAAAAAATATAGCCGTCCATTATACAAAATTGGTTATAGGTCTTTGTCTTTTTGTTTTTCCCCTTTTGTATAAGTAGGGATACATATACAATGTAAAAATACAACGTTTCAAAGGCATGCAAAATATTCCTATTGCTTTCATAGTATCAGGAGCAGGTGCTCAAATTTAGAGATCTTATTTCTCTACCTTTTGTTGTTTCCTCCATTTCTTCTTTTCCTTTCATCTCTTCTGTTCTATCATTTCCTTGCTATGGTTGTTGCTTCAGAATCTGGTATTTCATCTGGAGAAGTCACACCTGGGACTATCCTTCTGCTGTTGGGAACACCACATTAGTAGCTTCAAATTTGGTGGATAGAACTCATCCATATTTTCTCAACTCTTCTGATTCTACTGGAATGGACTTTATTAATGTCAGTTTTGATGGAACTAGTTATGGAAATTGGAGAAGAGGGGGTATTAATCTCTCTTTCTGCTAAAAACAAACTAGGATTCATCAATGGTTCATGCCAAAAGCCAGTTGAGAACTCACCTCTGTTTGCACTGTTTGCACAGTGGAGGAGATGCAATGACATGGTCATTACTTGGCTGTTAAACTCCTTAAGAAAGCATATAGCAGAGAGTGTTATTTACTCTCAGACAGCTGAAGAACTTTGGGCTGAGCTAGAACAAAGATATGGCCAGGCTGATGGTGCAAAGCTGTTCCAGCTGCAAAGAGAACTTAACAACATTTTGCAAGGAACAAATGATGTTGCAGCATACTTTACTAGGCTCAAAAGAATATGGGATCAAATGAAAGTTCTTAGTACCTTCATGAATTGTGGGTGTGAGTGCAAATGTGGAGCAAAAGCTCACGATCACAAAATGAATGAAGATAAAAAACCTAATCCAGTTCTTGATAGGGCTTTATGAGGGATATTCTGGAGTAAGGGGAAACATCCTCATGATGAAGCCTCTTCCTTCCACAGCACAAGCTTATTCAATCATTTTACATGAAGAATCTCAAAGGGAGGTACATTATGGTCACCGTGTGTCAACTGAGCCTAGTGCTTTCAATGTTAATGCACAAAAAGCTAATAGTGAGTATAGGGGTGGAAATCATAACAGTAACACTGAAGCAAGAAAAAAACAACTTCTGCTCATACTGTAAAAAGCCGGGACACCAAAAAGAGATATGTTATAAACTGGTTGGTTACCCACCGTCTTTCAAGTTCACTAAGCCAAAGAGAAACTTTGGAAATGTACAGGCTAATGCAACAGTGATTGAGGAACGTGAAACATCAGCAGGAGGAGCAGTTATGTCACGCACCACCCTCGGGAGGCGCGACCGGCGCTCGATCGAGTGGACCCAACCGAGCAAGCCTTATCACACACTTCCTACCCCACTCTCCATGAATAAGATAGCCATGCTTCCTTTTTATTTAAACAGGGAAAAGGTGATACATTCAACCATGTTAATTCATTTTATATATTTCAGGCTTAAACCGTGGTTAAAGTTAATTTCTGGGATTCTCATAAAGTCACAATTTATAGAAAGCAGGAGTTTATAATTACAACATAGTTCATGAGCCCCACAACACCCATACATGACCCACACATATGTCTACGGAGCCTCTAAGGATACAAAAGACGAGGACGACAATGCCGGCAATAAGGCCCCGGCTATACCTCAAAATGAAAATCCACAACAACAAAAGATATACAATACAACCCCTTGAAGGAGGAAGGGGCTCACCAAGACTTTGAGGAGAAGGTAACCTGCTACGCGCGATCGGCACTATCCGCAATGGAGCCACCTACATTCATTTAAAAAATATAGCGCCCCCGGCAAAAGGGACGTTAGTACCATGGAATAGTACTAGTATGTATAACTAAACACCATTTTACTAGAAAGAACTACCAAGCAAGAACAAAGAAATCACAAGAGTAAATCAAAGGTTTTAACCGCACACCACATCGTCACATAAATGAATCATATCATCTTCCACACAATTTCCATAACTTAGTTTGGGGCATTTCTTTCATACGCTCATCACTGTTCTTAATACCACCGCTATCTTGAGCGGAGTCCGATCACGACCCGATCGGCTAGGTCGCGTCATTTGAGACATATACCTCGATCACCATTTCATTTCCCTTTTTCCGGAATTCAATATTTGCACATCACCCCCATGTGTGCGGCATGGTGTCCGATCACGGCCCGATCGGCTAGGCCGCCTTACCTAGGCGTTGTTCCTTTCTCATTAATCATCTCATTCGAATCTTTATTTCACTTAGATCACATCAATTCATTGGAACTTAGGGCCACAGCTATCACATCATTCCAATTCCAATGTCCATCTTGCAATTTTATGGCCATAGGCACACACAAGCAATTCAAGTTACAAACATAGGTAAGTTTTCACATAATTAACATGATAATTCCAGTTTTAATCTCGGCTTACAGCCTAGGCATTTCAACACATGATTCGTATTCTTCACACTTCTCTAAATATCAAGAAAGGAATATTATTCACATTGAGGCACATCCTTGATTTACATACATATATATATATATATATATATATATATATTGCAAATCAATTAATGTGAAATACAATCAATACATCAACCAATTCTAGCCTTACCACACCTGCGTAAACGCCAACGGAGCTCAATTTCTAATAAAAGGGGGTTTTAGCCATACATACCTCAATATAGCTTTCCTTAGTCCTTACAAAATTCCGGAACTCTTGGCACTTCGATCTATCGTGTAAGAATTACAAATGGAACTGAGAATTAGAGACGAGATTGAGATTCTAGCTTAGTTCGAGCATATCATCAAACACTAAAGGTGCATTGTGACTTTAGGCCCTTTTTGTGAGGAATTTCTATCATTTTATACCCCCAATTGCCCTCTTTTTAGTTTTCTACCTTCCAATATCCTATGGTGTGATATGCATGTAATAATTTCATTCTTATACTCATAAATTACTTCAATACTGACCCCTTATAGCTAAGTTATAGAAATAAGAGCTGGGGTGATGAATCTTACCTCTTGGGAATGAAAATTTAGGTGTCTTCACTTGATCTTCTTCAATGTTTTAGCAAGGCTCAAGGAGTAATTTAATGGGAGATACTTTCCCTCTCTAAGAACCTCTCTCTCTCTCTCTAAAAGCCTCAAAAGATCTGCTTAAAATGATCTGTAATACCGAATATATCGATAGGGGGTTGGGTTTAAAAATTAGAAAATTGGAGCCCCGAGTCAGGTTTGCGATCGCAAAGTGGAAATGCGGCCCGCAGAATGGACCGCAAAAGTGCTCCCAAAATCTGATCATTCTGTCTGGGTTTGCGGCAGAAATGCGGTTCGCATACCCGTTCTGCGGTCGCATAATGCACCGCAGAACTGCCCTTTTACAAAATTCCAAGATAATTATGCGGCGACTATGCGGTCCGCATATCAGTTATGCGATCACATAATGGACCGCATTTTGACCTCAAATTTGACTAACACACTGACTCACTTTGCGATAGAAATGTGGTCCGCATACTTGATTTGCGACCGCATTCTAGACCGCATAATAGCACTTTTCTGGAAAACTTTGATTCTTGATTTTTAAATGCTTAGATCAGTACAAAGGGTCCGAACCGCGTAATTTGGCACTACGAGCTTTTAAGTTTTAAGTACAAGTTTTCACGGGGCCTTACAAGTTTTCACTGGAGGTGTTGCACCTAGCCTAATGAATCCACAGGGGTTCACAAAAGAACAGTGTGAGCAGCTGTTCAGATGATACAATCTGTGCAGGCTGGAAACATAAGTACTTCAGGTTCTGATGCTAATGCAAGTGCCAACTTTTGTGGGTAAATGTGCTGCTTTTCACACCTTTATTTCTTATTTTACAACTATCACATTAAAGTTTTGGATAATTGATTCAGGAGCCTCACAACATATGACTCATGATAAAACACTTCTAAACAATTTCAAACAACTCCATTTCCCTATTCAAGTTACACTACCAAATTCTTATAAAGTCAAAGTTTACAGTTTAGGAAGTGTATTAGTTTCACCCGATCTTGAGTTGCATAATATTTTTATATTCCTTCTTTCAAACATAATCTTTTGTCTGTTAACCAACCGTGTAAGCAGCTGAATTCTGATATTTTGTTTACTAAATATGAATGTTTTGTACAAGTCCCTTCTCTGAAAAGGCAAATGGTACTTGGTGAAGCTTTTGGTGGTCTCTATGTGCTGGAAGTTGATTCAACTAAGTCTAGAGTGTCTAAGTCAGATTCAGTGTCCATTGAGTCTTTATTTCCTTTCCCTAAAAGTCATGTGAAGACTTGTAATGCAATCAACTCAGAGTCTTTTGAACAGTCTTGTAGTTCTGTCCCAAAGTCTGTTCAAACATCTGTAAGAGGAATTTTTTCATCTAATGAAAGTTTGAATATTAATAAAGCTGCAGTTTCTGATTCTATGAATTCCAACAAACTTTGGCATTTAAGATTGAGGCACTTACCTTATCATGCAATGAAGAATATAAAGAATATATCTCTTTCATCAACTGATAAACAAGTTTTTCCTTGTGACATCTGCCCAATTGCAAGACAGTCCAAATTGTCTTTTCCAACAAGCTCTATTAACTCTAAACAGTATTTTGAATTACTACACATAGACACCTAGGGTCCTTACAATGCTCCCACTTACAGGGGAGAAAGATATTTTCTTACTATTGTGGATGATTTTTCAAGGGCAACTTGGGCCTATCTTCTGTCTACAAAGTCCAATGTTTTCCCTACTCTTAAATCCTTTTTAGCTCTTATAGAAAGACAGTTTTCAGCTAAGGTTAAGATCATAAGATCGGATAATGCATATGAGTTAGGGACAGGAATAACTCCTTTAGATTTCTGTACTTCCAAAGGGATAGTTCATCACACATCGTGCATTGGAACCCCACAACAAAATGGGGTAGTAGAAAGAAAACATAAACATTTATTAGAGACATGTAGAGCCTTATTATTTCAGTCTCATTTACCAAAGAAATATTGGGGTGACTGTTTGCTAACAACAACTTACTTGATTAATAGATTCCCTTCAACAGTTCTACATAATAGATCACCCTATCGAGTTTTGTTTGGCAAATTGCCAGATTACTCTCATTTGAAGCCTTTCGGTTGTTTATGTTTTGTCTCTACTCTTTCTAGAAATAGAAATAAACTACAACCTAGAGCAATCCCTGGAGTCTTCTTAGGTTACCCTTTTGAAAGAAAGGATATAGAGTTTTGAACCTTCAATCGAATCAAGTATTTGTTTCCAGAGATATCAAATTCTTTGAGTCAATATTTTCTTTTTCTAATTCCGCTCCTATGTCAAAATTATTTCCAGCCAGTTTTCCTGTCTCTGATAAGGGAATGCCTATTTTTTCTTCACAACAAGAATCTAATTCACCTAATGTAACTACACCAGGTGTTATTTCATAATCATTTTCCAGTCCTAGAGGGTCAGGTTCCTCCATTGTTACTCTGTCTACATCTAGAGTTGAGTCAGTTCCAGCAGATGGGCTACGTAGATCTTCTAGAGAGCATAATATACCTAAATATTTATCAGATTACATATGTGATGCTGCTTATTCAGTAATTTCACCAAACCCACCTTTTACCCCGTTTCACTCTTACTCTTTCTCTGCATTTTCTCAACCAAATCAACAGTTTGTTAACACTATATGCCAAATTTCTGAGCCAAATTCTTACCAAGAAGCGGCCATTCATCCTGGTTGGCAAGCAGCTATGGCAAAAGAGTTAGAGGCATTAGAATCCAGTTGCACCTGGGAAGTATTTCAACTCCCTTTTGGAAGGAAAGCATTGCCTTGCAAATGGGTGTACAAAGTTAAAGTCAAATTTGATGGAAGTTTGGAAAAACTCAAAGCAAGGCTAGTAATATGATGAGATACACAACGAGAGGGAATAGACTACACAGAGACATTTTCACTAGTGGTGAAAATGACAACTATCAGATGTTTGTTAACTGTTGCAGTGAAGAAAGGATGGAAATTATACCAGTTAGAGTTAATAACGCCTTCTTACATGGCAACTTGAACGAGGAAGTGTTTATGAAGTTTCCACCAGGAGTTGCACCTCCAAGATTTTCCCTTGTCTGTCGTCTTCGCAAGTCCCTCCATGGTTTGAAACAGGCATCAGGCCAATGGTATGCTCGACTATCCTCTGCTTTAGGATCCAGAGGTTTCACCTCCTCGGTCAACGACTACTCCTAGTTCTTCAAAACTTTTGGGACTCTAACGACTATATTAGCCGTATATGTTGATGACATTCTCCTAACAGGCAACAATCAAGAAGAAATCAGTGAGATAAATCATTCCTTGATTTAGAATTTCGAATTAAGGACCTAGGAGAAACAACTTATTTTCTGCTGTATGGAACTTTTACACGAACCTGGAGGTATCATTTTGACTCAGAGGAAATTTGCAATTGACCTTATTTCTGAGTTTCATTCTCTACAATCAAGAGATGTTTCCACTCCGCTTGATTCAAACATTAAGCTTACTATTGATTCTGGTGAGCTTTTGCCGGATCCTACCATTTATCGGAGGCTCTTGGGGAAGCTAAATTTCCTCACAAATACCCGACCATATCTATCCTTTGCTATATAGACTTTGAGCCAATACATGCAATCTCCAAGATCTGGACACTATCAGGCAGCTTTACATACTCTTCGATATGTTCGAACTGATCCAAGTTTGGGACTTTTCTTCTTATCCGAGCCTTCGTTTCAGATTTTGGGTTATTGTGACGCAGATTGGGCATCTTGCTCGGATACTCGAAGATCAGTCACTGGTTTCCTCTTAAGCATAGGAGGATGCCCCCTCTCCTGGAAAGCGAAGAAACAACAAGTGATTGCTTTGTCTTCGGCGGAAGCTGAATATCGATCTATCCGATGTTTGGTAGCAGAACTTTCATGAATTGTTCGTCTTCTTGTTAACATATCTATTTCCCCTTCGCTTCCGGTCTCTGTCCGTTGTGACAATCAAGCTGCGATTCACATAGCCAAAAACCTAGTTTTTTACGAACGAACAAAGCATCGAAATTGATTGCCACTTCGTCCGCGAAAAATTGCTCGATGGTCTAGTTTCTTTGTCTTTTGTTCCTACTACAGCCCAAATCGCCGATATCTTCACAAAAGGGTTGGCAGGACCTCTTCATCGGAGTTTTTTAGGCAAGTTGGGAGTCCGATCTCCGGGCTCCCACTTAAGGGGGGGGGGGGTGGTGTTAACGAAGGTTTTGCCGGAGTTCTCACAAAAGGTGTTTCTCTTCAGCGTATGGATCAATGGTTATGGAAAAGAAGTCACAAGGGTCTAACTGATGTATCTAGAATTTGGGCCGGCTATTGGTCCAGTCTTGTTTCAAGAGAGACAATTGGACTGCTTTTTTATACTTGAGCCCAAGTTCATAGTCAGATTGAGCAAGCAGTAGAACTATCAATACATAAAGATAATACTATGGAGCAATCTAGAATTGCTGATTAGGATAATACCATTCCTCCTCTAATTTTATCTCACATATAGCTGTCTAATTGTACAAAATATAGCTGTCCATTGTACAAAATTGGTTATAGGTCTTTGTCTTTTTGTTTTTCCCCTTTTGTATAAGTAAGGGTACATATAAAATGTAAAAATACAACGTTTCAAAGGAATGGAAAATATTCCTATTGCTTTCAATACCATGGAATAAAATGCACCTATATAAAGCAAAAAAAATTAATACTACAAAGTATATATATTTATGTAGCCGATCACGAATTACATGTATGCATGTATATATTTGCGAATGCATGCATATGGAGTTACTACCAGTCTCAAATTTGCATCTTCTAAACAGCTGTTACTTAGAGTACTAGAAAATAAAAATTTTATTATTAGGATTTTTTAAATTCCTCGACTAACTTGCTCCACTTAGAAACTTTAAGTCAATTGAGAATAAGATGACTTGTCACTTGCAATATTTCACTCCAAAATCTACAAGATTTAATAAGAAAATTTATCTTCTTCTCTGTCGATGCATCTTATTATTCTTTGGCCTCAAAGACCTTCTGAAATGCTCTTTCCTTTGATCCCTTACTGATCTTCTTCCTTCAATTTTTCTAGAGGATCTGTGATATAAACTTCCTTGACCTTGTTCTTCTTCTGAAAAAGTAGTAGAAATATAGATATCTCTTTCATGTCTTGATCTTCTTGGCCTTTTATGACGAGGGTTGAGAAAAAACCGTTGAAGCTTAAAGCAGCAGAAAGTGCAACAACAATCTAAGACTGAAAAGCATGTAGAGATGCATGCCCATGTGGTTCTGCAAACCATGTCACAAATGCACCCACATATGCCCAACTTGTATAGCAAATACAAGAACAAGACAACTGCGCATTACCAAAAAGGGCACATATATAATTAGTGAAATGATAATTATGTTATATATCTTGTTTCCAACAATGTTTCTTTCACCATGAATAACTAAATGATACCCCTTCACTTCATTTGATCGGGCACGAAGTTTTACAGAGAAGTAAAGATTTTCACCACATACCAATAATATTCTTTGAACTTGTAATCTTAAACATGTCATGAGATTTCTACGGTCATATATAGTTGTGTAAAGCATTTTAGTACGGATAAAATTGAAAGCTTAAAGATAAATTAATTCCAAATATATATATATATATATATATATATATATAAAAGTGTTATTTCATTTTAGAACAAACTAAAAGAAGTATCATATAAATAAAACTGAGAGAGTAATACTTTATTAGTTAACTCAATTTAATTAGTCGAAGCAATAAAACAAGAGTTGTCAATAAATTGCGGCACATTGCCTATAATGTTAGACAGCTATCTATATATAGAAGCACTTATCTGGTAACTAAGAAACTCACCAAAATAGAATAGGATTGAGACCATGGCCAGTTTCAGCAAATGAGAAATGCAAAAGTTCTCTATGTAACAGAAGAAATCCCATGTCGGGCCGCATACTAAGCTGAAAAAACAGTACGTATATAATCAAGCCATAGATTGTTGTTTTATTCACAAAAAAAAAAAAAAAACGGGGGGGGGGGGGGGGGGTAGTAGGCAGCGGAAAAGAAAAATACAAAATTATTTAAAATACCATATACAAATATAACCTTATTATTTTATGGGAAAATGTCCAAATTTACCTCTCTACTTTCGTATATTGTCTACATCTAACCTCCATTATACTATTCAGCCAAATTTAGCCCTACCTTTATACTATCCTGCTAAATTTATCCTTGCCATCGGATGACTTTTAAAAATTACCCCTCGGACCGTTAGGTGACCCAAAATCTCCCAAATCATTTTAATTAGCTCACTTATTCTTCTTCTTGATCCAATACTTTTGAAATAGTTGGCATTTACCTGCTTTCTTAATCGGGAAAAAAAATAAGAGAAAAAAATATTAAAATAATACAACGGTTGGTAAACAAACTATAATAAATTGAAGAATCTAAATTAGGTAGCTTGTCTAAATTCTAAAAGTATTTACAATACCCCAGCTTTAATGAATTCATTCGTTCCACCAAAGGTATGGGGACTTTGCAAGTGTTAGTAATAGAAGTTGAAGTTCCTTGGAGAATTTACATTGTCGAATTCAACTTTGCTTTAATAATTTATATATAGTCGCAGATTTTGAATTACCTAAGTTTAAAAAGGTTGCTGATGGTAGTGGTAAATTTAGCAGGGTAGTATAATAGTAGGAGTAAATTTGGGCGGATAGTATGACGACGGTTAAATGTAAACAATATCCGAAAGTAAAGCGATGTATTTGGCACATTTCCCTTATTTTATTGAATAAATAAACACTGATTAAGTACATTACCTGCATGACTTTCCGGCTAAAAAATCAAATGGATGACCAAAAAGTTTTCCCAGAATTGCACCAAACCCTGATAACAATGGACCAATTACATTCTCCATCTTATAAACCAAATAGATTCCACACTCCTTAATTACATTTTCTGCAAGAGATTAAATGAATTTTCAGAATACAACAAAAGGTACTACTATAAGTGAAACAACTAGGATAATAGCCCTTGAACGTTGAGGAATGACAATAATTAAGTTTTAAAGTCTGATGATAACTGCCTTTTACATGTTTCAGATTCACTAATTGGTGGAAGTTTTCTAATTATATTTTACGAAATCAATTTTACTGTGTAAAAATCACATGAACTATGGAATTTGTATTTTACCATTAAAAGATAGAGAAGGAAAAGGACACTTACAGTTCGAAGTGTAGAAAATGATTGAGATCTAAAACCGAATCAACATTTGAAGTCCATCGGCTTTGTCAAACTGAAAATGGGCTTTTGAATTTTGAAAAATAATAGGGCCTAATGATATTCCAATGATACCGCGGGGGGAGGGAACAGAAATAGCCTCATTTACAATTGGTAATTGAAAATTAGTTACAGTTTGAAAAAAGTAATCGAAATTTAGTTATTTTTCATGTAAAGATAAAATCTGAACAAAATCATCCTTAATATCCGAAAAATTCCGGCATAATATGCCGGAGTTCGAATTTTTTACATATAAGATTCAAACATAATATGCTACAATTTCATAATATGCTGGAAGTTTATACGCAAAAGCTCCATAATCCAACATATTGGGTGTGTTCGGTATGAAGGAAAATATTTTCAAAATTTCTCATGTTTGGTTGGTTTAAATGTTTTGAAAAACAATTTCCTCGTGAACTCATTTTCCTTCAATTGGAGGAACATGTTTTCCCTCTCAAGAGAACGGATAATATTTTTCAAAACTCTTTTTCAACCTTCCCCACACCCCACCAACCCCCACCCTACCTCGACCCCCCGCCTTAAATAGAAATATCATTAAGAGTGCTTTCTTTTCATGTTGTAGATTTAGTACTTTCTTTTTCATTTCAACAAATATCGCAAACAACCTCTCTATCTCTATGAGGTAGGGGTAAGGTCTGCGTACATAATACCCTCCCCAGACCCCATTTATGGGTTCAAACTGGGTTTTTTGTTGTTGTTGTTTTTCATTTCAACAAAATGAATATTTTTTTCATGATTGTAAAAAAAACATTTTCTTTCATGTCAACAAAAAAGTACTTTCTTTTTATAATGTAGAAAAAGTATTTTCTTTATTTCAACAAAATAATGTAGTAAATAATATTTTCTTTCATTTCAATAAAATGAATATTTTCTTTTCTTGTAGAAAATATTTTCTTTCATTTCAACAAAATAAGTACTTTCTTTTCATATTGTAGAAAGAGTACTTTCTTTTCAAATAAAAAGGAGTATTTTCTTTTTAGTTATGGATCACAAATTTTAATGTTGCTTTTGCGTGAAAAAAGTAAAAAGCAGCACATCAGTTCCTTTGGGTTTGTGTGAATTTTTAAAAGAATAATTAAATTCTTGAAGAATATAAAATCCTAAAAACGTTGGGTATTTGGGGTGGGGGAGGGGGGTGGGGAGGGGGCAGAGCACAGGAAATATGGGAATTTGGGGATAGGGGTGAAGAGAATAGCATATAAAATTATTTTTCTAAAAATATTTTATAATCTCTAACCAAACACTAGAAAATATTTTTCACTCACCAACCAAACAAGGGAAAATGAGTATAATACCACTCATTTTCATGGAAAAAATATTCCTTCATACCAAACACACCTATTATATTGGAACTTTCCGTATTTCGGGTAGGGTACTTTTGTCCATATTTTATTTCTGGCTAGCCTATACAATTTTCACAATAATACCATATCTATCTTTGTTGATGGCACAATGTATGAGGCAAATTAAGGGTAAGTGCACAGATAACCATTCTCGGGAAAGCTATTTAGAGATTAACAGTACTTATTTTAACCTGAAATTTTAAACTAAAAATACTAACTTTAGGACAATTCACGATATTTTTGTCCTGAAAAACTGAAATTTAGGATCCACTGGATAATTTCTAAATAGCATCCCTTTAAAATGTTTATCTGGTGTCATTTCTACGACAAATTATATGTTCTTCGGAACAATAGTTGGGCCAATGTATCTTCATTGAAGTATTAACCTAAATAGCCCACCCAACCACGTAAACTAAGAATAATCGGTAAAGGTATAATATATTCATAATTAATTATGTATTATATGTGTATAATTAATGTATAATCTATATATATGGCTAGCGAAAGTAAACAATGAATATGATCGGCTATTTGTATAAAGATCCCTTCTTCATTGGAGGGAGGCCTACAGAAAGGGTGTAATAGAATTTGTCCACGGGTACCGCTACAACAACAACAACAACAATATGCTCAGTATGATCTCACGAGTAGAGTTTGGGGAGAGTGGGTATATATGTGTTTACCCTTAAAAATGGATAACAATTGAATTTATACGCGATTTTAAGGATATATGGGCTAATTCAATAAAAGTGAATAATGACGTTAGATAAGCAAATTAAGGATAGAATAAACAACCAAATTAGTAGTAATATTGAGTCCGAGATCGATTATAAGCTTAACAACTAGCCTGCCTTCGGTTCGGAGCCAAACACTTATGAAGAATTATGAGCGAAATTAAGAACTTTGAATAACTTTTAGAAGCAGAGAAAACAGATGTATATTGCATTGGTATGCATGTTACAGTGTCCCTATTGAATAATAAACTTCCCCTTTATAGAGTAGGGGAGTTTTACCCTAAGTACAATTCTATGAAAGGTAAAAATCTTCCCTTTCGCTAATCACTAATCTACTGCCGATACGGGCCGAGATCCACGCCGTGATATCCGGTTGGGCACGGATATCACGGCCCTTTGTTAATCGTGTGTAGATGCTTGGTAATGCTTTCCGAGGTCTTGAAACTCGGACCGAATCCGGGTGGCGTGGTCTAGATGGCTCCGAGGGCAAGTGTTTGTTCGGGCCTTGATATGAGAGGATCCTAGCTTCGATTTCGATTCCTTGTAGTTACGCCCTTGCTTCATTTGCCCCAATGGGACATCGGAGTGCTCATTAGCCTCGGTTTTATCCGTATATAATATGCAGACCATACCCTGCATCGTGTAAGGTAGAGAGACTGTTTCTAATAGACCATCGGCTTAAAAAAAATATTTTCAAAACATGTTTAAAAATGTTGGACTTTAAGCATTGGGCTTTAAAAGTCTAAGAGTGTGAATTGGAAATGGTGGAAAATAAAATGAAGGGAAATAAAAATTTGAATGAAGTAAGCTTTTGTCTTGAACTTTGTCCCTCTTTGGTGAGGGACAACTACACTTGTGTGTATATATATAGGATCACTTCTTAGAGCTCTTAAAAGGAGTTGAAGAGAATGAACCCTCGCGCCGTCGTCGCTCGCTCGCTCGGCTCGGCTTTGGCTTTGGCTTTGGATTTGGATTTGGATTTGGATTTGGATTTGTCAAATGATCGACCGATAAGATTATTTTTTGGACAAAATTTATTTAATTAGTTATTTAATAATTAATTAAAAGCCAGTCAGTTAATTAAGGAAATTAACTGAAATCTGAAATCCAAAAATGCTGAACGTTAATTTTCCCTTCTGAACAGACACTTTTCCTGAACAGACATAACACCTCTTCCGATAATTGCCTATAAATTTTGAGGCATGGCTGCATTTTCGACACACTGAAAAATTACAGAACTTCCTTTCTTCTGAAAATCCTGCATTCTATTTCGCAAAATCTCTTCTAAATTCGTAAGTGTGATTTTGCTCCGTTCTTTGAGTTCGTTGGTATCCTACAGTTTGTATTGCCACTGTTGCAGGAAGGTTTATTCCGTTTCATCCTGGGAGGATTTAGTCCATTACCTTGGCAACGTGTGAGCGGGTTAAAATTCCTTAAGGACGTACAAGCAAATTGTGGACTCGGAATATCTTTTACACTTTACTGTTTTTCCAGTTTTTTCTTCTAACAGTCTTTCTGATTTTGTGTTTTAACACAGTAGCGTTTACAAGCTTAAGGAATTTTATCTAACGTTTCAGTGTTGAAATATATATTAAACTGTTATCTATATTTTGTATACTGGTTTGGAGACTAAAGCCTTCGTGCTTCCTACTCCAATAATTGTTCTGTCCGGTTTAAAGTATATCAAAACTTTACTGGAATAATAAACGTACGGGTTTGAAGTATATAAAAACTTCACCATTGTTACGTGGTGTATGTTTGGTTTGGTATTCAGTTTGAAGATATCAAAACTTCACTGATTTAACAAAGTTCTGTTTTGTTTCCAACTCTACAGAAAAATGACGAATGAAAACCAAACTAATGGAAATGTTGCGGGAACGGGTGCTACTGTTACGAGTGTTGCTGCCTCGTCAAGCCGTTCAACTCGTGCTCATGCTATGGCACCAGCAGAAAAACCCGAAAAGTTTTCCGGTATTGACTTCAAACGTTGGCAAATGAAGATGCTCTTCTATCTTATTACGTTGAGTTTGCAGCGATTTATCAAGAAGGATCCTCCGGTCCTGGATGAAGGCACTCCGGAGACGAACGATTTGTTGTAACTGAAGCATGGAAACATTCTGATTTCTTGTGCAAAAACTACATTTTGAGTTGTTTGGAAGATAGCTTGTACAATGTCTATAGTGTCATGGAAACTTCAAAAGCGTTATGGAATGCGCTTAAGAAGAAGTACAAGATTGAGGATGCCGGACTTAAGAAGTTCGTGGCTGCAAGATTTTTGGTTTTCAAGATGATTGATACTAGGTCGGTCATAACTCAAGTCTAAGAATTACAAGTCATTGTGCATGACCTCCTTGCTGAAGGTATGACCCGAATCAATATTTTATTAATAACATTTATCTTGTTATTAATTATGAATTTATTATTGAAGGTATGGTCATAAATGAGGCCTTTCAAGTTGCCACTTTCATTGAGAAGTTACCTCCGTTGTGGAAGGACTTTAAGAACTATCTAAAACACAAGCGGAAGGAGATGACACTTGAAGACTTGATTGTTCGTTTGAGGATAGAAGAAGACAACAAAAATGCTGAAAAGAAGTCACGTGGAAACTCGACAATAATAAGGGCTAACATTGTTGAGGAGGCGCCACAAAATAAGAAGAGAAAGAAGGCTTCTGGACCAAAGAATTACCCAAGCAAGAAAAAGTTCAAGGGTAATTGCCACAACTGTGGAAAATCTGGGCATAAGGCCGTGGATTGTCGTGCACCAAAGAATGATAAGAAGAAGAAGAATCAAGCTAACATGGTTGAAAATGCTGAAGAAATGGAGGACTTGTGTGCCATGTTGTCTGAATGCAACTTGGTAGGAAATCCTAAAGAATGGTGGATAGATTCTGGAGCCACCCGCCATGTTTGTGCTAACAAGGAGTTATTTTCTTCTTATGCCCCCGCAGGACCCGACGAGACAATTTTCATGGGAAATTCGTCTACAGCCAAAATTGAAGGAGTTGGCAAGATTGCGTTGAAGATGACGTCGGGAAAAATAGTGACTCTAAACCAAGTTCTCCATGTTCCAAAAATTCGGAAGAATCTTGTGTCTACCTCACTTCTTGTCAAGAATGGATTCAAATGTATTTTTGTTTCTAATAGTGTTGTACTAAGTAAGAATGATGTATATGTAGGAAAAGGTTACCTGAATGAGGGCCTTTTTAAGCTAAATGTAATAGCAGTTCCTATCAATAAAGTTAATGCTTCTTCTTACTTACTTGAGTCAAACACTTTATGGCATTCACGCTTAGGTCACGTCAACTTCAAAACATTGCGAAAAATGATAAATTTAGAAGTATTGCCAAAATTTGTGCAATTCCAAATGTCAAATATGTGTGGAATCAAAGTATGCTAAGCATCCTTATAAGTCCGTTGAAAGGAATTCAAGTCCTTTAGACTTAATTCACACAGATATTTGCGACATGAAGTCAACACCATCTCACGGTGGGAAAAAGTATTTTATTACTTTTATTGACGATAGCACGAGATATTGCTATGTTTATTTACTTAATAGTAAAGATGAGGCAATTGATGCTTTCAAGCAATACAAGAGTGAAGTTGAAACACAACTAAACAAAAATATCAAAATGATAAGAAGTGATAGGGATGACAAATATGAATCTCCTTTTGAAGAAATATGTTTGAAAAATGGCATTATTCACCAAACAACTGCCCCTTACTCTCCACAATCTAATGGAATTGCGGAGAGAAAGAATCAAAGGTTGAAAGAGATGATGAATGCGTTGTTGATAAGTTCTGGTTTACCACAGAACTTGTGGGGGGAAGCTATACTTACAGCTAACCGAATAATCAACCGTGTACCTCATAGTAAAACACAGTCCATTCCTTATGAAAAATGGAAAGGAAGGAAGCCCAGCTTGAAATACTTCAAAGTGTGGGGGTGTTTAGCTAAGGTACAAGTTCCTAAACCTAAAAAGGTTAAGATAGGTCCAAAAACGGTTGATTATGTATTTATTGGATATGTAACCAATAGCAAGGCATATCGTTTTCTGGTTCATAAATCAGAAAATCCTGAGATTCACGTTAACACGAAAATAGAATCAGATAATGCTGAATTCTTTGAAACTATTTATCCGTAAAAAAGGAAAGTAAAGTGACTACCAAAAGTCAAAACGACCTCAGGAGGAAATAACAGATGGTATGCCTAATGAGGAAAATCCGAGAAGAAGTAAACGTCAACGGACATCTACTTCATTCGGTCCAGATTTTCTGACTTTCCTGCTAGAAAATGAGCCTCGTACCTTCAAGGAAGCAATGTCTTCCTCAGAAGCACAATATTGGAAAGAAGCTGTCAATAGTGAAATAGAATCCATATTGAGCAACCATACCTGGGAATTGGTTTATCTTCCTCCAGGTAAAAAAACATTGGGTTCTAAATGGATTTTCAAGAAGAAAATGAAAGACGATGGTACTATTGACAAATACAAGGCAAGACTTGTTGTCAAAGGATTTAGACAACGAGAAGGTCTTGACTATTTTTACACATACTCGCCGGTAATAAGAATTACATCCATTCGGATGCTAATAGCGTTAGCCGCCTTATATGGTCTTCAAATCCATCAAATGGATGTAAAAACAGCCTTCTTAAATGGTGATCTAGAGGAAGAAATTTACATGAACCAACCTGAAGGGTTTGTGGTTCCAGAAAAAGAAAAGAAGGTGTGTCGACTTGTTAAGTCCCTTTATGGACTAAAACAAGCACCCAAGCAATGGCATGCGAAATTTGACCCAACCATATTGTCAAATGGCTTTAAGATTAATGAATGTGATAAATGTGTTTACATTAAGAACGTTCCAAATCATATAGTCATTGTTTGCTTATATGTTGATGATATGCTAATAATGAGCAAAGACATTGCCGACATTCAAGCTACTAAGTGTATGCTTGCTAGTAAGTTTGATATGAAAGACTTAGGAGTTGCCGATGTAATTCTAGGAATTAAAATCCAGAGGACTCCTCAGGGTCTAGCTTTGTCTCAATCACATTATGTGAAAATGGTACTTGAAAAATTCAAACACTTGGAAATTAGAAGTGCAAGAACTCCAATTGACTTAAACCATCATCTTATAAAGAATAAAGGTGAAAGCACGTCTGAATTGGAGTATGCTCGTGTGTTGGGAAGCTTAATGTACATCATGAACTGTACACGACCTGATATAGCTTGTGCAATAAGTAAACTTAGTTGATTCACATGTAATCCCAACAAACATCACTGGGTGGCAATGAAACGAGTTCTGGGATATTTGGAATATACCCAAGACTACGCTTTGCACTACAATAAATATCATGCGGTTATCGAAGGATATAGTGATGCAAATTGGATAACCGGCTCAACAGAAACAAAGTCCACAAGTGGATATGTTTTTACTGTTGGTGGAGGAGCAGTATCTTGGAAGTCTTCCAAACAGACGTGCATTGCTCGCTCTATAATGGAATCAGAGTTTATAGCTTTGGATAAAGCCGGTGAAGAAGCTGAATGGCTTCGAAATTTCTTAGAAGACATTCCGTTCTGGCCAAAACCTTTGGCTCCTATTTGCATACATTGCGATAGTGAGGCTGCAATAGGACGGGCAGGGAGCGTTATGTATAACGAAAAGTCTCATCATATATGACGAAGACATAACACCGTTAGACAACTACTTTCTAGTGGATATCACTGTTGATTATGTAAGATCAAAGGATAATATGGCGGATCCGCTTACAAAAGGCTTAACTAGAGAGGGAGTTGAGAAATCATCTAAGGGAATAGGACTATGGCCGAGGACAAGTCAACATGGCGGTAACTCTATCTAGAATTTTGGATATTCCGAGATCTAGGTTCAAGGAGCTCAAACAAAGTTGTGATTGACCGGTTCAACATTGTCAAAGTAAAATCTTTGGTCCATTCTCGTGATGAAGACAATGTTCAGTAACAAGGATAGAACTTTACATGTTCTTTAATGATTACCTAAGTTTGATGTGGTATTTATCAAATAGTGTCAATCTAAAGGATTACACGTTTAGGAATCACCTATGTAAGTGTGAAGTGGAAGCCGCTTCAATGAGAATTCTGTAAGGCCAATTCTCTACGCACTTATGAAACCAGGCGGTGTTCATGGCTGAAACGAACACAACAATGAGAACCAAAAGACGGTTAAGGGTTGGTTGTGTGACATATGGTTGTCTAGGTATACACTAAAGTTCGACGGTTCAAAGATATCAAATCTACCGATTGACCGAGTATATCCGACATATGTTCACTACGAAAAGTTCAAAGGAAAACCTACTTATCCAGATGCAATTAATCCTTACTTGCAAATCACACAGCTTTCATCTATGATCATTCTTGTTACAACCATTCCCATTCATGTGGGGGATTGTTGGACTTTAAGCATTGGGCTTTAAAGACTTTAAGCATTGGCTTTAAAAGTCTAAGAGTATGAATTAGAAATGGTGGGAAATAAAATGGAGGGAAATGAAAATTTGAATGAAGTGAGCTTTTGTCTTGAACTTTGTCCCTCATTGGTGAGGGACAACTACATTTGTGTGTATATATATAGGATCACTTCTTAGAGCTCTTAAAAGGAGTTGAAGAGAATGAACCCTCGCGCCGTCGCTCGCTCGCTCGCTCGGCTCGGGTTCGGCTTCGGCTTTGGATTTGGATTTGTCAAATGATCGATAAGATATTTTTTGGACAAAATTTATTTAATTAATTATTTAATAATTAATTAAAAGCCAGTCAGTTAATTAACGAAATTAACTGAAATCTGAAATCCAAAAAGGCTGAACGTTAATTTTTCCCTTCTGAACAGACACTTTTCCTGAACAGACACTTTTCCTGAACAGACATCACACCTCTTCCGATAATTGCCTATAAATTCTGAGGCATGGCTGCATTTTCGACACACTGAAAAATTACAAAACTTCCTTTCTTCTGAAAATCCTGCATTCTATTTCGCAGAATCTCTTCTAAATTCGTAAGTGTGATTTTGCTCCGTTCTTTGAGTTCGTTGGCATCCTGCAGTTTGTATTGCCACTGTTGCAGGAAGGTTTATTCCGTTTCATCCTGGGAGGATTTAATCCATTACCTTGGCAACGTGTGAGGGGGTTAAAATTCCTTAAGGACGCACAAGCAAATTGTGGACTCGGAATATCTTTTATACTTTACTGTTTTTCCAGTTTTTTTTCTAACAATCTTTCTGATTTTGTGTTTTAACATAGTAGCGTTTACAAAAAAATACAAGAGTAAAAAAAATATGAAGAAACGAATACCGTTTTCCATGGATATCGTTGTCTACATTTAACCGCCCGAATCTCCAGTCGGCCTATTATACGGCAGAGATCCGTTGGGTGTCCCTTTTTGTTAGTCTTTGTTACAATTCCCTTTTCCAAGTCAATCTCCTGGCCCTTTGTTAGTGTACTGTGGTTAGACACTTATCAGTTTCGTGGCTTAATTTCACGTATGTTTTCTAACTTTATTTGCTATAACATTAAAGTCACACAATAATTCTATCATATTAAAAAATTTACTGCATCACTATATTTTGCGGTCAATTGATTTTGTAGCTCTTTACAAACTTGTTTTTAGTTTTATGACAATACATCTTTTTTTACACATGAAAGATTTACGTTTATACGTAAGAGATATTTCTTTTACGCATAAAAGATCTAAAAAGATATTTTCTTACATTATAAATTATAAAGGATGTGATGTACAAATAACACTTGATTCCAGAGAAAACTATGATGAAGAAAATTATTTCTATCTTAGGCCTAGAGATGACGAATATCTTATGTTATTTGCGTTGATAGCGGAGTAGTTAAAAAAAAAACCTTCCTCTTGACTGACCAATTGGACTTTAGCTTATTATTGTTTACTAAACTAATTAAAATGGTGAGCTCAAGGATAAACGTAACACCCACAAAATTCTATCATGTGAGCCAGAGTATATAATAATTTGGCAGTTTTATAATGGATTAAAAGTAAAAGTTACAAATCATATATAAATGATAAATAGAGTTGAGTCTTTTAATTAGCTTAAGAAGTTAAAATTATTCTTCAACTAATCTTAGCTATTAAACCGCTTTATAATTTTGGGCAATAATTAACCATCCGTTCTAAGATTAGACCCGACCTCTCTTTTTGTCTCTCTCTATCTCTCTCTCTGTACGTAATTTCTGAATTATTTTGTGTGTGTGTGTGTTGGTTTGTTCCATGGCAGATCATTCACGGGCCACATCTCATGAGTTTTGCAGCAGTTTTGGCTTTGGAAGTGTATGTAAAGTTTGCAAATCCTTCGTCTCCAGATTCTCCCCTGACCGCATTTTATCTCCTAAGAATAAGACTCAACAATCCCATAATAAAGATCAAAACCCCAAATCCAATATCCTCCAAGATCACAAGGTACGTATATTGAATTAGTTAGGGTTGTAAAGTATGTAAAATGTTTCTCTACTATTTCAGAAGGAAATGGCAAGGAAAATCTTTTAAAAAGATTTAATTGAAATAGCATCCTGTCTCAAACATACACGCCTTCTGTTTCACCACATTCAGTTTTTCTAGTTATTTTTTCATAAGAATCGGAAAATGATAGATCTATTCATTAAGTATTAGAAACAGAATAATTTAATTTTTGCACATGTTTGGAAAATCCTCTTAGTCCTGTTAGAGATAATATGCCAGTAGAAAATATACAAAACTCTTAGTGCATTTATTTTTGTTTTTATTTTGTATGATATTGGTTACTTAAATATTCATATAGCCGAACCTAACTTGATTAGAATGTAGGTGTACTTGTTGTTGTATTGAAAAAACCTAAAAAATTGTCGCATGAAAAGTATGTCAAGAAATGCATGGATGCATGAAGATTTTGACGTATAATTGATCTTTGAATAACCAAATTGCAGGTTAGTATAAAGAAAAGCAGTGTTGATGAAACCATTATTGACGTTGAAGATTTAAGATATAACCACAATGATCAAGTACCCCCTGGAGCCGTACATAACAATAACCACCGAAGCAACGGGCATTATTACTATACTTGTTCTCCCATTTCAAGTCCTCCTGGTTCAAGAAGCACCAGTCCTTCTCGTCTCTCCAGGACCATTTCTCGAATTTTTCGAACCACAAGCGGAAAACATCATAACTTTGTTCCTTCAAGTAATGTCGGTGGTGGCAGTGGTGGTGGTGGCAGTGGACCGGCATTGGCAAGCACGCTTTCGCGTAATGCTAGCCGTACTCATGACAGAGTTGACAGTTCTCATGCAGTTCCGAAATCCTTTTCGCGGAGTGCAAGCCTTCAGAACAGAAGCGAAGCACCCGCTGCAGCCTCAACGGCGTTACCAGCGTCGTTTTCACGTAATGCGAGCCGGAGGAGCTCAACTCCTATAATGTTTTCCAGCTCGACTGGGTTGGTTAAACCACCACCTATGGAAGAGACACTCGAGTGTACCCTAGAAGAGTTGTGCTTTGGGTGCGTTAAGAAGATGAAGGTCACAAGAGATGCTGTTACAGATATTGGGTAAGAGTTTAAATCTCTTTTGGCATTTTATTTGCTATTTTTCAAACTTAGCTTTCTTATTCGAGGAAGCTTACAATCCTATAGCTTGATTAAATAGCTCACTGACTGTTTGTTACACGAAAAGTCTCTTGCAAAAATGCAAGGTAAGGTTGTGTATCTAAGACTCATTGTGGTCCGTGCATAGCGGGGCTTAGTGCACCGGGCTGCCTATTGACTATTTGTTACACCAATAAGTTTAAAGTTGTGTGACAATATGTGTTAGCTAGTAGTATTATTTACCAACTATCCAACATGAGGTAGCTAATATGTAGCTTCCTCCTGGTTAGTGAAAAACAAATATGGGGATTAATAATTGTGAAAATTATCTTAAATTATTCGCCTGAGGATGTCCCATGTTCTTTTCATACAGGCTAACAGAGGAAGAGGAGGTACTAACAATCAAAGTGAAGCCAGGGTGGACAAAAGGAACCAAGATTACATTTGAAGGCAAAGGTAATGAGAGGCCAGGCACTTCTCCAGCAGATGTGATCTTTGTGATCGCAGAGAAACGACACCCTCTATTCAGGAGAGAAGGCGACAATCTGGAATTGGCAGTAGAAATCCCATTGGTAAAAGCTCTTACAGGTTGCACTATTTCCATACCATTGTTGTGTGGTGAAAAGATGAGCTTAACCATTGATGATATTATCTACCCTGGTTATGAAAAGATTATAGCAGGACAAGGTATGGCTAAGCCCAAAGAGCAAGGGAACAGAGGAAACTTGATTATAACTTTCTTAGTAGCTTTTCCAACTGAACTTACAGAGGAACAAAGGTCTGATGTAGTCAGGATTTTAGAAGATTCTTGTTGATGGAACTTTGGTCATTTTATCTTCTTGTTAAACTTTTTTTTTTTTTTTTTTGGTGGGATTGATTTGCAATTAGATGTAGCAAAACAGAATATTAGAGTGATGCAGGTTGTTAAAATGATGATTGGTTTTTCTTAACAGAAGAATGGAGCCTCTTTATGCCTTTGCGAGTTTTCCAGAGTTTGAGACTTCTTTCCAGTAGATTTATATTTATAGCATATGTTATAGGTTTGGGTCCTTGTATAATGAACTTAAAAAGTTCAACAAAAAAAAGCTAGTTTTTCACCTATTTTTAAGCAGTCGATCATTTCTAGCAAAGTATAAATGAAAAAATTGGGTTCAGATGAAAGATCTGCTCAAGTTCCACTCTAATAGTCTATTTGGCCAAGCTTCTTTTTGGCCAAAAGTAATTTCTTTTGGTTGCCTGAAGTGTTTTTCTCCCAAAATTAAGGTAGTAAGACAAGCTTTTACAAGGAAAAAAAAGTGTTTCTGAGAAGTAGAAAAAATACTTTTTTTCAAAAGCACTTTTTAAAAAACACTTTTGAGAAAAATACAGTTACAAACGCTTTTTAAAAGTTTGACAAAACACTACTTGCTGCTCAAAAGTATTTTTCAAATTAATTAACCAAATACATTTACTTCTCATCAAAGTACTTTAAGAAGCTTGGCCAAACAAGCTATAACACAACTACGTGGCTATCTAGCTCTTAGAGAACTCATTATCACTCATAGAGTGATAAGTTTACAGTCAACATCATCTGCCAACCAGTGCTGTCAAAGTAGTACCCTTTTCTAATTATTTTTGTCAAGAATCTAAAACGGTGGAAAAGGGGACTTACGATTACAAGATAATTTTTCGATAATCAATTAATAAAACAAAACTAGGCATTTTATGCAAGAAATAGCATATGCACGTTGGTATAATATCCACCTACGGCCCTACCGCCATCCCCAAGTAAAATAGGCACCCAGCATTAGCCCTGTCCTCGAAAATCAGTAGATGATTAACCTCAATATGTTTGATGAATAAGAATCAAAACTTGATCATACTGGCAATGTCACATTATAGGCACTGTCTAGTATGAAGAAACATAACGGCAGAAAAATTACAACAAAATACACTAGAATAATGGAATTTGAGATGTAAAATTCTGAGTGGACTACTTCCAGGATAATCCCCAACGAATGGAAAGCTTACAAGTATAGTAGCAAGCTCGGACCAGAAATCCTAGCTTGAAACTTCATGGGGTTATCTGAAGTTGAGCGAACTTTTACCACCCAAGTAATGCACGAATCAGGCCGAGTATATTTCCATTTAACAGGGCTTTGAGAAATCTCACCTTCTCAGGTGTATAAGGCGGGTATCTTGCAGGTACATCCCCACCAAAACTGCGACGCAGAACAGCCTTCTTGTGGCTGAAAGCTTCAAACGAGAATCTACCGTGGTATGAACCCATTCCACTTTCCCCAACTCCTCCGAATGGAAGAGAGGAAATAGCAAGCTGCATGATTCAAATATACAGTTCATCAATAGATTTGACAAGGGTCTATGGCATCATATGATTAGACAAAACAATGAAATCCAGCAGCAGCACACACGATTAAAAATGCAAAATTTCTCTTACAGTTTAGATACTCCTCAGCATTCATAATTAAGAAATGTATCAAATACTCTAGCTTTGGTCTCAAAAACATTTGAAGTCCAAAAATAATTAAGAAGCACCTACACAGTAATTTTGACACACAAATTACTTTTACCTTTTTTACTTTTCCTAGATTCGAAGAATCTCTTCTGAAGATAGTTTCTCTCTCTCCCTCTAGGTATTGCTTTAAGCTTAATGCCTCAGAAATTGTATTCCTATTTCATTTTCAACTTCCAACAATCTTAGTTTAATCTCCACTTGTAATTATTTTTTGAATTATCACTTTGAAACTAACTATCGAAACAAACTATCGACAATTTCACATTTGCTTAAGGCATGTTAGCACAAGTCAATTTAGAAAATTTGGCTAATAGGAAAAGATAGAATTACATGTAAAGTGGTGTCATTGATCAGCAGACCCCCTGCTGATATATTCCTGACGAATTCCTCCTCCAGTTTCTTGTTGCTTGTGAACAAATATGCTGCGAGGGGCTTTTCTCTGGCATTAATGAAGTGTATAGAGTCCTCCACTTTATTGACCTTCACAAAAGAAAATCAAGACCTATTCAAGCCAAGAACTTCACAACAGTACTATCAGCAGACTAGAGACAGAATTTTCAGCAAACCTCCTACCTGAGCTTTGTTCATTCTCAAAAGGTGGAAGTTGGAGACTTAACAATGCAGCTAAAAAATTGTCTGTTAAGCTTTCACAGGTGACCTATTGGTTAAAAATTTTCTGCTGTAATCCACAGTATATGGCATAAGAATTACCGCTTGAGCTGCCAAAAGAGATTATCCTCATTTGGGCTGGGTCAAGCAATATATTTTTGTAGTTGTCGAAGCAGTTTTATCGCTGATGAATTTCAATATAGAAAATACGCGAAATTTCATAAGCTGGTCAGGAAAGTGACCATCTTGGAGATGAAGTCTAATTCATGAGAAGGTCATAACTGCGTGACCATAGTTATCCAGCGATTGTTTTGTTACCAAAATGGAATATGCAAAAGACTAGTCACCTCCTACGGGAAGTGCAGTTCTTACCGTGAGAATAGGAAGTAGAGGGCCAAATATTTCCTCCTTCATGATTAGAGCATCTTCTGGGACATCCAGAAGAATTGTTGGAGCGATCTTTCTGATATGAGGAAAAGAAGATGAACAACAAAGATTACTCATCTCATAAACAGATATCTTTGTGACAATAGGTTACTGGAGAAAGATTGTGGTCGACTTACAAGTTATTTTCATCTCTCTGGCCTCCATGAACTACCTTATCGACAACCTTATTTTCATCCAATAACTTTGAGAGTCGATGAAAGTGGTTAGCATTCACAATGCGAGACAGATCTCCTGATTTTAGTGGATCCTTCCCATAAAATTTCTCCAATTCAAATTTCATGGCGTCTAGCTGGCGAAGAGGAATCAGAGGAACAAAAATAAAAAACAATGAGTAAAAGATTTTTCATAATGTCACACATAAAAGCTCCTTGATCTCATAAAACGTACCAATTTTGGCACATTCTCTTTGGTAGTAATTATATAATCAGGAGAGATACACGCTTGTCCATTGTTGCAGCCCCACTTACCAGCAATAATACGCCTTACTGCAACCTTAAATCAAAAACAATTTGATATATAAAAGAAAAAATTGAGAAGCTTCTTATTATGATTTTTGGCAGTGTATGTTCTGACAAACTCAGACTAAAGAGCAAATAAGAAATATTACCTTCAAATTGATGTTTGAATCCACAACAGCTGGAGATTTTCCACCTAGCTCCAAAACCACAGGTGTCAAGTGCTTTGCTGCAGCCGTCATCACAATCCGTCCAACTTTTCCATTTCCTACAGTATTATTTGTTTGATTGCAAATAATAACATGAGCATATAACTCATTAATTATTATCATAGTGAACAGATCATCTCCAAATAAGTCTTGCAAACAAAACTTGGCAAAGTTAGTATCAATCATAATATCTACTAATGCTTGTCAACCTTGCAATCCAAACTAACTGCCACTACTATTTTAGTCAACTAAACTTATTATTGAACAGAAGCCCACATGCACATATAAGGGTGGGCCGGCTGACAAACTTCAGTCCATCTCAATCTCATTGCTCTTCTTTTTTATCAAGTTTCAAGTAAAATTAGATGGAGAAGAAGATATCCTACTGACTTCTATTGACATCTAACAATAACACATTTTCACTTTGTTGTCTCTTTTCCCCTGCCATGGAGAGGGGGATGTGTAGATGGATCATACAAAAGTTTAAGCTCTTATAGATAAGATAAATTTAAAATAAATCACTGATCATGTAGCTAATGGATCCCCAGCCCTTCTTGGTAAATAGAGCTCCTCCCCTGGTGAAGCTTAGGAATAAAAGTATTTAAGAAAATATCATGGATTGAATGGTATAACCAATACATATTCAATAAGACACATTCAATAAGATGTCAAAAATACAGCAGTCAAAGTTTCTAACGATCATTTTTTATCTAGTGTACGCTTCCTTCCCTACATAAGTCTGCTATGATTAGACAATAAGTGAAGTATCACTTGATGAATTAACTAAGCCTCAATTTCAAAATAGTCGAGGTCGAATATATGAATCCTTTAAATCCATTATCGCACAATTCGGGTACATTTCTTGGCAATACTATAAAATAATTTGTCTTTTACGACGTATTAGGTTTCTTTTAAACTCGAGGTTCTCTAAATCTCATACTTATTAGTCCCCACGCTGATATACAAGTTGTCAAGACAACCTAATGTAAGTGTAACAATAGCAACTAAATCATAATCCAAGCAAGTAGTTATTGCTTTTAAGGATTGTATGCTTACACTGTTCTGTTCTTAGATCAATCTGCACTAATTCAGAAAGATTCTAGGTATGGCGTCAACTTCTCTGTAGGTATCTTGTCTCCTTTAAGCACCTTCAACAATTATAATGTTGTATCTAAGAACCAAAGTATTTTGAAGTCAACATAAGACATTCCTAAGCCAGGACACCACCCTCTATGTCTGTTGCTCGCACCCTTTGTCTGATGTGGTCATTTCTAATATTGGTAAGACAGGACACTCTTTTTGTGAATATTTTTTACCTTAGAGACCTAATATTGACTCTCATATAACATTGCTGGTGTCACAACCTTTATATATAATTCGCCTTTGACTTTGTTAGGTATCTTTCTATTGCATGAAGCTCACATCGATCATTCCATTTTGCATCTTATTTTTTTTTTCTATGTAATACATGCTCCTCTACCATGTCATTCTCCTGATAAACTAAATTTTGATATCTAAATTAATGGTATTTAGGCACCTTAATCCATCTGATGTTACTTCACAGTCATTCTCCTAAACGGGTTAAACTTGTGGTGCATATACTCTGTCTTATTTAGACAATAAAGGGCAGCCCAATGCACAAAGCATCCTGCGTTCACGCAAAGTCCGGGGAAGGGTCGCACCCAAAGCCTACCTGATGCAAGCACTAGTGGCTGATTCCGCGGCTCAAACTCGTGAACTACAGGTCACACATAGACAATAAGTGATGTAGAAGCAAAAAATATCACGACCTGTCAATTGCACTGCAGGAAAATTACCACATTGTTAACAAACCAGTTCAGTTGTCTCCGAAGCCTAAAAGATTAAAAAAGAAATTATGTTGCCACCAGAGATGGTTACAGATTCGGGCAATTGTCCATCTACAAATAATTCTCTCAGATATTTTATTCTATAAATTACATGCAGATAAAGTACACCAGTAAAGAAATTTTTCAGACCTGTATAAAATATCTTATCCCATTTTTGCTCTAGTAATGCAGTTGTCTCAGGTATTGCGCCTTCTACAACTCTTACAGCAGTGACATCCATATACTCCCCTAAAAGTTTTGCAAGCACTGAAGATGTAGCTGGGGCTATTTCTGATGGTTTCAGAACTACAGCATTACCAGCAGCAATAGCTCCGATCACTGGATCAAGGGACAACACTGAAATAGAATGAAGGGGGAGGGGAAGAACATAGTATCAATACCTGATTAATACATCCGCACTGTAACTTTTCAACTAAGCGTATACTCATTTATCATAACACAATACAAGATTAGCAGTAAACTACTGATAAAGGATAACGGAGAACTCATGAAGGACAAAGTCTCCTTGGAAGACTTGCATCAGAGGAGGATAAAGCATTACTGGAATCTGCTTAATTTTTGGCCTTTTATTCAGGAAAAGCATAGAATAGTTTTTAAAAAAAAAAAAATATTTAATACATATTGGGTAGCGAAGGGGAAATGGGGGAGGGGATTACTAGATGGGGAATAGAACCCTCACCAACAAGGTGAAAGTTCAGGTAGCCAACCAACTGAACTATTAAGATTCTCCAAGCATAGAATAGTTTGACCAGAGTAGAACTTCACACTACATATGACCTAGTCTTCCTTGACAGCTATTTCAAGCAAAGACGGTCTGTAAATAAGTGAGGGATATGTTTCTCTCCACATTGTGAGTCGCCATTAGTCACACAGATCTAAAGTTGCAAAAAAACAAGAAGCAAGAAGATTCAACCTAACATTCTCTTTTATTGACATTATTCATCCATATATAAACTTATTCAGTTTCAAAGCCACACCATAACTCTTGATTATAAAGTTTATAAACAATAGAAATTTCTGCAGAGGAAAGTGAGTAGTCTGGTTTCTAATTTGAGACTTGCTTAAAGATATAGTGAAAGGAAAAAAAATAAGAGGAAACATAATCACGCGCACTTATGAAGGAGATAAATGGACAGCTTTTCACATACAGAATGGATAGTTCCAGGCTGATATGACCAATACCACACCGAGGGGTTCTGGAACTATTTCAGCTGATGAAGGAAACGTGGTTAATGAAGTTTTGACCTGTAATTTCAACATGTTAGCATCAGTGGGCTTCTATTAATTACAGTAACCAAGATAAATTAAGTAATGTATATCTATAAATAGCTACAAATTTACTTTTTCTGGTTTCATCCACCGTTTTAGTTCCTTCAATGCATGCTTACACGATGTTTTCATCATAGAAATCTGCATTAGAAGAATATATGAATTAGAAGACAGAAAGAAAATCTGGTCCAACATAGCTAAGAAAGTCCAGGACTAAATATAAGAACCAAAAGCTAATATTGGTGATATCTATACACTTTCCAGATGACCAACATCAGGAACAACAATGACCTATTTATTTTGCTTATACCTGTCACTCTAAGGACCCTAAGCAGAATACCCAACATTACTCTTTTAAATGGATTAAAACTTCTCCAATTCCAGAAAACTAAATATGAAAAGAGGAAAAGAGAACTCATTTTGCAATAGACTATCTAACTAAGATCTAGATGCTAAATCTGAAACCCAGAAAAAAGAATACTCCGTACTAGTTTTCTTCTAAGTACTAGTCTGTTAAGTAGTTATGCACCCTTATAATTCATTACAAAGGACAAACAAGGAAGACAGAAAATCCAACTTTACAAAATTGATTTAAACACAGGAAAAAACCCAACAAACAAAAATAGCCTGTACAATTTTCAATTACTAAACCAAAACTAAAATTGTAAGTATAACTTTGAGGCTTTGCAGATAGTTTTACTAACTCCTTCCATGTGACTGTTCAAGGAAATATAAGAGTCGCCAATTTTTTGGAAGAAAAAGACAAAAAGAAACAAGTGCTCAAAAATCTGATGTTTAATTCAAAAGCCATAAGCTTGCAAACCAAAATCACAAGAAGAGTTCCAAATCTGAGAAAAGCAGAGTACACGTAACAAATCATAATTCCAATTACAACTTTATGTTTCATTTATCGTAAGGAAGATGCTGAAAACTCAGAATTCCCGATCAGTCCTCAACTGTATTGTTCGGATATTATACCAAAAGGTGCTAGAAACTCAGAATTGCCATTCGACCATTCACATAGTGAAATATAACCAATTAGTATAATTCGTTGACTGCTTAAATTCAAGTTTATCAGTGTAAATAACGAAAATCTTTATATTCTATTGTAATCACAAGTCCATATATATATATATATATTATATAATAGGTTATTTTTTGTCTCGTTATATATATATATATATATATTATATATATATATAGAGAGAGAGAGAGAGAGAGAGAGAGAGAGAGAGAGAAAGAGAGAGAAACCTCGTGAACAAAGGATTCAAGTTCAGGCTTAGAGAGGTCGGAATTAAGAGCATCGACGATCTCCTTCTCGTGATGCTCTGCAATCTTCAACAGAGCTTTCAACTGCGACACTCTCCACTCATAGTTCTTCGTCTTCCCACTCGCGTACGTCTCCCTCAGTTCTTTTACAATCGCCTCCGCATCTACCATCGCCATTCCTCTACAATATGAACCTCGTTCTCTATCTATGTATATATAATTATGCAGATTCAATAAGTCCGTGTATATGTATGTGTATGTAGTTGAGGTCGACGACTCGTGCGCCGGTGCTTCGCCGGCGATTTTTTTGTGTGTGTGTATGTAGCAGTTTATTGATAATGACGATTGGATGTATAAATAGTTGAATATTGTATTGTGTACTACTATTTGAATAGGAATTCGAAAAGCGGAGTGTAGTCCGGGCAAAGGAGGATTGTCGTTCCTAGTGTCTAATGCGCGTGATTTAGCAAGTGTTTTACTTTAAGAAAGAGGAGAGTGATTCTCACGCTCCTCCTTGATATTTTAGGGGAAAAAAAGGCTCGACTTTTGTGCATATTGTTTTTCTACGCTATTAGTGTTACTAGTTTTGTAATATCAAGTTATGTAATATAGAGTTTTGTAAAATAATATCCATATTATTAAAAACAAAGCTTTGAGGAAATAATTATACGTAAAAGTATATAGTAAAGATTTTATATATGATCAATGTGGATCTATCACATACAATTTTGATAATCTTAAAACAATATCACAAGATAACGACCAATAAAATAAGTTTATTTACAACGCACCCTCAATCATTTAGCTAAACATATAATAATATAGATTTGACTTATACCTATAGTACAAATTGCACCGATGTTTTTTTTTTTTGATTGAATAATTGTCTTCATATATAAGGAGATAGATAATATGTGAAAATCAATAAAATAGAAGTAGTAGAATAATTATGGATCAAAATGAAGAAGGCAAGAATACAAATAAAATTTTGAATATTATGCCAGTACAAGTTGCTTTTCATGTGAAGAAAAACACGAAATTTGATATATAGCTTGATACACCAACAGTAATAATTTTTCGTTAAATACAACTTCAAAAATCAAATTAGTTCATAATTTCTTCCACTATAAAGAAAGACAACTAATCTATATTTAGTGAACGTTAATCTTCAGTGATTCTTTTCATCCTCATCCTTGGTTTATCTTCTTATTCTTCAACTGTGGTAGCATCAACATCTTCAAGTTCATTTTTTTTTTTTTTGAGCAATTAAAGTTCCCCATATAAATTTTAAGTTTTAGTAATTTTTACACAAATTTCAAGGTATATATGTATTAAAGTATTTTTGCACATGTAAAGATATCTCGATAGAGTCAAATACAACTTGTTGGGTTAAATAGGTAATGCTCGTATTTGATCCGCTTTAGATATTGTCATATTTCGGCAATGATTGGTACCTATCATTTTATCAACAATAGCCATATAAGTTGCGTCTCTTACTATTCAATGTGTCTTTTGCCTCCCAAAATGGTTATAAGTTGCGTCTCTTACTAAAGTATGAAACGTTGCTTGGGCCCTCTTGTAGGTGTTAATTTTTGTTTTTAAAATTAGGGTTTTAATATTATTTAAAAGGGCATTTAAGTAATTTAACTTTTAACTGAGGGGTTCATGCTTTTAATATAGTATATATATAGATAATTATAGTAGATGCAACAGTTTAGCCTGTTTGGCCAAGTACTTTTTTCTACCATTTAATGAAATTTAAAGTACTTTGTCAAACTTTTAGGAAGTTAAAAAAATAGAATTTTTTCACAAATAGCCGGCCATATTGATTGTTTAATTTTTATAGAAATACACATAGATTATGATTATACATAATTATACACATATAATACACAAATTATGCATATATTATACCTCCACCAGCTATTTTTAGTTTAAAAGGTTGGCTGGTGTTACACCCCATATTTTCGTACGTGAGAGTGAGTCGTAAGTCAATTGATGTAAGCTCAGAAATGAGATCGTCTTTGAAAGTACATAAAGTAAGTTAATCATGTTACCTTGGAGGTTACGAATATTTAAGATCATGAATACCAAGTATGAAGAGGGTTGGAACGCATAGAAGCTAAACGAATTGAGGAAAATAAGTTTCGTCGAAAGTTGACAAGTTGGAATGTTATAACATATACTTTTGGGGTGAGACTAGGGTGATTAACATTATAAGGGGTTTATGCTATGAGTTATCATAGTCGTGTGTTATGTTTTGAAGTCAAGCGAGTTGTGGAACAAAAGTTTGCAAAGGTCATCACAAGTTACATTCATAAATATACTGAAAAGTAGGTCAAATGTAGCTGAGATTTTCTCCCAATGTACTTGGAATTAAGGGATGATCCACCTACCAAAGTTTTGATTGCTTGATCCCCCCTCGACACCGCGTTGCTTTTCTGTAATAGCTTTCATTAATGCAATCAAGCTTTCTTTCATTCTGGATTCTCATTTCTGTTCTCTCAATTACTCTTGATATTGGTTTTCCCGTACGGCTCTGACAATCTCGTCTAGCGTACGGAGGGGACCTCAGTTGGCGGACAGCAACTGCACTGACATCAGTTGCCTAGCCGTACATCGCCCTTCCAAGGAATCTCAGGAAGGCGCCGCGTATCATATCTTTCTTATTAGTTGATACCTCAAGGGGACTTTAAGAACCAAAAAGGAGTCATGAAGCTTTAATTACTAAATCGCTTCCCAATGTCTGTTCCGGGTTCGTTTAGATTGAGTATCTACGAGTCTAGTTTCTAACGCATTAAACCATTCATCTATACGACATCGGAGTAGAGATATATTCGCGTTTTGGCGAGACCGCGCAAGCAACTCCCAATGGGAGCCACTTAGGTGATGGTCGATCTACTTCACCTTATAAACGATTTGGATGCCTATTTTTTTGCTCATTTTCGACTCAACTTCATCTCTAACTCCTAAACAGATACCATAAGGGTTTGAAGTGATTCCAAAGTGATTACACCATATTTCAACATCAAAAGTTAATTCTAGTTAAGAACAACACCTCTTTGAGGTTGTGTTGTCATTGAGGACAGTTGTGGGCTGTGTTTGGCTGGAACTTCAAGTGGTTGTTGCTTGTTTAGGTATGTATAATACTCTACCACATGTTCTTGAAGTTGTTTGTATGTTGGTTGCATTATTTGAGAAAGATACTACAAGAGAAGACTTGAAATAGTTTGAGATGTTATTGTTCTTAATGGACTGTTTTGGAAAGGTTGTTTCCATAAAATTTAAATTGTTGGGAACCTTGGAAAATAACTTGTTTATGCTGTTATTTTCATGAATATATTGTCTACATGTTGAACTTGCTATTGGTATTGTAAATAAGAAGATAAAGTTTGAGTGTGGATTAGGTGATTAATAAGATGTTGGAAGTCCTTTGATTTTACTTGGTATCATGCTGGATATGTTTTTAAGTTAACTAATGTATGATAATGGGGTTGAATGGCGCTAAAGGGATTCAATTCGAGCTTGCCGTTCAAAATGGTTGTTGAAGTAACCGAAGAGCTTATTATGAATTATATTGTTGTTGTTTGGGCTGTTTGGTGACTTTTAGTAACTTATGGATGTAGTAAAAACAGGGGAGGTGCTGTCCATTTTTTTGTAGAATAATGGTTTCGAAATATGAGAGTTATAACGCTTATATGATGACGATAAAGTCAGTTTACTCATTATAGACGTATGTAGATCATATTGAGCTTGGTTGACGATTAGATAGAATATTGCAAAGGTACGTTAAGGCACTTCCTTCTTTCTTTTGGCATGATCTAAAGTGAAATGAACGTAAACGATACGCTATTTCATAATGGATCTACACCTAGCAACTAAGGTTGTCCATGTTGTTCTTTCCTTATAAAGTTATTCTATGCAAGTATGTATGATCTTTGAATCCTATTGAGGTTCATATTGATGGTATGGATGTCCATAATATTAATCGAAGGTGCGATGAACTTACGTCACTCCAAAAGATTTAGAACGTGATTCCATGAGTCCATCATGCATTTTATATATGTATCTATTTTACTCTATCGAGTCGCGCTATAGTCGGCCGGGTACGACACCTATTTTGTAACCACTGATCAGTTGGGTTTTACCGAGCTTCACGTGGCTGGGTACAATTCTACCGAGCTTTATGATGGCCGAGTATATTTTTACCGAGTCTACTTCGAGGCCGGGTACGATATTATGATGATGATGATGATGATGATGCCCACAGAGGCGTATGTTTTTAAAAAAAAAAGTATATGTTTATATTATGTATCATGCATTTCATGTTAGTTGCCCTCAGAAGCACTCAGATGTTACAGGTTGTATCTTCTCTATCTCTCTTTACATTACTATTCTTATTTATGCTATCCTGCTTTACATACTTGGTACTTTATTCGTACTGACACTGCCTGGGGACGCTGCGTTTCATGCTCGGAGGTCTCGGTAGACAGGTTGACAATTCTCCTAGTAGGCTATTAGTTCAGGGGAAGATGTTGGTGCACTCCACTTGCTTCGGAGTTGCCTATTTGGTTAGTATAATTTTGACATGTATTGATTGGTATGGCGGGGCCCTGTCCCGACCTTTATGACATATATGTACTCTTAGAGGTTTGTAGACAGATGTCATGTATATAGATATTGGTATGGCCTTGTCGGCCTATGTTTTGAGTGTACAAATGATCATGTCAGCCTTATAGGCCCGCATGCCATATGTATAAGTATATCATGTTGGGTCATCTTATGTTTAGTATTTCTTTATGTTTTATTCTAGTTATCTCATGATGGCCCTTCTGGACCATTTATCCATGATGGTGTGTAAAGAAAGAAATGTTATGTTGGTACTCGATTGAGTAAGGCACCGAGTGCCCGTCGCGGCCCTTCAGTTTGGGTCGTGACAGGTGGGTGGCTATTTGGGTTAATTTTTCAAAAAATTGGCCTACAAGTTTCTTTTTTACATTTGAGATTTGACAAAAATTAAAAACTATTTTCGAACAGTAGCAAAAGCATTTTTTTTATTGTTAGGGAGAAGCTATAAATTTGCAAAAGCAAAAAAAAAAAAAAAAGTCTAAAACTATCTCTCATTAATTTAACTCACGTGTCTCTCAAATTAACAAGTAAAATTTTGCATTATCAATATGCATACAACTAAATTCTTTTAAAAAGCAATTACCTTTTGTGCAGTTAAAGTTTCTTTGGTAGGAAAAAACTTGTGCAAAAGAATATACCTTTTGAGTTTTTTTGTCAAGTTAGGTATAATAAGATAAGATAATAATCAAATTGACTTGCCCTTTAGTAAATAGATCACAATAATATAGTGTTTGGACTTGCTATTAATTCAACTTGAAAAATCAAGTATAGGAATATATTGGAGAATATCTTCTTTTTGAAAGAAAAAAAGGTATTTATTTAGACTAGTTTTGAGAATGAATTTATTAGAACGTTTGTGTTAGTTGTCTTCACATATATGGTTTGCTTTGTTTTCTTTTTTGGAAAAAGAAAAAGGAAACGTGAGAGAATACTTCCTCTTCGACAAGGTTTCTTACCGTAGGAGTGTTGTACTGCCTACAATATGGTAGAAAATCAACATCAAAACCACATAATAGAGAATAATCTACATTATTCTCGGTGCTAAATGTTGGGCTTTTAAGCTTGCTATAGCTTTAGAGAGAGTGAATGGAAAATGGAGGGAAAATGAAATATTTGAGTTTTCCTCCTTGGCAAAGGGACATTGTCCCATATTGGAGGAAGAAAAGACTTTTGATGGGTATATATACAATTGCTCTTCTTCAGCTCTTAAAGAATTAAGAAGAAGGCAAGCCTCGCGTCGTCGCTCGCTCGCTCGGCTTCGGCTTTGGTCAAAGATTGATTGATTAATCTTTTTGGACAAAATTCCTTTCAATTATTTAATTAATTAATGAAAATTCAATCCGGAATAACCCATTTCTTTCCCGGATTATTTTAAATCCGTTTTCTGTTTTCCCGCAATATTTCTTCCCACCTGTTCCAGTACCTATGACTGTTTCCGAAAGGTTGCAAACCTTTTCAGAAACAATGCCAAATGGTCTATAAATATGCTTTGAATCCCAGAATATTTACTTACTAAATTTTCTGATTATCTTTTTCTTCTTCTGCACAATATTTTATAGTGTGTTTTACGACCATTGAGTGGTTCGAAGTTCACCGGAGTTTTTGGTACCAATACACTGGTGAGTTAAATCGTTCTATCCTTGGAGGATATATTCCAGCACCTCGGGTACTTGAGGGGAATAATTTACTTAAGGACACACTGTGTATTCAGTGGGCTCGATTTATTCCTATACTGTTTTCCAGAATTTATTTAGTCAAACTGGTTCTACTAACTTTCTGTTTATGTTTCTATTTCAGAAAGTTTAATGATTTTATTGGTTATTACAACAATACATATTGGATAACACTAGATATAGCTAACAACTTATGCCTTCAATTAAATCCATTAAATTTAATACAGAACTTAGCTATAACGTAAAATATCACCAAAATTACAATATTTGTTACATTTTGATTACAAAATTTTTAAAATATAAAAATTAGGGTCCACACGTACCCGTTTTAAAAAAAACCGCTTTCTCTCTCTAGCTCCAATGCCCTCTGGCGCACGTTAGTCCGACGTACGACCACCATGGTTATGGCTCGGGGAAGGGTTCGAGCTCGCGGAAGACCAAGGTTGCAACCTTTAGCTGGTGTTGGAAAACCAGTTGAAGCCCTCATACAACTAGAGAAAACTTCATTAGCTGACATGGTTAAATCTCCTGTTCCATTGGATGATGTTAGGATGAAGCAACATGCAAGTGAAGGGATGGACCAAGGGCCAGCTAAGAGATTGGATCTGAGTATTAGTCCAATTCTAAGCGGCCAAAATGACAAATTGATTGAGAAACCTGAAGATCTAGCGAGTTCAAGCAAGACGGCATCAGATCTAGCACCAGTAAATGAGGAGAAAGGGAAAACAACAGCGTGGACTTCATTATTTACAGGTAATCGCAGCTCTGAAAATGGTTTGAAGTTAACTTACATTCCACCTCAAATTGTTGATGGGAAAACATTTGTACAACTAGAAAAAGAGGATGTTGAGAAGGAAATAATTAAATGGAGATGTACCTTAATTGTGTATGTAATTGGGGAAACTCCGGGATACAACTATATGCACAGATTTGTAAAGTAGAGCTGGAATCAAGTCGCAGAGCCAGAGGTATTCTACCATGAAGAAGGATACTATGTAATTAAGTTCCAATCTGTAAATGGCATGCATGAAATCTTATACTTCGGGCCATATACAATGAATAATAAGCCTCTTATTTTGAAACCATGGACTGTCAATTCTGATTTTACTAAGGAATTTCTCACTGAAATTCCCCTGTGGGTGGTACTGCCAAACCTCCCTATGAGTTGCTGGGGAGCTCAGTCATTGAGCAGAATTGCAAGTACAATTGGCAAACCATTGTATGCTGATGAATGTACATCTAGCAGAAGCGGATTTCATATGCTCGTATGCTAATTGAGATCAATGTCACTCGGCCACTCCCATCGTGTATCACAATGTGGGAACCTGATGGGAGACAATTTGAACAAGCAATAGATTATGACCGGAAACCAGTATTTTGTGAAGAATGCTTGAAAATTGGCCACTCGTGCAAGAAAGTTGAGATTGAGCAGCAACAAATTGAGCAGCCTAGAAGGAGAAGGAGACCAATTGCTAATGCTCAAACAGCCCCACAAGCAGCTTCTCAACCAGTGGACAAAGAAGTGCAGGAGTGGAGAGCAAAGAAGCCTGTAGAGGTGAAGGATCTGCCTACTATGGTAGCAGGAACAGATCAACCAATAGCAGAGTCACATGATAAACAATGCCCTGAACAAGCACAACACCCTCCAACAAGTTGTGAAGATCAATCACTAATGAGGAGCAATCACAAGGAGGAGCAAACTCCTCAAAAAAGCCCTGAGTTGAGCTGTATCAGGGAATTCCCAACTTTGGCTACTAGTGTGCGGAGAGGGAATAAAACAATGGGGAATCCAGGTGGCAATGAGACTAAGAAATGCTTGCCTGAAGCAGGTAGTGGGCCTCCTATCGTAGCACAATGACCTGGGTAGTGTGGAATGTTCGAGGAATAAATAAGAGATACAAACAAAAGGAGTTAAAATTATACTTACAGAATAAACACATAAAGCTAGCTGGTTATCTGGAAACTAGAGTGAAAGAGAGTAGAGCCAACAGGGTGTTCAAAAATATATTACCTGGATGGGCAATACAGTGCAACTATCAAAGTGCAGTTAATGGAAGAATATGGCTTACTTGGGACCCCAAGGTATACTGTATAGATATTGAAAGGGTAGAATCTCAGTTAATACACTGCATAGTAAGGGGGAGGTTGGATGGATTTGAAACATGTCTTAATTGATATATGGCTTTAACACAGTAGAACAGAGGAAGACTTTATGGAGAAACTTGAATGATATCTCTATACAAATGACAAAGCCTTGGATAATAGGTGGAGACTTTAATGACATGCTGTACACACAGGATAGAATGTATGGTAATCCAGTCACAATGAGTGAAATGGCTGACTTTTTAGACTGCATACATAATCTCCTTTTTGAATCAGCTTCCATGGAAAGGAGAATACTATACTTGGTCAAACAAACAACATGGAAAAGGCAGGATACTGAGCAAGATTGATAGGGTATTTGGTAATGATATGTGGATGATAAACTGGGGTGATGTGTGTACTGAATATGATGTTCCACTGATATCTGATCACTCACCTATGCTGCTGAATATTCAATATGTAAGGATCAATGTCAAATCCCCTTTTAGATTCTTTAATGTGTGGGCAGATCACAAGGATTTTGAAAGTTTGGTGGAGGGCATATAGAAGAAGAGAATGGCAGAGGATAAAATGGAGGATATATGGAAGAAACTCAAAGTTCTTAAGCCTTTGTTTAGAAGGCTAAATGCTAAAGAATATAAGGGCATTTCACAGAGAATTGAGAATGCTAGGTGTGACCTCATTACAGTACAAGAAAAGATACAAAGCCAATACACTGACAGTCTGCTAGAGCAAGAGAAACAAACACTTCAGCAGTTAGAGAAATGGTCATTAATTGAAGAGAGTATTCTGAAGCAAAAGTCAAGGGTAAAATGGATCAAACTAGGTGATGCCAACACTAAGTATTTTTCTGCTATTATGAAAGAAAAAAGCCACAGAAAACAGATCCTGGAGATTACAACTATGGATGGAAGGAAGATATCTGGTCCTGTTAGCATCAAAGAGGAGTTCATCAGCTTTTATAAAAACCTTATGGGATCTTCTGCTAAGTCCTTACCAGCAATCAACAAAGAGATAATGCAAAATGGTCCCAAACTCACTCGTGAACAGCAGCTCAGTTTAGTTACTGAAGTGACAGAAGAAGAGGTATATAAAGGTTTATGTTCTATCCATGAGGATAAGGCTCCTGGGGTTGATGGCTACAATTCATGCTTTTTCAGAAAAGCTTGGCCTATAGTGAAGCAGGAGATAGTGCAAGCAGTTCAGGAATTTTTCATTACTGGCAAGATGTACAAAGCCATAAATTGTGCATCAATTACACTTGTGCCTAAAGTGAGTAGCCCAACTAGAGCAAAGGAATTCTGGCCTATTGCATGTTGCACTGTCTTATATAAGATCATTTCTAAAATACTAGCAAACAGATTGCAAAGAGTAATTTCTAGTGTGATAAGTGAAGCTCAAGCAGGATTCATTCCAGGAAGGAAAATATCAGATAACATAATCCTATCTCATGAACTTGTTAAGGTATACACAAGGAAGAACTCCTCTCCTAGGTGTATGATCAAGATTGACCTAACAAAAGCATATGATTCTGTAGAATGGATCTTCTTAGAACAGGTGATGGTTGAACTGGGATTCCCTGTCAGAGTTCAACAGTGGGTGCTTGCTTGTGTCAAAACTGTGAGCTACTCTGTAATTATTAATGGAGAACCTTCAGAACCATTCCCAGCTGCTAAGGGGTTGAGGCAGGGAGATCCTATGTCTCCTTTCCTATTTACAATTGCTATGGAATACTTGAGTAGATGCCTGAATGGATTGAAAAAGGAAAGGGGTTTCAAATATCATCCCAGATGTTCCAAATGGGAATAACTCATCTCAGCTTTGTAGATGATCTGCTACTCTTTGCAAGGGGAGATATGGCTTCAATTACTCATCTACAACAATGCCTCAACCATTTCTATGGGGCATCAGGTTTGAGAGCTAACCAGGAAAAGAGCTCAATTTTCTTTAGAGGAGTAACACATTTGGCAAGTGAAGAGATAGTGCAGAAATTTGGATATTCCAGAGGAGAATTACCAGTCAAGTACTTGGGAGTCCTATTGTCCACCAAAAAGATGTCCATAGCTCAATGGCAACCCCTCATAGAGAAAATGGTAGCAAGAATCTCATCATGGACTGCAAAAAAGCTTTCCTATGCTGGCCGAATTCAGTTAGTTCAATCTGTCCTATTTGGCATCCAAGCTTACTGGTCACAGTTATTCCTGATTCCTAGCAAAGTACTGAAGACAATTGAAACATATTTTAGGAGCTATGTATGGTTAGGAGAAAATGTCATCACAAGAAGATCTTTAGTGGCTTGGGATAAAATATGTACACCTAAGAGTGCAGGTGGACTAAACTTAATCAATCTCAAAGTTTGGAACAGAGCAGCAACAGCAAAGAACTATTGGGATCTTGCCCACAAATGTGACAAAATGTGGATCAAATGGATACATGCTTATTACATAAAAGGGCAACAAATCTCTGACATGCCAATACCACAGCAAGCTTCTTGGCTAGTCAGAAAGGTGGTGGAAGCAAGAAGTTTAGCGGAAGCAATTCAAATTCAGACAAGGAATAACAAGAGCATGATTAGACAAATATACTACAAAATGGTGGGCCAATTGCCAAGAGTGGAATGGAAGGTGTTTATGTTTGGGAATGATGCAAGGGCAAAGGCTAAGTTCACAATGTGGCTATACTTTCAAGACAAGATGATGACCAGTGATAGATTGGCTTGATGGGGGATGCAGGTGGATACAAAATGTGTACTATGCCAATCATGTGATGAGAGCAGGAATCATATGTTTGTTGAATGCGAGTTCGCTAGGAGTATATGGAAGAGATTGCTAAAACGGATGCAAAGACAATCTTTCTGGGCAACCTCATGGGACCAGCATTGGAAGTGGGCAATAGAAAATGCGAAAGGGAAATCAAGCAGAGCAGCAATTTTCAAAATGGTATATGTAGAGGCAATACATACGATCTGGAATGAGCGAAACCTCAGGATATTTGAGAAGCAAAGCAGGGAAGCTGAAGAATTAGCTAGAAATGTTGCATGTATATGCAATGTAAGAGCGACAGATCAAACTAGAACGTGCAGCAACTTAAATTTTGATTGAAACGTAGAATAGCATATAGGAGTTGAGTTTAAATTTGATATTTGTATAGTATAGATAGGAAGTATAGGTGAGACAGGAGGCTGTGTTAAAAGCCAACTATGTTTTGTAAAGTTACATTGGTGATTAATGGAAATATTTAATTACCAATATATATATATTGAAATTTTAACCTACCAAATTAAAATTGTAGATCTACTTTTAAATATTCTATAATATACTTATTACTCAAGTTTAATAAGACCGATCGATATTACAATACATTAGCTAGTTAAGATTTGATCTTCCTGGAAAACTAGAAAAAATTAGCTTAGACACAAAATTCTTTTAATCTTAAACATGCCCCTTCAATTCAAGGTGGTTCAAATAAATCAACTTGAAATAAAAACTAGAAAGTCAAATTGAGCATGTCAAATTAACATTTAATATTATCGTACATAATTGAACCAATATAATTGAAAATTGTCTCGACCTAGCCAGACAAGCATCTATTTGTATACCTTATCACCTAGACTAGAAATTGGGTGCAAGATTGTAGGAAGAAATATTCATCCAATCAAGTAAAAGTGTTAAAATAAAAGAGAAAATTAGGCCGACTTTAGGGTGCAAATTTACGGACGACTAGGCCATTCTGCCTAACTTATTTTTCTAAAGTAGTCAATTTCCGTCTTTTTCATTGCCGAATAAAACGAGTCTGGAAAAGAAAAAAAAACGAGGCAGGGATAAAAATAAAAGCTGGAGCGTGCATCCACGTTGGCTGACGCACGAAAGCGAGATTTACGATTCTACTAAAATCTCAACAAGTGTGGAAAACGGGTCCCGCTTATTGTATCTTTGCCTTATGATTGGCTTATTTAATTTCCATGAAATCATCAGCATCAGAAATTTCGGTCTTGGTGCCAGTTTCCTACTATATTTCTTTAGTATCCCATGATTGCCAATCAGTGATAAAATCCTCAAAAATATAAAAAGGACCGCACTTTTTTAAATTTATTCATATCGAGCACTATGTTCTGATCCTTGTCTATACGCTAATAGGAATATAATACGTCATAAAAAGACGGAGTTATCCATGGAATTTGAGTTATAATTTTCCATGAGATGGTGTTAGGTTATTCTGTTGAGACCTAGTAGAGTCTATGCAGGTATAACAAACTTATCCCTTCTTCAACCGCACCTAAAGCAATCCACCAATGGTATCTACTATCTAGTGGGCGTTTGAACATAACAATTGTAAAATTCCGGGAAAAAAAATCGAGTAAAAATGGCATTTGAAAATTTGAGATGTGTTAGGACATAAATACAATTTGGAGTTATTTTTGAATTTTTGTGAGTATTTGAAGTGAAATTTTTAAAAAGTAGCTTTTTGAAATTTTACAAAATTCCGCAAATTCTGAAATGCAACTTCAACTGAAATTTAAAATTTTCATGGACAAACACTAATTCCGAGAAAAAAGTAAAATATTTCTTATGGCCAAACGGACCTTAATGTTTTGTGTTTCCCAAAAAGAAATGAAAGTAGCTAAACGGTACAGTTGAATTTATAACGTGGTTTATAAACAAGCGAATCGATTTGATCCCAAAATGATAAATAAATTAAATAAAATTCGAGACTTAGCATTGAAGCCGAGATAAGACAGCAAACATCTTGGTTCCGGGAGCAAAGCTTCCGAAGAAAACAACAAGAATATTAATAGACAGAAAATAAAAATTATTGAGCTTAGAATAATGTGTAGCATACGTCACGATCCAAATCGATGGGCCACGACGGGCACCCGGTACCTTACTCGACCGAGTACTAACGTAACGTATCTTTCTTATTACATTGTCATATACACGTGACATAAGGGCCTAATAGGCCAACATAATCATTTATAAACTCAAAACATAGGCCGACAAGGCCGTACAATCTTTCACGTATACGACATATGTCTACAAGCCTCTAAGAGTACATAAATCATAAAAGTCGGGATAGAGTCCCGCCATACCAAACAATACACGTCTAAATTATACTAACCAAACAAGCAACTCCGAAGCAAATGGAGCGCACCAACATCTTCCGCTGAGCTGATAACCTACTTGGAGGGCTCTCGACCTGTGTATCGGGACCTGCGAACATGAAACGCAGCGTCCCCAGGCAAAAGGGACGTCAGTACGAATAATGTACCGAGTATGTAAGGCACATAAATAAGTACATAAGAGACATGGAAGAAATATAGAGTACATGACTCAACCTGTAAGTCTGAACAACTTGGTAAATCATAAATTACTTTTAGCGTCATGCATATGCGTATGAATGTCATGTCATGCATAGGTACATGTTTCATAACATCATCAGCCTCGAAGGGCATCCCATCATATCATATCGGCCACTGTGGGCAAAATCATCATCGTATACCAGTTGATCAGGTGGTGATGCGTATATAACGCCATAACCTTTCCCATTCCCATATACATATATATATATACATACATATATACGCGTATATAACGCCGTTTGAATCATATTTTAGCCACTGTGGGCAACATCATTAACATATACCAGCTGATCAAGTGGTGGTGCGTATATAAAGCCGTAACCTTTTCCCATATCCCATATACATATATTTACGTATATACGCGTATATAACGCCATCTGGTCATGGGTCAATGCACATGTATGAAATGCATGAAAAGTATGTAATAATCTCAATATTCCTTCCGGATAAATTTTTTCAACTGCGTATTATTCTGAGACCCATGAGCAGAAGATAAAATATTATGACACACGAAAATTCAAGAACATAGATATCTCTAATACTTCTATGAATAGAGTCATTCATGGAATTTGTGCATTTGCACGTTTCGTTCGTATCGTATGGATCATGCCAAAAGAAAGAAGAGATAGCCTTAACATACCTGTTCCTTGAATTATTTGATCAAAGTGAAGCTTCTGCTTCCGAATTTGAACGAAACCTTGAATATTTGGACGAAATGATTCTATGTCTAACGTCCTTGGTTTGAAATTTTAGGAGCAAAAATGTTTCTGGTTCTATGATTGTTGAACGAAACTTTTGCTTAATTTGTTAAGTTTGGACGAAATTGCTTCACAATGAAGCTTTTGTTAAGCTTCTCTTTGTTTGGCTCAAAAGTTAACGATATACTTTGTAAGCGATAAAACAATCAAAAATAGAAAAGGGGTAAATCGTAATGAAATATAATAAGCCTAGAGATGCAAAGATGATAATATTGTTGTAGATCTGATATTGCAAAGTGATAATGTTTACCAATAAGATATTTTCGTTAGAGGTAGATATATAGAGAGAGAAAGCCAGAAAGATGAGAGAATTGTATTAGATCAGATCCCCCTTTTACAATGTGGAGGTCTCCTTTATATAATAGGAGACCTTCCTCGAAAGAATCAAAAAGTTACAAAAATAGGTAACGTCTCCCTATCGTGGACGCTGAGTTCTAAACGATGTCGCTTTTGTCCTCACGGCCGAGTCGTACCTGCTACGTTGGTCGGCGTACACTCATTGGGCGTACCCGCTGGCGTAGAGATACTGAGGGTCAAATTTGACCCTATACAGTTAGTCCCTCCGCTCGTTGGAGACGCGTTCGGTGGGCGTCATCGACGGGCGAAAATATGAACCTCGGCTTAGGAGAATTTGACCTCGACCAGGGGCGGCAATATGAATGAAGTGAAACATATGACGTTGTTGAGCCGCTGACGCGTGGCTTCCTTTTTGGGATGATGTCATCGCCTGTATGCATCATCATTATATTTGCCCCCGAGGCGGTTCAGAGGATGAAGTGACGTTTTGGTTTCCGGCGCAGGTTTTGAATCATGACTCTTCGATTCCTGTGCAACTTATCCTTATAAGTATGAGAGAGGTTTGATCTGATTCCACTTTCAAGCCGCTGAAAAGTATTTTCTGATACTCCTTTGCCTTCCTTTCTTGTAACCGTTATTTCGTGAGGGACTCTCCCACTTCTGTTGAAACCACACTTCCTATCGTCAGTGCTTCGTTTCTTAAGTAGCATAATCATGACAAAATGCGGACAGAATAATAAAAAGGCCAAAGATCTTGATCGGTTACGACCTTCCAGTCTACCCTCTGGTGGAGGAGCTTTGCCGTTTTTACAATGTGTGTCCGGCCCAGCTCACTCCCTATACTTTGAAGGTGTGCCGTATCATGACCACTTATGCGGCCAGGGCCGGGTGCAGCGTCTCGGTCCACCACCTCTTACAGTTGTTCAGCGCTGGTTACCTGGGGGGTACCATGCTGCAGTTGAAAGGTCGTGGCGCGAAGGGCTTGGTCGTTAAAGCCGATGATAAGCCCAACCCCCGCTTTTGGCGTAAATATTTCTACATCAGGACGGAGCACCTGGTGTCGAATCCCGAGGGGTTCCCGGAAAGATGGAATCCAGAACGTAAGTATTTCTACTTGTAGATTTTAGTGCTGCTTGCACCTTCGACCATACGGTCATAGTGACCTTTGTTTTTCTTTCCTCTTTTTTATTCGCAGCGAGGGCTTCTCCACCCCAGCTTGTTGATGACATTAAATCGTGGGTGGAAAGAATAATACCCTATGCGGAGGAGTGCCGTACCTGGGCTGCATTTCTTCGGCAGTACGGCCCGTCAGGTAATTCTTTGGCTGCGATTTGGGGATTCCCTACGTATCTGTTATGACTTATTCGCGTTGGCAGGTCGGAGCGCCCCTAAGAAGAAGAAAAAGAGCGTCGTCATCTTACCTGGGGCGGGTACTGATTCTGAAGATGGATACATTCCCTGCGGCTCGCCCAGTGATGGTGCCGCGGAGATTCCTCAACCGCTGCCTGTGGCGGCGTCCGCGAGGGGAGCGACTCCTTCGACACCATCCCCTCGGGCTGTGGAGGAGACTTCTAAGAGTGAGGAGACGCCGGAAAGAAAAAGACGTCGGTTGATAACCGGCAAGGGGATAGCCACGGCAGATGAGGGGGCGAGCGAGCCCCGTCGAGAGTCAAGGCCAGTTTTTATGGCGGATGCCTTCCGTTCCGCGAGGTCGGCTCCTCATAGGGGGGCCGTTCTCGACGCCAGGTCAACACGCATTCCGGAGAGCGGCTCGTCGGCTGCCGTTGGGGAGGCGGACGATGATGCCGAGAGGGCGGGCCCTGAGGTCGCCCAGGCAGATGCAGAAGCGTCAACGCGGGGTCCGGCCCGTGTAGGGATGACGGTAGGTAGATCCAACCGTCGAATTCTGATCCCGGAAGGGTATAACCTGTTGCAACACAGCGAGCAGGCAGCAGCGGATATGACCCTGCTATGTGCGGCTGCTGAGCGTGAAACGTTACAAGGGGTTAGCGACGGGGAACTATCCCGGAGGGTTGCCGGTGCTGCCTTACAGGTATTTTTCAATTCTCTTCATGCATCGTAAAATAAATTTTGATGCATACTGACTTGCCTTTCATCCTTTTCCTCTTTTTTAGACTCTCATTTTGGAGATAGAGAGGGGGCGGCGAGCGCAAAGGAAGGCAGCAACCTTTAACAAGGTGGTAAAGAAATATCGGCGGTGCCGAGTCAAGCATCAAGCGCTGGCGGACCTACTCAAGCAGGACCCGGAATTTCGGGTTTTCCGTGAGGGTCTGGAGCAGTCGGAGGCCCAGCTGAAACGGAGGGTGGCCGAGTTAGAGCAGATCGATGAGCAGCTGATGGCCGCCCTGGCCCGGAATATTGAGCTGGAGACTCTTCTCCAGTCTAAAGAAGAAGAGTTGGAGGTT
>NC_031994.1:66421758-66501347 GCF_001879085.1 Nicotiana attenuata
TGTTGTACAACTAGAAAAAGGAGGGATCGTTGAGAAGGAAATAATTAAATGGAGATGCTACCTAATTAGTGGATGTAAATTTGGGGACACTCCGGGATAACAAACTATACTTGCAAGATTTGTAAAGTAGAGCTGGATATCAAGTCGCAGAGCCAGAGGTATTCTTTACCATGAAGAAGGATTACTATGTAATTAAAGTTCCATTCTGTAAATTGGCGATGCTATTGAAATCTTATACTTCGTGCGCCCATATCCACAGATGAATAATTAAGCCTCTCTATTTGTTGAAACCCATGCGACTGTCAATTCTGATTATTAACCTACAGGCAATTTTCTCACTGGGGAATTTCCCCTGTGGGTTCGGGTACTTTGCCACCTCCCTTGAAGTTGCTGGGGAGCTCAGTCATTGAGCAGGAATTGCAAAGTACAATTGGCAAAAAACCATTGTTATGCTGTGAATGTACATCTTAGCAGGAAGCGGTATCTTCATCCCATGTCTCGTATGCTCTTAATTGACGATCAATGTCACCTCGCCACTCTCCATCGTGTATCACAAATGTGGGAACCTGATTGGGAACAATTTGAACAAACAATAGATTATGACCGGAAACCAAGTATTTTGTGAAGAATGCTTGAAAATTGGCCCTCGTGCAAGAAAGTTGAGATTGAGCAGCAACAAATTGAGAGCCTAGAAGGAGAGGAGACCCAATTGCGAAGATGCTTCAAACAGCCCCACAAGCAGGCTTCTCAACCAGTGACAAAAGAATGATTGCAGGAATGTGAGAGAGCAAAGAAGCCATGTAGAGAGTGAAAGGAATCCTGCCCTACTATTGGTTAGCAAGGAACAGATACACCAATAGCAGAGTCAATGATAATACAATGCCCTGAACAAGCACAACACCCTTCCAACAAGTTGGTTGAAGATCAATCACTAATGAAGGAGCAAACAACCAAGGAGGAGCAATAATCCTCAAAAAAGCCCTGAAGTTGAGCTGTATTCAGGGAATTCCCAAACTTTGGCTACTAGTTGCGAGAGGGAATTAAAACAATTTGGGGAATCCAGGTGGAATTGAACTAAAATCTGCTTGCGCTGAAGCAGGTTAGTGGGCCTCCATCGTAGTCACAATGACCTGGGGTATGTGGAATGTTCGAGGGAATAATAAGAGATACAAAACCAAAAGGAGTTAAAATATACTTACAGAATAAACACATAAAGCTAAGCTGGTTAAATCTGGGAAAACTAGAGTGAAAGAGAGTTAGAGCCAAACAGGGTGTTCAAAAATATATTACCTGGATGGCAATACAGTGCAAACTATTCAAAGTTGCAGTTAATGGAAGAATATGGCTTTTACTTGCGAACCCCAAGTATAAACTGTATTAGATATTGAAAGGGTAGGAAATCTCAGTTAATTACACTGCCATAGTGAAGGGGAGGTTGGATGGAATTTGAACGACGTCTTAAATTATATATGGCTTTTAACCAGATAGAACAGAGGAAGACTTTATGGAGAAACTTGAATGATATCTCTATACAAAATACACAAGCCTTGAATAATTAGGTGAACTTTTAATTGACGAGTGCTGATACAGCACAGGATAGAATGATATGTATCCATCCACAAATGATGAAATGGCTGACTTTTAGACTGCATACATAATCTCCTTTTGAATCAACGCTTCAGGAAAGGAGAATACTATACTTGGTCAAACAAACAACATGGAGAAAGGCAGGATTACCTGTAATGCAAAGATTGATAGCTATTTGGTAATGATACTGTGGATGATACTGGGTGATGTGTGTACTGAATATGATGTTCCACTGATACCTCTGATCACTTCACCTATGCTGACTGCAATATTCAATATTTATAGAAGATCAATGTCAAATCCCCTTTTAGATTCTTATTAATGTGGTGCAGCATCACAAGGATTTTTGAAAAGGTTTCGGTGGAGGCGAACACTAGAAGAAGAGATTGGCAGAGGTAAATGGAGGACGTATATGGAAGAATACTCAAAAGTTCTTAAGGCCTTGTTTAGAAGGCTAAAATCTAAAGTAGATATAAGGGCATTCACAGAGAATTGCGAATGCAGGTGATTGACTCATTACAGTACAAGAAAAATACAGAGCCATACACTGACAGTCTGCTAGAGCAAAGAGAAACAAACACTTCAGCAGATTTAGAAGACAATGGTCATTAACTTGAAGAGAGTTTCTGAAGAACAAAAGTCAAGGTAAATATGGATCAAACTAAGGTGATGCCAACACTAGTATTTTCTGCTATTATGAAGAGAAAAAAAGCCACAGAAAACAGATTTCCTGGAGATTTACAACTATGGATGGAAGGAAAGATATCTGGTGCTGTTCAGCATTCAAAAGAGGGTTCATGTCAGGCTTTTATAAAAAACCTTATGGGATCTTTCTGCTAAGTCTTTACCAGCAATCAACAAAAGAGATAAATGAAACTGGTCCCAAAACTCACGTCGTGAAACAGCAAGCTCTCAGGTTTAGTTACTGAAGTGGACAGAAGAAGAGGTATATAAGGTTTATGTTTCTATCCATGAGGATAAGGCCTTGGGGTTGAATGGCTTACACATTCATGCTTTTTCAGAAAAGCTGGCCTATAGTGAAGCAGGAGATAGTGCAAGCAGTTCGGAATTTTCATTTCTGGCAATGTACAAGCCATAAAAATTGGCAATCAATTACACTATGTCCCTAAGTGGTAGCCCAACTAGAGCAAGGAATTCTGGCCTATTGCATGTACTGTACTTATATAAGTATTTCTAAACAATACTAGCAAACATGATTGCAAAGAGTAACTTCTTGTGTATAAAGCTTGAAGCTCAAGCAGTGGATCATTCCAGGAAGGAAAATATCAGTATAACATAATCCTATCTCTATGAACTGTTAAGGGTATACACAAGGAGAACTCCTCTCCTAGGTGTATGGGATCAAGATTGACCTAACAAAAGCATATGATTCTGTATGAATGGATCTTCTTAGAACAGGTGATGGTTGAACGGGATTCCTGTCACGATTCAAGCAGTGGTGCTTGCTTGTGTCAAAACTGTGAGCTACTCTGTAATTATAATGAGAACCCTTCAGAACCATTCCCAGCGCTAAGGGTTATGAGGCAGGGAGATCCTATGTCTCCTTTTCCTATTTACAATTGCTATGGAATACTTGTAGTAGATGCCTGAATGGATTGAAAAGGAAAGGGTTCAAATATCATCCCAGATGTTCCAAATGGAATAACTCATCTCAGCTTTGTAGATGATCTCTACTCTTTGCAAGGGGAGATATGGCTAATTACTTCATCTTACAACAATGCCTCAACCCATTTTCTATGGGGCATCAGGTGAGAGCTAACAGGAAAAAGAGCTCAAATTTTCTTTAGAGGGAGTAAACAACATTTGCGCACAGTGAAGAGGATAGTTGCAGAAAGATTGGATATCTTCCAGTAGGAGAATTTACCAGTCAAGTACTTGGGGGAAAGTTCCCCTCCTAAATGTTTTGTCCACAAAAAGATGTCCATTAGCTCAATGGCAAAACCCTCATAGAGAAAAATTGGTAGCAGAATTCATCATGGACTGCAAAAAAGCTTTCCATTGCTGGCCGAATTCAGTTAGTTCAATCATGTCTATTTGGCATCCAAGCTTACTGGTCACAGTTATTCTGATTCCTAGCATAAGTACTGATAGGACAATTGAAAACATATTTAGAGCTATGTACTGGTTAGTGAAAAGAAAATAAAATGTCATCACAAGAAGATTCTTTAGTGGCTTTTGGATAAAATATGTCCCTAAGTGCAGGTGGGACTAAACTTAATCAATCTCAAAGTTTGGAAAGAGCACAAACAGCAAAGAACTATTGGGATTCTGCCCACAAATGTGACAAAATATGTGATCAAATGGGATAACATGCTTATTACATAATAAGGGCAACAAACCTGACATGCCAAACCACAGCCAAGCTCTTGGCTAGTCAGAAAAGTGTGGTGGAAGCAAAGGAAGTTTAGCGGGAAGGCATTCAATTCAGGACAAGGAATAACGTAAGCATGGATATAGACCAAATATTACTACAAAAATGGTGGGCCAATTGCCAAGAGTGGAATGGAAGGTGTTTATGTTTGGGAATGATGCAAGGGAAAGGCTAAGTTCACAATGTGGCTATACTTTCAAGACAAGATGGATGACCAGTGATAGATTGGCTTGATGGGGGGATGCAGGTGGATACAAATGTGTACTATGCCAATCATGTGATGAGAGCAGGAATCATATGTTTGTTGAATGCGAGTCGCTAGGAGTATATGGAAGAGATTGCTAAAACGGATGCAAAGGACAATCTTTCTGGGCACCTCATGGACCAGCATTGGAAGTGGGCAATAGAAATGCGAAAGGGAAATCAAGCAGAGCAGCAATTTTCAAAATGGTATAGTAGAGGCAATACATACGATCTGGAATGAGCGAAACCTCAGGATATTTGAGAAGCAAAGCAGGGAAGCTGAAGAATTTAGCTAGAAATGTTGCATGTATTATGCAATGTAAGAGCGACAGATCAAACTAGAACGCGCAGCAACTTAAATTTTGATTGAAACTTAGAAATAGCATATAGGAGTTGAGTTTAAATTTGATATTTGTATAGTATAGATAGGAAGTATAGGTGAGACAGGAGGCTGTGTATAAAAGCCAACTATGTTTTGTAAAGTTACATTGGTGATTAATGGAAAATATTTAATTTACCCAATATTATATATATGAAATTTTAACCTACCAAATTAAAATTGTTAGATTCTTACTTTAAATATTCTATAATATACTTATTACTCAAGTTTAATAAGACGATCGAATATTACAATACTTAGCTAGTTAAGAATTTGATTCTTCCTGGAGAAACTAGAAAAAATTAGCTTAGACACAAAATTCTTTTAATCTTAAAACATGCCCTTCAATTCAAGGTGTGTTCAAATAAATAACTTGAAATAAAAACTAGAAGTCAAATTGAGCATTGTCAAATTAACATTTTAAATATATCGTACATAATTGAACCAAATAAATTGAAAATTGTCTCGACCTAGCCAGACAGCATCTATTGTATACCTTATCACCTAGGACTGAAAATTGGGTGCAAGATTGTAGGAAGAATATTCATCCAATCAAGTAAAAGTGTTAAAAATAAAAGAGAAAATTAGGCCGACTTTAGGGGTGCAAATTTACGACGACTAGGCCATTCTGCCTAACTTATTTTTCTAAAGTAGTCAATTTCGTCGCTTTTTCATTGCCGAATAAAACGAGTCTGGAAAAGAAAAAAAAAACGAGGCAGGGATAAAAATAAAAGCTGGAGCGTGCATCCACGTTGGCTACGCACGAAAGCGAGATTTTACGATTCTACTAAAAATCTCAACAAGTGTGGGAAACGGGTCCCGCTTATTGTATCTTTGCCTTATGATTGGCTTATTTAATTTCCATGAATCTATCAGCATCAGAAATTCGGTCTTGGTGCCAGTTTCTACTATATTTCTTTAGTATCCCATGATTGCACATCAGTGATAAAATCCTCAAAAATAAAAAAGGACCGCACTTTTTTAAATTTATTCATATCGAGCACTATGTTCTGATCCTTGTCTATACGCTAATAGGAATATAATACGTCATAAAAAGACGGAGTTATCCATGGAATTTGAGTTATAATTTTCCATGAGATGGTGTTAGGTTATTCTGTTGAGACCTAGTAGAGTCTATGCAGGTATAACAAACTTATCCTTCTTCAACCCGCACCTAAAGCAATCCACACCAATGGATCTACTATCTAGTTGGGCGCTTGAACATAACAATTGTAAAATTCCGGGAAAAAAAATGAGGTAAAAATGGCATTTGAAATTTGAGATGTGTTTAGGACATAAATACAATTTGGAGTTATTTTTGAATTTTTGTGAGTATTTGAAAGTGAAATTTTTTAAAAAGTAGCTTTTTTGAAATTTTACAAAATTCCGCAAATTCTGAAATGGAACTTCAACTGAAATTTTAAAATTTTCATGGACAACACTAATTCCGAAAAAAAAGTAAAATATTCTTATGGCCAAACGGACCTTATTGTTTGTGTTTCCCAAAAGAAATGAAAGTAGCTAAACGGTACATTGAATTTATAAACGTGGTTTAATAAAACAAGCGAATCGATTTGATCCAAAATGATAAATAAATTAAATAAAATTCGAGACTTAGCATTGAAGCCGAGATAAGACAGCAACATTCTTGGTCCGGGAGCAAAGCTTCCGAAGAAAAACACAAGAATAATTAATAGACAGAAAATAAAAATTATTGAGCTTAGAATAATGTGTGTAGCATACGTCACGATCCAAATCGATGGGCCACGACGGCACCGGTACCTTACTCGACGAGTACTAACGTAACTGTATCTTTCTTATTACATTGTCATATACACCGTGACATAAGGGCCTAATAGGCCAACATAATCAATTTATAAACTCAAAAATAGGCCGACAAGGCCGTACAATCTCTTCACGTATACGACATATGTCTACAAGCCTCTAGATACAATAATCATAAAAAGTCGGGATAGAGTCCGCCCATACCAAACAATACACGTTCTAAATTATACTAACCAAACAAGCAACTCCGAAGCAAATGGAGCGCACCACATCTTCCGCTGGCTGATAACCTACTGGAGGGCTCTCGACCTGTGTATCGGGACCTGCGAACATGAAACGCAGCGTCCCCAGGCAAAAGGGACCGTCAGTACGAATAATGTACCGAGTATGTAAGGCACATAAATAAGTTACATAAGAGACTGGAAGAAATATAGAGTACTTGACTCAACCTGTAAGTCTGAACAACTTGGTAATCATAAATTATTTAGCGTCATGCATATGCGTATGGATGTCATGTTCATGCATAGGTACATGTTTCATAACATCATCACGCCTCGAAGGCCATCCCAACATATCATATCGGCCGACTGGGCAACATCATCATATCTCGTCGTTACCAGTTGATCAGGGTGGTGATGCGTATATAACGCCATAACCTTTCCATTCCATATTACATAATATATATATACATACATATATACGCGTATTATAACGCCGTTTGAATCATATTTTTGCCACTGTGGGCAACATCATTAACATATACCAGCTGATCAAGTGGTGGTGGTGATATAAAAGCCGTAACTTTTCCCATATCCCATATACATATATTTAACGTATATACGCGTATATAACGCCATCTGTCATGGGTCAATGCACATGTATGAAATGCATGAAAAGTATGTAATAATCTCAATATTCCTTCGGATAAATTTTTTCAACTGCGTATTATTCTGAGACCCATGAGCAGAAGATAAAATTATTATGACACACGAAAATTCAAGAACATAGATATCTCTAATACTTCTATGAATAGAGTCATTCATGGAATTTGTGCATTGCACGTTTCGTTCGTATCGTATGGATCATGCCAAAGAAAAGAAGAGATAGCCTTAACATACTTTCCTTGAATTATTTGATCAAAGTGAGCTTCTGCTTCCGAATTTGAACGAAACCTTGAATATTTGGACGAAATATTCTATGTCTAACGTCCTTGGTTTGAAATTTAGGAGCAAAATGTTTCTGGTTCTATGATTGTTGAACGAAACTTTTGCTTAATTTGTTAAGTTTGGACGAAATTGCTTCACAATGAAGCTTTTGTTAAGCTTCTCTTTTGTTTGGCTCAAAGTTAACAGATAACTTTGTAAGCGATAAAACAATCAAAATAGAAAAGGGTAAATCGTAATGAAATATAATAAGCCTAAGATGCAAAGATGATAAATATTGTTTGTAGATCTTGATATTGCAAAGTGATTAATGTTTACCAATAAGATATTTTCGTTAGAGGTAGATTATATGAGAGAGAAAGCCAGAAAGATGAGAATTGTATTAGATCAGATCCCCTTTTACAATGTGGAGGTCTCCTTTATGTATAATAGGACAGACTTCTCGAAAGAATCAAAAAGTTACAAATAAGGTAACGTCTCCCTATCGTGGACGCTGAGTTCTAAACGATGTCGCTTTTGTCCTCACGGCCGAGTCACCTGCTACGTTGGTCGGCGTACACTCATTGGGCGTACCGCTTGCGTAGAGATACTGAGGGTCAAATTTGACCCTATACAGTTAGTCCCTCCGCTCGTTGGAGACGCGTTCGGTGGGCGTCATCGACGGCGAAAATATGAACCTCGGCTTGAGGAGAATTTGACCTCGGACCAGGAGGCGGCAATATGAATCGAAGTGAAACATTATGACGGTTGTTGAGCCGCTGACGCGTGGCTTCCTTTTTGGGTGATGAGTGTCATCGCCTGTATGCATCATTATTATAATTTGCCCCCGAGGCGGTTAGAGAATGAATGTGACGTTTTTGGTTTCCGGCGCAGTTTTGATCATGACTCTTCGATTCCTGTGCAACTTATCCTTATAAGTATGAGAGAGGTTTGATCTGATTCCACTTTCAAAGCCGCTGAAAAGTATTTTCTGATACTCCTTGCCTATCCTTTCTTGTAACCGTTTATTTTGTGAGGGACTCCCACTTCTGTTTGAAACCACACTTCCTATCGTCAGTGCTTCGTTTCTTAAGTAGCATAATCATGACAAATGCGGACAGAATAATAAAAGGCCAAAGATCTTGATCGGTTACGACCGTTCCAGTCTACCCTTCTGGTGGAGGAGCTTTGCCGTTTTTTACGTGTGTGTCCGGCCCAGCTCACTCCCTTATACTTTGAAGGTGTGCCGTTATCATGACACTTATGCGCCAGGGCCGGGTGAGCGTCTTCGGTCCACCACCTCTTACAGTTGTTCAGCGCTGGTTACCTGGGGGGGATCATGCTGCAGTTGAAAGGTGTCGTGGCGCGAAGCTTGGTCGCTTAAAGCCGATGATAAGCCCAACCCCGCTTTGGCGTAAATATTTCTACATCAGGACGGAGCACCTGGTGTCGATCCCGAGGGGTTCCCGGAAAGATGGAATCCAGAACGTAAGTATTTCTACTTGTAGATTTTAGTGCTGCTTGCACCTTCGACCATACGGTCATAGTGACCTTTGTTTTTCTTTCCTCTTTTTATTCGCAGCGAGGGCTTCTCCACCCCAGCTGTTTGATGACATTAAATCGTGGGTGGAAAGAATAATACCTATGCGGAGGAGTGCCGTACCTGGGCTGCATTCTTCGGCAGTACGGCCCGTCAGGTAATTCTTTGGCTGCGATTTGGGGATTCCCTACGTATCTGTTATGACTTATTCGCGTTGGCAGGTCGGAGCGCCCTAAGAAGAAGAAAAAAGAGCGTCGTCATCTTTACCTGGGGCGGGTCTGATTCTGAAGATGGATACATTCCCTGCGGCTCGCCCAGTGATGGTGCCGCGGAGATCTCTAACCGCTGCCTGTGGCGGCGTCCGGAGGGGAGCGACTCCTTCGACACCATCCCCTCGGGCTGTGGAGGAGACTTCTAAGAGTGAGGAGACGCGGAAGAAAAAGACTTCGCTTGATAACTGGCAAGGGGATAGCCACGGCAGATGAGGGGGCGAGCGAGCCCGTCGAGAGTCAAGGCCAGTTTTTATGGCGGATGCCATTCGTTCCGGGAGGTCGGCTCCTCATAGGGGGGCCGTTCTCGACGCCAGGCCACACAGCATTCTGGAGAGCGGCTCAGTCGGCTGCCGTTGGGAGGCGGACGATGATGCCGAGAGGGCGGGCCCTGAGGTCGCCCACGGCATATGCAGAAGCGTCAACGCGGGGTCCGGCCCGTGTAGGGATGAAGGTAGGGTAGATCCAACCGTCGATTCTGATCCCGGGGGGGTATAACCTGTTTGTGCACACAGCGAGCAGGCCGCAGCGGATATGAGCCTATCAGGCAGAGGACGGCGGTGGACGAGATGGCGATCCGTCGGGAGGTGGTGATCAGGATGTCGAAGCCCCTTAGGACTCGTATTCATTTTGTTTTGCTGTATTTGGAGATGTAAATGGGTCCTTTTGTATAATGCATTTTTGGATGATAATGGAAGTTATACTTTTGCTGTTATTTTCTTTCTGTACCCTTTATTTTCGGCCTTTAGTTTTGTCGATGGTTTTAGCCGTGCGCGCAACTTCGACTATCGTCGAGTTACTTGCTGTCATAGTCGAGCTGCGGGGTCGATCTTATCTAGCGTCGATGGCCTTAGCCATGTATACAGTTGATGGCCTTAGTCGGTAGGTGACTTCGACTGTCGTCGAGTCGTTTACTCACCGTAGTCGAATCTTGGGTCGACTATTGGCGGCGATGGCCTTAGCCATAATGTAATTGATAGCCTTAGCTATGTAGGCGACTTCGACTGTCGTCGAGTCGTTTACTCACCGTAGTCGAATCTAGGTCGACCGTTGGCGGCGATGGCCTTAGCCATAATATAATTGATGGTCTTAGCCATGTAGGCGATTTCGACTGTCGTCGAGTCGTTTTACTCACCGTAGTCGAATCTAGGTCGACCGTTGGCGGCGATAGCCTTAGCATAATATAATTGATGCGTCTTAGCCATGTAGCGACTTCGACTGTCGTCGAGTCGTTTACTCACCGTAGTCGAATCTAGGTCGACCGTTGGCGGCGATGGCCTTAGCCATAATATAATTGATGGCCTTAGCCATGTAGGCGACTTCGACTGTCGTTGAGTCGTTTACTCACCGTAGTCGAATCTAGGTCGACCGTTGGCGGCGATGGCCTTAGCCATAATATAATTGATGGCCTTAGCCATGTAGGCGACTTCGGCTGTCGTCGAGTCGTTTACTCGCCGTAGTCGAATCTAGGTCGACTGTTGGCGGCGATGGCCTTAGCCATAATATAATTGATGGCCTTAGCCATGTAGGCGACTTCGACTGTCGTCGAGTCGTTTACTCACCGTAGTCGAATCTAGGTCGGCCGTTGGCGGAGATGGCCTTAGCCATAATATAATTGATGGCCTTAGCCATGTAGGCGACTTCGACTGTCGTCGAGTCGTTTACTCACCGTAGTCGAATCTAGGTCGACCGTTGGTGGCGATGGCCTTAGCCATAATATAATTGGAAATGGCCGCAATCTTTCATACATTGGAGATGGCCGTAGCCTTTCATACATTGGAGATGGCCGTAGCCTTTCCTACATTGGAGATGGCCGTAACCTTTCATACTTTGGAGATCAAGCTAGTCCAGTCCCTTTATCATGTCGGCCTGGAGGTCGTAAGGAGAGGTTGATATGATAAACTTGTTTCGCAAGTATCTCCAAGTGTCCCCTCTGCCGCCTCGTTAAAAACCTCCCGGAGAAAACCCTATTGGGACAAAACTCGGGTAAGGGAAAAAGAGTACGACTCGGGAGACGCCTTTCAGAAGTGGAAATACTTGAGGTGAGTAACGTTCCAGTTGTTTTAGAGTGTATTCCCTTCCATTGTTTCCAACTGGAATGCGCCTTTGCCGGCTACTGCTGTGACTTTGTAGGGTCCTTCCCAGTTGGTGCCCAGTTTCCCTTCACTTGGGTCTTTGGATGCCAATGTCTTGGCTTTAAGGATATAGTCTCCCACCTTGAGTGGTCTTATTTTGGCCCTCTTGTTGTAGTATCTTTCGACTTGTTGCTTTTGGGCCACCATTCTGATATGGGCCATTTCTCTCCTTTCCTCAGCTTCGTCGAGGTCTTGGAGCCTGTTTGTGTCGTTTTCTGTTCCACTGGTGTGCGAATATCTTAGGCTTGGTTCGCCGACCTCGACGGGTATGACCGCATCGGTTCCGTAGACCAGCGAGTACGGTGTTTCCCCCGTGCTGGATTTGGGTGTGGTCCTGTGTGCCCACAACACTCGGGTAGCAGCTCGGGCCATAGCCCTTTGGCGTCCTCGAGTTTCTTCTTTAGTATTTTAATATTGTTTTGTTGGAGGATTCCGCTTGGCCGTTGGCGGCAGGGTGATATGGCGTGGAGAGTATCCTCTTGATGCGCCATTTCTCGAAGAATTCGGTTGTTTTTTGACCGATGAACTGTCGTCCGTTGTCACAACTGATTTCTTTGGGGATGCCGAAGCGGCATATAATATTTTTCCATATGAAGTCGATCACTTCCTGTTCGCGTATTTGGGCGTACGCACCTGCTTCCACCCACTTGGAAAAATAGTCAGTTAAAACTAATAGAAATCGTACCTTTCCTCGTCCCGCTGGTAGGGGACCGACTATGTCCATTCCCCATTTGATGAAGGGCCATGGGGAAGTGACCGAGTGAAGTGGTTCTCCTGGTTGATGTATCATGGGGGCATACTTTTGGCATTGTTCGCATCGGCGGACATATTCTGCTGCGTCTTTCTTCATAGCGGGCCAATAGTAGCCGGCTCGTATTATGCAACGCACGAGGGCGCGGTTGCCTGTATGGGCACCACAATGTCCTTCATGTACCTCTTTGAGCACTGGCCGCATTTGTTGCGGCCCTAGACACTTGGCCAGGGGTCCGCCAAACGTCCTTTTGTAGAGCTCGTGGTTTATCAGGCAATACCGGGCGACCTGTACGCGGAGCTTCTTGGCTTCTTTTTTGTCGAGGGGGAGTGTTCCATCCTGCAGATAGGATACAAATTGGTTGCGCCAGTCCCAAGTCAAATTTAGAGAGAGTACCTCGGGGTGATCACTGGCTGGCGCAACCACGTGGAAAATTGTTTCCAGCGTGACTCCTCCCGCTAAGACGGGCAGTGCTATTTCTCCGGACGTCCGTTCCACTGCATTGTTAAAACCGGTTAGTGTTATGCAGCGCGGTATTACCTTATCCTCGAGTCCCATTTGTATGAGGACCCTTGGGTGGATAATACAGGCGCCACTTCCGTCATCGATCATGACTCTTTTAACATCCGTATCAGCGATACGTAAAGTGATAACTAAGGCATCATAATGAGGGAAAGACAAACCATCGGCATCAGACTTATCGAAGGTGATACAATCTTCGAAGTCGTCATACCGTTCATGGGCGATGGTCCGCTTTAGTCTGTGTGTGGTGGCGAGCTTGACGTGATTGATCGCTGAGTCGTCGCCGCCTCCGACGATCATGTTTATCGTGCGCGCTGGGGAAGGTGGCTTCGGCGGCCCGTGGAGTTGTTCCCGTCCGCGTGCAAAGTTGATTTTTCCTTTGTCACTGAGTAGCTCCCTCAGGTATCCCTGGTTCAGCATCCTGACCACCTCTTGCCGTAGGCCTATGCAGTCTTCGGTTTTGTGTCCTCGTTCCTGATGGAACTCACATAGGGCGTTTGATTTCCTTGTGGCAGGGTCGGATTTCATCTTCTGCGGCCAATGCACCATGGTGCCTAGCTTCTCCAGTGCGTACACTATCTCTGAAGGAGATACACAAAAGTTATGGGCAGTTAATAAAGGGGGCGTACCTCTTTCGTTTCGCAGTGGGGCGACGTGTCGCTGTAGTGCGTCTGTATGCCTTGGTGGCGGATGGGAGGATCTGGTGTATGGCTTGTGTCGATCTCTGTTGGAGCGGGGGAGTTGTTCCCGTCGACCTTCGTTCCGTCGATCTCTCCTTGTTTTTGAGTGTATCGCTGTTAGCCGTTGGGTCGGCCCATTAAGATCATCCTCGTCCGCTCGTACCTCGGCGCAATAGGCGTTGTGGATTTCCTCCTATGTGGTAGGGGGATATTTCATGAGGCGGCTCAGCAGCTTCTTGGTTTCCCTCGAACCATCTCTGCTTAGCCCGTTCTGGAAAGCGGCGACTGCCATACCTTCCGATACGTTTGGTAGACTCATCCTTACCCTGTTAAACCTTGCCAGGAAGTCCCTGAGTCCTTCTCCTGCTTCTTGGTTTCCCTCGAACGTTGATATTGCCTTAGCCGGTAGCTGAGAGTACCATGTTAAGGCCCCTCCTGTCAACGTCTCGCCAAACTTCTTCAGCAGTACCGACGGTACCTGTTCTTTCGATAGGTCGTTGCCCTTCACGGCGGTGACGTAGTGGATTAGATGATCCTCGGGATCTGTGGTTCCGTCATATACCCTTAAGTAGGGTGGCATCTTGAAGGTTTTTGGGGTGGAGTGAGGAGCAGCTTCTTCGGTGTATGGTTGTTCAACGAACCTTCCCACGTCGCGTTTTGGTAGCAACTTGGGAGCACTGGGGATCTTGTCGACCCTCTCCTGATGTTCCTTCATCTGACCACGGAGCGCCTTGTTTTTATTTTCCATTTCTTCCATCTTCTTTAGGATGGCTGTTAGCGTGCCATCGTTGGTCTGTGTCTCGAAGAGTCGGTTATTTACTAGTGTAGCTTCTGGTTCACCCACGGCAGCAGTGGTACCTACCGTTGGTGTACATACGATGTTATTTTGCGGTGACCTCTCAACCAAGCCACTTAGAGTGCTTGTTAGCCATCTTTCCAGTAGCTCTTTGACAGCTGAGGGTGCTTCCGTAGCCGCAGATGTGGAAGCTCCTTTTTCGTGCAAGATCGTCAGGCCTTCGGATGGGGAAGGTGAGATCTCTGCACCTGGTGTGATGCTAGGGGTTGCATTCAGGATGCCACCGTCACTGGCCTCGTTGAGAGGGCCCGGGAGATTGGTAGTGACACCCAATATGGCTTTCGATCTTGTGCTATTTTCTGCCATTTTTCTGTTTTTGTGTAGTGTGGAGAGTGGTAGTTGGTTGATCTCTAGGTGGATACTATGATTTTGATTCTCGAATTCCCCACAGACGGCGCCAAATTGTTTGGCTCAAAAGTTAATGATATACTTTGTAAGCGATAAAACAATCAAAAATAGAAAAGGGGTAAATCGTAATCAAATATAATAAGCCTAGAGATGCAAAGATGATAATATTGTTGTAGATCTGATATTGTAAAGTGATAATGTTTACCAATAAGATATTTTCGTTAGAGGTAGAGATATAGAGAGAGAAAGCCAGAAAGACGAGAGAATTGTATTAGATCAGATCCCCTTTTACAATGTGGAGGTCTCCTTTATATAATAGGAGACCTTCCTCGAAAGAATCAAAAAGTTACAAAAATAGGTAACGTCTCCCTATCGTGGACGCTGAGTTCTAAACGATGTTGCTTTTGTCCTCACGGCCGAGTCGTACCTGCTACGTTGGTCGGCGTACACTCATTGGACGTACCCGCTAGCGTAGAGATACTGACGGTCAAATTTGACCCTATACACTCTTCTTGGATTTTTCAAACCAAGAAAGAATGAAATCTTTCTGTTTGGATAATTCACGTGACTTGATGCCTTCTAAAATTAATCTAGAACAAACTCATTCTTATGAGTTAGATAACTGACTTACACGTTTTATCATACTAAGTAGATATGACTCTTAGTCATATGCTTAAATGGTGGTCTACTGCCACGTTTCTTTTTGGATATAATTAATTAAATTTTATCCACTTATTAGTTAACCGGGTAATGTCCTATTACCCGGTAATTAATTAATTACCCGAAAAATTGAGAATTATTCCCACTTACTTAAAATATTACTCAGTTTTCACATATTTTATACACTTTTCTAGCATGGACATGTAGTACCTTGCATGTCACTAGTCCATAAATACCGGGTATTTTACACTCTGTTTGGATCATTGTTCCCCATCGGTTTATAATGTATTGTATTGTATTGTATCGTATTGTACCGTATCGTTTTATGAATACAATATTTGGATAGATTGTATTGTTTGTTATTGTTAAATAATATTTTGTTGTTTGGTTTGACTGTATCGTACTGTACTGTAACTGATAAGTTTACTAAAATACCCTCAATTGTTTAAATATTAAATTTATCAAAAATTATGCATAAAATAATTTTAAAAACAAAACAGAAGAAAGTAAAACACAATAAGAAAGCAGAATAAAGGAGCGAGACAGAAGAAAGCAAAACAAAGGAGCACAACTACTTAGAATTGAGTTACAAGCAAATTAGGAGAAAAAATAAAACAGAAGGCAGTAAAACACCTTTAACATTGGTCTGAAAAAAATAAAGTAGGTTATAAGTTGGAGATTTGGAGTTAAAATAGAAAAAAGATAAAGGGTAAAATAGAATTGTGGAGTAATAAGTTAGGGCATAACTGGAAAGAAAAATAGGAAACAATCCCAGCACATCAAAAAAGAGGACTTTTCATTGTTCCGGAACAATGGATTTAACAATACAATACAACCAATTTTATTGAAACAATCAAAACAAACATTGTTTTGGGATAACAATACAATACAATACAACGAGGAACAACCATCCAAACAAGCTGTTAGCTCGGGCCGTATTTTACCCCAATATGCCAAAATTGGACGAAACATTCATTTTCTTTGACTTGCTTCCCCTTTCACCTTTACGAATTTATTCATCACTTATGAAATAACATAATCCTTATAATCTCCAAATAATCTTTTACTTGGACTGATGTCAATTACCTTACGGCAAATCCAACGTACAATACTACAGGGTGCAACATCGTCGTAACTTAAATACTACGAAGTGTGACATTACCGTAATGTAATACTGCTGGGTAGAACATCATCGTAATATATTACTGCAGAGGGTGACATCATCGTAACATATTACTGTAGAGCATAACATTGTCGTAATATAATACTGCGGGACGTAATATTGACGTAATATTGCAGGGTGTAACATCATTCCCTCCTTTGGGAACATTCGTCCTTGAATGTTGACTAATGCTCTTATCATTTTCTTAACTTATATCTTCCGAATACTTTAGAACTTTCCTTGCCATCTAGGCGACTATTTTGTGAATAAGTCCAAAGCTAAGGCATCCCCCCTTAGGCCTTCTTCTCACACCATAATTTGTAGTCTGAATCCTTCCATTCTCGTAACTGTTGCTACCTTTCATCATGCAGCCTGTATAGTTTTGATCTTGTAAGTGTGCCCAATCTCTAGGCTTCACATGTAGATCTTGATAAGATGTCCCTTTGGGCATTTATGAGTATATTGAAGTTCTTCGCTCGGTACTTGATTGAATTCACGAATATTGTTATATCTCATCGCATAGGTCCGTTTAACCATCCGTATGAATTTACTGCCATAACTCTTATTTTAATTTATCGTTGCTGAGGTCTGCTACCAAATCCCAGCTTACTCTCGTTGCTCATTCTATATGTATAAATTTAAGTCCTTTAATGCTTTCTCATTACTATTCATCTTGAGAATGATGGTCTAATCTTATCTCATACTTTGTAACTTTTGTCCATCCATTGTTGATTCACCTCAATATTTATCTACAATGTACTGCTGATAACTTGAAACCTCTTATGTAATCACTAGGGCTTGCGTTGATCGTGGAACATTTGAAGTGATTTTTCTGAGCCACCTAGGGCGATACTATACTCCCATAGCCGTATTTCATAGCATTCTAGTGTGACTTACCTTACGTGGGTATTTTTATCTCGTACAATTCGTGAAATCCTCTTCAAGTCATTACTCAATCAAAGGTCCAAACGTCATTCTTTATCCATCACAATTACACCCTCATTCTACTACCAGGGCAATATTTCATTTCTTCTAAATGCCATTAGTCTTAGACACCTTTGAGTTCATTCAGGCTATACTGAGCTTTGTATACCTTAGAGAAACCATAAGCTCTTCTTGTTTTCATAGGCTTAATCGTGAGGACTTATCCATTCTCGTCGTCTTCTCACTCACCCTTTCTTATCCTTATTCCTGACTTCCTAAAACCTTGTCGTTTTACCACACTTTAGTTTGCCACTTACACATATCCATTTATACTATTCGCAACCTCCTTTCAACGTGCTTGTATCATAGATTTCCTTGTGTTATTCTAGAACATCAAGCGAGACATCATATCATCTCTAACTCTTATTTACTCTCTTAACTAGATCTCTCGATACGTAGAAACCGTAGGCTGGAAGATATGCCAGTGAAGATGCCGCTATCATTCCTGGACATTGAATCCTCGTGCTTCTGCCCTTTTATCCGTAGTATGGACTATTTACGATCTTCTGCCTTTGAGTATCTCATACGTTGTTCACCTTTACCTTACTTACCTTAAAATCTCGCATCATATCTTCTATCTCTTTCTGACCTCCCTTCCACCTAGGTGTAATTCACGTCCATAACTTGAAGCTCTATTATAGTACTCGCACCTCTGGTACATACACAAACCGATGGGAGCTTCGTACTGACTTCTTATGAGCTGGTACTTCTTATAACTGGCTTCCTTGTAAAGCCATTATAGATCATGGTTGTTTTGTTATTTCTCTTGAGCATCTGATATTAAGAGTGATTCTGTCATGTTCCCAAGCACAATTTCTATAATATTTCTAGGTCCAATAATCAGACTTCTGATTTACTTGGGTGATGTAATTCTTTAGTTTCATCTTCCTTCTGATCACCCTTTACGTAGGCTTAAGCTATCTTCCGATATGTGGCTCATGGTATCAGTTATTACCTTAGCCTTTCATGGGCGTTATGGAATCTATGATACAATCTTCTAACAATTCAATCCCTTGTCTGTGCCCTGGGCTCAATTCTTTCTTTTAACTTATACCGGAGTCTTCTATGGCTGTATGATTGTCAACAAATATGCTGCCTGGATAATGCTCCAAAATCTTGAGTGTATCCATAACGTCCTAACTCTGGATCATTGATCAAATAATTTTTTCGTTCCATCTTAGCTTTCTTTCAACGTAAGCTATTATTTTTCCTCGTCTTTCTGCCCCCTCGTTGTGTCTATACTTAGCTTATCTTAGTTCCCACACTTGCCAGAGTTTTCATACAACTCATATGATCTCGAATATTATTTTTAATTCTTACCTCCCATTCATTAGCCACAGTAGGTGCCATTTTCCTTTGGAATGCTTACAATGTTGTTGCGAGATTATTGTTACACGACCATTTCCTCTTTAGGTCGTTGTGCTTAGATTGAATCCTTCTTTCTTATCTCCTCAGCTAGTCTTTCGTTGTAGTACTTAGGGAGAACCCTTGACTCTCGTAAAGCTGTGAGCTTATTACGGACCTTTTCGATGTCCTTGCCTATAATCATCCGTAGTTGCTTACTTCCATGCCCTTGTGCTTGTATGGTTACTTCTGAACTGATATTTTGACTGCCTTCCCAGTGGCACTTTCTTTTATCCCCGTAATACTTCATACAGTACCTTTAACTACCTCGACTCTTGTTTGAATATATCTCAAGTATTATAATGATATTATTTGAGGTTGAATTCTCCATGTCGGGTTCTACTATGTTTATCTTACACGATCTGATGACTCGTCTGTAACCTCCATAACTGGGATCTTCCTGACCAATTACTAACTACTCGTTGGCTCATTCTTATATCAATATTCCTCGTAATCTTTCTTGGGTTATTTCCTTTGTCTTAACTTACGTCTCGCACTGGCTCCTTATTTATTAATAACAGCTCGGGTGCTTGCACAATATTCTTGAACGTGGTGCTTGCACAATATTCTTGAACCGTGGTGCTTACACAGGCAGAAGAACCTTTAATTCCTCTCCTTGACGTGGTGCTTGCACAATATTCTTGAACCGAAGTGTATCTGTAAGATTTGGATAAGTGCCATCTCATTCCTCTTTCATTTATCGCATTCTTCCTTTACCATACCATAGTCACTAGAACCACTTAATTCTGACTTAATGCCACGTCACTCCATATTCCCCCCTTTAGGGGTGTACTAAAAGCTTAAGCCACGAGGATCTACCTATAGATGTTTTGCCTCTTCATCTTTGATGTCATTTCTCAACATCAATGATCCTTACTTGCCTTGCGGCAATCATTCTGTACCAAGGATGACAAATACCCTTACTCGCTAGGGTGACACTTAGTGTAACTGGCACATACAGTCTCTTAAGCTTAACTTTGCTCACATTGCTTGCTCTAGGGAAGCGTCTCCCTGAAGACCATTCTCTGAATTCATCGTGGATCTTCTTCTGTGGTCCATTCTATTACCCGGAATAAAATTTGAAATCCCCATGATGCCGAGTACTTTCCAATTATTCAGTCCCTAATTCATATTTAGTTTATCTTGTTTACCAGTCCATACTGATTTCTGTTACTCTGGGGATTGTAGTCGCGTCGGAGTCACGAACTTATTTCTCGAAATGAGGATATAACCTTATGGCCTATACTCTTTTGTTGTCTTAAGGCCCATCACCTTTCTTCTCTTCCTTCATTTGACTATAGGTTCTGTAACACTCTACCGTTTTCATCCATGTATCACACCTTATTCATAATGCTTCCTTATCTCTCTTCTCATTACTCTGCTAATATTTTTGCATATCCCTTTTCTTGTAAAAACTTCAATACGATATTCTTTCGCTTTTAGCTTTCCTTTGCTCCATCTATTGGCACTTCAAGTTGCTTAACGTTCTTGCGTTACTAGGGACGCGAGCCACACTAAGGTAATATTTATCCCTTCAAGGCTTATAGTGCATGTCTTTGTAGTACTCATATCTAGCTGTGCTATTTTAGGGTGCACCATCGAGGTGTCTCACAGGGAGATCCATTACCACGTTTGCACTATCCTTCGGAAACGTCAACTAACTCTACCAATCCATCCACTATTTTGGGTTACTATATCCCAAACCGGATCCTGATAACTCGTCCTTTTCTTAAACTATGTCTGTTAGCCCCCATAGGGCATAACTCAGATGGGTACGGCCAATTATACATACCTCTGTTACCATTGAATATAACTCAAAAAGATTATATTCCTCTGCCTGAATTATAAACACCGTTAACCTTCATTAACTGGGCGCCTCGTACCCTTCTTCACCTTGCTTATTTTACTTCTTAAAAGCATTGTCTTTCACCATAAAGGTGGATAAATATTCTTGCCTTAAGGTTCCTTATCAAGAGGCTTACACCTTTCAGTACATCCATGATTTGCTAAAGGCCTCACATTTACTTATCGTAAGCAAGATGCAGAATCGAGTTCCTCTAAATCAATGATTCCACAGCTATATCTCTTATCTATCGTCTTTCTGAATGTAGGCATCGTCTTATTATGAATAGAAGTTCGGAACTTGAATTCTTATAAGTAAGCTCTACCACACGATCTAGAGTAAGAAGAAAGAGTGACAGTCCTAAATGCCCTATAGCCTCCTGCTTATAAGTGTGGTGTACGACACACCCATAAACAAGACTCTACTAGACACGACTTGTACACTCCCTAGGACAGAACTGCTCTGATACCACTTTTGTCACGACCCAAACCGATGGGCCGCGACGGGCACTCGGTACATTACTCGACCGAGTACTAACGTAACGTATCTTTCTTATTACATCGTCATATACACGTGACATATGGGCCTAATAGGCCAACATAATCATTTATAAGCTCAAAACATAGGCCGACAAGGCCGTACAATCTTTCACGTATACGACATATGTCTACAAGCCTCTAAGAGTACATAAATGTCATAAAAGTCGGGATAGAGTCCCGCCATACCAAACAATACACGTCTAAATTATACTAACCAAACAAGCAACTCCGAAGCAAATGGAGCGCACCAACATCTTCCGCTGAGTTGATAGCCTACTTGGAGGGCTCTCGACCTGTCTATCGGGACCTGCGGGCATGAAACACAACGTCCCCAGGAAAAAGGGACGTCAGTACGAATAATGTACCGAGTATGTAAGGCACATAAATAAGTACATAAGAGACATGGAAGAAATATAGAGTACATGACTCAACCTGTAAGTCTGAACAACTTGGTAAATCATAAATTACTTTTAGCGTCATGCATATGCGTATGAATGTCATGTCATGCATAGGTACATGTTTCATAACATCATCAGTCTCTGAGGGCATCCCATCATATCATATCGGCCACTTTGGGCAAAATCATCATCGTATACCAGCTGATCAGGTGGTGGTGCGTATATAACGCCATAACCTTTCCCATTCCCATATACATATATATACATACATATATACGCGTATATAATGCCGTTTGAATCATATTTCAGCCACTGTGGGCAACATCATTATCATATACCAGCTGATCAGGTGGTGGTGCGTATATAACGCCGTAACCTTTCCCATATCCCATATACATATATTTATATATATATACGCGTATATAGCGCCATTTGGTCATGGGTCAATGCACATGTATGAAAAACATGAAAAGTACGTAATAATCTCAATATTCCTTCCGGATAAATTTTTCCAACTGCGTATTATTCTGAGACCCATGAGCAGAAGATAAAATATTATGACACACGGAAATTCAATAACATAGATATCTCTAATACTTCCATGAATAGAGTTATTCATGGAATTTAGGCATTTGCACGTTTCGTTCGTATCGTATGGATCATGCCAAAAGAAAGAAGGGATAGCTTTAATATTCCTGTTCCTTGAATTATTTGATCGAAGTGAAGCTTCTGCTTCCGAATTTGAACGAAACCTTGAATATTTGGACGAAATGATTCTCTGTCTAACGTCCTTGGTTTGAAAGTTTAGGAGCAGAAATGTTTCTGGTTCTATGATTGTTGAACGAAACTTTTGCTTAATTTGTTAAGTTTGGACGAAATTGCTTCACAATGAAGCTTTTGTTAAGCTTCTCTTCTTGGATTTTTCAAACCAAGAAAGAATGAAATCTTTCTGTTTGGATAATTCACGTGACTTGATGCCTTCTAAAATTAATCTAGAACAAACTCATTCTTATGAGTTAGATAACTGACTTACACGTTTTATCATACTAAGTAGATATGATTCTTAGTCATATGCTTAAATGGTGGTCTACTGCCACGTTTCTTTTTGGATATAATTAATTAATTTTTATCTACTTATTAGTTAATCGGGTAATGTCCTGTTACCCGATAATTAATTAATTACCCAAAAAATTTAGAATTATTCCCACTTACTTAAAATATTACTCAGTTTTCACATATTTTATATACTTTTCTAGCATGGGCATGTAGTACCTTGCATGTCACTAGTTCATAAATACCGGGTATTTTAGCTCAGGCCGTATTTTACCCCAATATGCCAAACTTGGACGAAAAATTCATTTTCTTTGACTTGCTTCCCCTTTCACCTTTACGAATTTATTCATCACTTGTGAAATAACATAATCCTTATAATCTCCAAATAATCTTTTACTTGGACTGATGTCAATTACCTTACGACAAATCCAACATACAATACTACAGAGTGCAACATCGTCGTAACTTAATACTGCGAAGTATGACATTACCGTAATGTAATACTGCTGGGTAGAACATCATCGTAATATATTACTGCAGAGGGTGACATCATCGTAACATATTACTGTAGAGCATAACATTGTCGTAATATAATACTACGGGACGTAATATTGCGGGGTGTAACAGCATAAGTTTGTCCGAATTTCTGTCTCTTACAATGGTCGTGGAAGTCACTATTTATAGCTATACCTAGGGAACAAGGTCCTAGGATCAAACTCCTCTTAAATAACAATTATGGAAGCCATTGATGAATTATATAATATCACGCTATGAATGCCAAAATTCTCTGTAACAGATTATGTATTTAATACTGAGGAATATTCTTCATTAAATGCCATCGGGCGACGAATATTTGTTTTGTCCTCATTAATAATATTCCCTTCGGGGTCTGCCCGGTGCCAACTGAAGTTGCTATCCTGGGTCTTAGCTTCTACTTGCTTCATCCTCAGTCTGTTTCCAATTCCACGTGTCACTCTATTATTCGAGTATTTAATATGAACCGATTTTATGCTATACAGATAGTCCCCCTGCTTTCCTGTGGCACATCTTTGTGTCATCGGGAAGTTGGTGAAGATTGCTTTCTTGGCGGAAAATGTTTTGATCCCTTCTGAAAAGTTTCTGACGCTTGATTAGAAGCACGTCCCTCCGCATTTAATACCCGAACATGTGCCACTCCACGATTTAACAATATTTTTGCCGGTTCTCGAGGTCATCATGACCACAATTTATGCCGTCTATTTCTTTGCTTATACGCTCCATTCTTCTTCTTTTACATTTCACTGTTCTACAAACTCTCCCAACTTCTTTGCATTAAACTCTTTGTTGCTTTCACTCTTCTTTAATCTTCTTCTTCAAAGAACTCTTATTACCTTCTGCTGATCATGGCTTCTTCAACCAAGAACTTAGGTTCAACTCAAAAACAAAGAAAACACTATTGATGCTGACCCTCCTACGGTAAGCACCATCATTCCTAGAAGACTCAACACAGCCAAGGACTTCGAAGAGAAGTTTTCTTCTATAAGTTCTCGTACATGGACAATTGGCTTATACCCTTCTTCCATCCGTCCTTCCAGTATTCCTGCTGTTAATGAGGATTGTGATTGTCATCTGAACATCATCGCTCCCGAATTGGTGGAGCGAGTAACCTTCCCTAAGAAGGGCTTCATGTAGGTTTACACATACTCGTTCACTTTGGAAGAGTTCTCTTTGAGTAGGGGAATTGACCCCGTGATTTTGGAGCTGTGCCATAGATACCATATTTGTTTGGCACAGGTGGGCCCTTCGGTGTGGAGAATGGTAGCCTGTCTACATCGGATGTTCTAGGAGACGGAGGAAGAGCTCACCTTGGCTCGCATGATGACTCTCTACTCCCCTAAGATTTTCCGTGGGGGAGTAATAAATTTCAGTAAACGTGGCCACCATGCTTTGCTCACCAGCATGGATGACGACAAAGACCGTGGATGGATGGAGCGCTTTTTCATTGCTGCCACTAGGGATACCATTTCGGCCACAACTTCATCTTTCCCTAAGTCACGACTTGTACACGTAAGTTCAAAGTTTGTCTTTTCATTGGAAAAATGTTGTTTCATGTTGTTACTAACCCTTCTTTTTCATTATTTTAGTAACTCGGTGGATACTACCAAGGGTTGAATGCTTGGACCAGTGGGTTTAGGAGATTCTGAACATCACCATGCCTGAGACCCACCGATGGAAAGAACTGACCCCAAAATACGGGTGGAAGGCTTAATATCATGGTAAGTTGACTCGTGAACCTGATCTTGTCTTTATCCCATTTTTTTTATATAAGAAAATTGGTTTGCTTCCTTTTTCATTGAATTTAGGTCTTCCATAAGGCTGTACTGCCATCGCCGCGGAGGATGTTTTGGCTGATCCGGTAGAGGCTGCGAGGTTGGTGAAGGAGGCCTTCACCTGAACAGGCGCCAACGGATCCACTTCCGGTGCAAGTGCTTCCTCTCGGAGTCCCCGTTCGGAGAGCAAGCAACCAAAAAGGTAGCATTCTTCCTCGGTCGAGGGCAAAAATAAAAAGGTTAAGAAAGTCATGCCCGAGCCAGCCGCAACCACTGTGGTGATTGATGATGATGGGGAAGCTAGTGATGAAGGGGCTTCCCTAAAAAGGAGAAACGACCTTCATCAGCTCAACAAAATGCTCAATCTGAAAAGCTTATAGCCCTAATCGAAGATGATGCCCAAGCGCTCTAGGGAGAGTATGAATTAGTGGAGAATGCCGATTCTCCCTTTCTAGTCCTATTTGTTACTCCCAGTACTATGAGGTTGAGTACCAGGACTTTTCCATCTTCGGTTGGTGAGCAACCTACAACCATCACTACCTTTGTCATAGCTGCTTCTCAACCCACAACATCATTAGTTTCATCTCATTCCACGCCAATCATACCTTCGTCACCAGCAACTGCTACATCACCTCCACCGGCCGCAGGCACCCAAGAGGAGGATGTCCCTCCTCCCCAGTCCCCAAACCATGGGAATTTGGGATACAACTATTCGCCCCCTCTAAGAATGAGTTTCTCCCTCTCGGTCTCTACCGAGTGCCATTTGCTGTCCCGGCTGGTGGAACTCGCCAATTACCTGAAGTCGCTGGCTTCAGAGTAAGAAAAGACGAAAATACACTCTCTTTCGGGTGAGTGTATGATAAATAATGCTATGCAAAACACACCAGCGGTATGGTACTCGTTCTTTTTTGTCACGCCCCGAACCTGGGGGATGAGACCGGCACCCGGTGCCTCACCTATCCTTGCGTACCAACTTGCAACTAAGGGACTCTGAACATACAATGTCATACTTTGGCCATGGGCCACATTGCAAGACAATTGCGAAGAAAAATATAAAGCTGAACGGAAACTAATGCTGACTAAACATCAATATAAAGTTAGGCCAACAAGGCCGTCATAACTAATCCAGCTGGCAACCCAACAAAATATTCATATATATATATATATATATACAAGATGCACACAAAATTGTAGACCCGGCTACTCCGAAGGACGTGGAGCTTACCGATCAAGCTCAACTCGGGCAACACCTACTATGGAGGTCTACCCGTCTGTCTGTCTGAGCCTGCACACATGAAATGCAGCATCCCCATAAAAGGGACGTCAGTATGAAATAATGTACCGAGTATGTAAGGCAATAACTGAAAGCTGAAACTAAATCGATAATATAATAACTGAAAGTAACTGGGAGTCAAAGATGATCTGGAGATATACTTACTTGCTGATACTGACTCAACTCTCTCAATACAGTAAGTAAAATAAATGTCCGACCCTATAAGGCGTGGAACGTGTAACTGCTCTGCCGTAGTAGGCTCGCTCATAGGCGCTCGACCATACTAGGCTCTGTATCTCGGCCATTCTGGGCTCGCTCATAGGTGCTCGGCCACAGTAGGCTCGGTATATAACTTACCATCTAATCAAAGGTTGCCCAATAGGGCCTGCCCACCGATCGATGGTGGTGAAAATACTGTAATATTATTTATATATAGACCCTATGCTCTCTTGAATGGAAGAAGACAATACTCAATTGAATATAAAGTCCCGATAAGGGAGAATACTGTAACTTATGAGACTAGAATAATGTATATAAATTCGGGAGTATAAACTTCTCTTTATGCCTTGTTATCAAACACACGTAATTACGAGATCATGCCAAAATGAAGGAAGGGCTTAGCCTTAACATACCTGAGTCGATGTTCTTGACAATTCCTCTAACACACGTTAATTGTGACAAAACACGTGACGGCAAGATCGGAGTAGGGAAAAATTCGTATGATATTCTTGAGAAAGATTGTATCGGGCTCCCTTAGAATTGCAAATCCCGTTGCTATTACGTAGTATAACTTCATACGAATTCTTTTGCTGAAAATCTGTTACTTGTTTATTCTCCTCAAATCTTGTTAAACAAAACCAATCATAACAAGAAACTGAGACTTGGGCATTTTTATACAAATATTAGTGTTGCGACTGTTTTCTCGTCTAAGGTACGAGGATGTCTTACTTATCTGCTTATAGTATGTGGATAGTGTCGGAAAAGGCATGCATGAGATCTTATCGTAGAAAGAAAGAGGTGGGAAATAGTTGATACATATCCTTTAATGTTCCAAGTGTATTGCTTCTATGCATGCATATCCACGTATTATTCTCACCTTCATTTTTTAACTTTTTAACTATATTGCACATGTTAAAAGCAATTGGCAAATGCAGATACACTACGTACTACACCACTTGGTTAAATTATTGAGTCCACCTCAATAATTATCCACCATTTCCTTAATTAATTTATTAATCCCCACTAATTTAATAATTAACTAATTACCCACATAATTAATAATTATTTCAAATTACTTAAAATACTACTCACTTTAACACACTTTATACATCTTACTATCATGGTCATGTGGTACTTTGTATGACACTAGTTCATAAATACAGGGTATTGTAGCTTAGACCGTATTTTATCTCAAAATGTCAAACTTCAGCGAAATCATTTTCTTCGATTTGCTTACCCTCTCACCTTCACGAATTTACTCATCACTTGTTTGAAGTAGCTTCTTATAATCTCCAAATAATCTCATTCCCGAACTTACGTCGATTAACTTACGAGTAAACTTTATCGTACGAAAATGCGGGATGTAACATCTCATTTCCGAGCTTATATCAATTTACTTATGGCGTACTTCCACATAAGAAAACATGGGGTGTAACATCATTCCCCCCCTTTGGAACATTCGTCCTCGAATGTTGACTGATGCACTTATCATTTTCATAACTTATGTCTTCCAAATACTTTAGTACTCTCCTTGTCATCTAGGCAACTGTTCTGTGAATAAATTCCAAAGGCCAGGGCATCCCCCCTTTAGGCGTCTTTTTCACACCACGACTTGTAGTCGGAATCCTTATAATCTCGTAACTGTTGCTACCTTCTATCATGCAGCCTGTACGTCACTGACCTTGTACGTGCGCCTATGGACTCTTCTCTCCTTTTTGCTCCAGCTTTTAGCCAATCAGAGCTTGATAAAATGTCCCTCTGGGCATCTGTAGGTATACTGAAGTTCTTCGCTCGGTACTTTGTCGAACTTACGAATATTGCTATTTTGCTGGATCTAGGTAGGTCATACTATACCATAAACTCCGGGTTACTCTCGTTGCTTATCCTTAAGATTGATGACCTAATCTCACCTCATACTTTGAAAATTTTATCCATACATTGTTGATTCACCTCAATATTGATCTACAATCTACCACTAATAACTTGAAACTTCTTACGTAATCACTAGGGCTGACGTCTCATCGGGGAACATCTGAAATGATTAGATTGATCCACCTGGGGGTGATACCAAGCTTCCATAATCGTATTTCATAGCATCCCAATGTGATTCACCTTACGTGGGTACTTTAATTCCGTACAATTCATGAATCCCTTTTTTTTTTATTTTTTTCAAATCATTACTCAATCGAAGGCCCAATCGTCATCCTTTATCTATCATAATTACACCCTCATTCTACTACCAGGGCAGCATTCCATCTCTCCCAACTACTATTAGTCTTAGACTCATTTGAGTTCGTTCAAGCTATACTGAGCTTTCTATAACTTAGAGAAACCATTAGCTCTGTTGTTTTCATGGGCTTAATCCTGAGGACTTATCCATTCCTCCTCACCTTCTCACTCGCCCTTTCTTATCCTTACTCCTGTCATAAAACCTTGTCGCTTTACTATACTTTAACTTGCGACCTATATATATCTATTTATACTACTCGTAACCTCCCTTCAACTTGCTTGCACCATAGATTTCCTTATGTTATTCTAGAACATCAAGCGAGACATCACATTGTCTCTAACTCTTTTTTACTCTCTTGGCTAGATCTCTAGGTACCTAGAAATCATAGGCTGGAAGATATGCCACTGACGACACCGCTATCATTCCTGGATACTGAACCCCGCACTTCTAGCCTTCTATCCGAAGTATGAACTGTTCACAACCTTTTGCATTTGAGTATTTCGCACGCTGTTTACCTTTACCTTAAAATCTCGCATATCTTCTATATCTTTCATGATCTCCCTTCTACATAGGTATAATTCACATCCATAACTTGAAGCTCTATTATAATACTTGCACCTCTGGTGCACACACAATTCGACGGGGGCTTCATACTGACTTCTTATGAGGATGGTACTCTTCTAACTGGCTTTCTCATAGAGCCATTATAGAATATGGTTGTTGTACTATCTCTCTTGTACCTATGATATTAAGAGTGATTCTTGTAATATTTTCAATCACGATTTCTATAATTTTCTGGGTTCAATAATCAGACTCCTGATTCACTTAGTTGATGTAATTCCTTAGTTTCCTCTTCTCTCTGATCAGCCTTTATGTAGGCTTAAGCTATCTTCTGATCTGCGGCTCATGGTATTACTTTATCCTTTCATGGGCGCTATGGAATATCTATGATACAATCTTCTAACAATTCAATCCTTTATTTATGCCCTGGGCTCAATTCTTTCTTTTAACTTATATCGGATTCTTCTACGACTGTATGAATGTCAGTATATATGTTGCATGGATAGTATTCCGAAATCGTAAGTGCATTCATAACGAAACTAATTCTGGATCATTGTTCGAATAATTCCTTTCATTTCTTGTCAACTTTTTTTAAACGTAAGCTATTACTTTTCCCGGTCTTTCTGCCCCTTGTAGCGTGCATACTTAGCTTTCCTTAGTTTCCAAGATTGGAATTCCATACAACCCATATGATCTTGAATATTACCTTTTCATTAGCCACGATAGCTGCCACTTTCATATGGAGTGCATCGATGTTGTTGTGAGACTGTTGTTACAAGATCATTTCCTCTTTAGGTTACTGTGCTTAGGATGAAGCCTTTTTCCTTATCCCCTCAGCTAGTCTTTCATTTTAGTACTTAAGGAGAACCCTCTGATTCTTGCAAGGCTGCGAGCTTATTACATCGTTTACCCGGCGGAATTTTCGATGTTATTTCTTACTTGTAATTATCCTTACATACTTACCTTCATGCCCTTGTGCTCGTAGGGTTGTTTCTGAGCTGATATTTTGATTGTCTCCCCAGTGGCACTCTCTTTTATCTCCGTAACACTCATACGGTACCTTTAACTATACCAACTCCTATCTTAATATTTCTTAAGGTTACGATGTCATATCCGCGAGACTGAATTCCTCATGTTGGGGTTCACTCTTGTTTATCTTGCACGATCTATTGATTTGTCTGTATCCTCTTATCTAGCCATAACTAGGCTCTTCCTGAATCAACTACTAACTAATCGTTGGCCCACTCTCATATCAATATTTCGCGTAATCTTTCTTGGGTTATCTCCTTTGTCTTAACTTACCTCTCGCACTAGCTCCTTATTTATCAATAACATCTCGGGCAGGAACCCTTACTTCCTCTCCTTGACGACGTGTTTGCATGATGTTCTAGAATCGTAGCATATCTGTAGGAAATGAATAGGTGCAATCTCATCCCTTTCTCATTTTTTATCGCATTCTTTCTTTACCATTCCATACTTACTAGAACCACTTAATTTTGACTTAATGCCACATCACTCCATATTCCCCCGTTTAGGAGAGTACTAAAATTTAGAGCTACGACGATCCACCTATAGATGTTTTACCTCTTCATTTTTGGCATCTTTTTACATCATCGATGACCCTTACTCGCCTTGCGGTAATCCTTCTGCACCAAGGATAACGAAATTCCTTACTTACGAGGGTGACACTTAGTATAACTGGCACATACAGTCCCTTAAGCTTAACTTTGCTCACATTGCTTGCATTAGGAAGCATCTTCCTGAATGACCTTTACAAGTTATTATTCTGTTGTCCATTCTATTATCGCCGGAACACAATCTGAAATTCATATGATGTCGACTATTATCAAATCACTCAGTCCCTAATCCATGTTTAGTTTATCTTTTTCACTAGCCCATACTTATTTCTAGTACTCTGGGTCTAACTTTTCCTTCTAGTAGTTGCGTTGGAGTCACGAACTTATTTCTCGAAATGAGGATATGACTTTATGGCCTATACTCTTTTGTTGTCTCAAGGCCTGTCACCTCTCGTCTTTTCCTTCACTTGACTATCGATTCTGTAATATTGTCATCTTTTTGATCTACCGTTGTCATCCATGTATCACATCTTACTCATAATGCTTCATTAACTCTCTTCTTATTTCCCGCTAACATTTATGTCTATCACTTTATTTTGAAAACTCGAACAAGACATTCTTTTGCTTTTAGCTCCCCTTGCTCAATCTACTGGCTCTTCGGGTTGCCTAACTTTCTTTATTTACTAGGGGCAGGAGCCATACTAAGGTAATATTTATCCATACAAGGATTCCAGTGCCTATCTTTGTAGTACTCATATCTAGCTGTACTGTACTATTTTAGAGTACACCATCTGGGTGTCTCACAAGGAGATCTATTAGCACATTTACAATATCCTTCGAAAATGTCAGTTAAAGCAAACAATCTATCCACCATTTTGGGTCATTCTAACCCCAGTCGGATCCTAATATCCGTCCTTCTCTTATACTTCTTTTGTTAGCCCCCATAAGGCATAAATTAGATGGGCATGACCAATTGTACATACCTCTGTTATTGTTGAAGGTAACTCAAAAGGCTTATATTCCTCTGCCTGAATTGTAAATACTGATGATCTTCATTAGCTGGGTACCTCGTACCCTTTTTCACCTTGCTTCTTTTACTTGATGAAACTTGTGTCTACCTTCTGATTCAGTTACTCCTTTTTATCGTAAAAGTGGATAGGCATTCTTGCCTTAGGGATACTTATCAAGAAGCTTACACATCTTGGTATACACATGATCTGTTGAATACCTCAATTTTTTCCATCATAAGCATGATGCAAAAATCGAGTTCCTCTGACTATACTCTTCCACGGCTATATATCTTACCAACCGTCTTTCTGGATGTAGGCATCATCGTATTATGAATAAGATAGAGTTTAGGAAATTGAGTTCTTACAATTGAGCTTTACCACACGATCTAGAGTAAGAAGAAAGAGTGACAATCCTAAATGCTCTGTAGCCTCTTGCTTATAAGTGTGGTGCACAACACAACTATAAAAAAGTCTCTACTAGACCCGGCTTGTAGACTCCCTAGGACATAACTGCTCTGATACCACTTTTGTCATGCCCCGTACCTAGGGGCGAGACCGGCACCCGGTGCCTCACCTATCCTTGCGTACCAACTTGCGACTAAGGGACTCTCAACATACAATGTCATACTTTGTCCATGGGACACATTGCAAGACAATTCGGGTACGCTGACTAAACATCAATATAAAGCTGGGCCGACAAGGCCGTCATAACTACTACAGCTGGCAACCCAACAAAATATATATACAAGGCCTACAAGCCCAACATACTGCACTAACTGACAGGATATGTCTACAAGCCTCTACAAATGGATGTACTGTGATCGGAACAGGGCACCGACCTACCCATAACATATATATATATATGTATGTATATATATATATACACACAAGATGTACACAAAACTCTAGACCCAACAACTCCGAAGGACGTGGAGCTTACCGATCAAGCTCAACTCGGGTAACACCTACTAAGGAGGCCTACCCGTCTGTCTGTCTAAGCCTGCACGCATGAAATGCAGCGTCCCCAGAAAAGGGACGTCAGCACGAAATGTACCGAGTATGTAAAGCAATAACTAAAAGCTTAAACTAAATCGATATTATAATAACTGAAAGTAACTGGGAGTCAAAGATGATTTGGAGATATACTTACCTGCTGATATTGACTCAACTTTCTTAATATAGTAAGTAAAATAAATGTCCGACCCTATAAGGCTTGGAACGTGTAACTGCTCTACCGTCGTAAGCTCGTTCATAGGCGCTCGGCCATACTAGGCTCTGTATCTCGGACATTCTGGACTCGCTCATAGGCGCTCGGCCACAGTAGGCTCAGTATATAACTTATCATCTGATCAGAGGTTTCCCAATAGGGGCCTGCCCACCGATTATAGCTCGATGGTGGTGAAAATACTGTAATACTATATATATATATATATATATATATATATATATATATATATATATGGACCCTCGCTCTCTTGACTGGAAGAAGACAATACTCAATTGAATATAAAGTACCGATAAGGGAGAATACTGTAACTTGTGAGACTAGAATAATGTATATAAATTCGGGAGTATGAACTTCTCTTTATGCCTTGTTATCAAACACATGTAATTACGAGATCATGCCAAAATGAAGGACGGGCTTAACCTTAACATATCTGAGTCGATGTTCTTAACAATCCCTCTAACACACTTTTGTTGCGACAAAACACATGACGGCAAGATCGGAGAAGGAAAAAATTTGTATCGGGCTCCCTTAGAATTGCAAATCCCGTTGCTATTACGCAGTATAACTTCGTACGAATTCTTTTGCTGAAAATCCGTTACTTGGTTAACTTATTCTCCTCAAATCTTGTTAAACAAAACCAATCATAACAAGAAACTGAGACTTGGGCATTTTTATACAAATATTAGTGTTGCGACTATTTTCTCGTCTAAGGTACGAGGATGTCTTACTTATCTGCTTATAGTATGTGGATAGTGACGAAAAAGGCATGCATGAGATATTATCGTAGAAAGAAAGAGGTGGGAAATAGTTGATACATATCTTTTAATGTTCCAAGTGTATTGCTTCTATGCATGTATATCCACGTATTATTCTCATCTTCATTTTTTAACTTTTTAACTATATTGAACATGTTAAAAGCAATTGTACGTGTTCATATGCAGATACACTACATGCTACACCATTTGGTTAAATTATTGAGTCCACCTCAATAATTATCCACCATTTCCTTAATTAATTTATTAATCCCTCACTAATTCAATAATTAACTAATTACTTATATAATTAAAAATTATCTTAATTTTTTTTAAAATACTACTCACTTTTAACACACTTTATACATCTTACTATCATGGCCATGTGGTACCTTGTATGACACTAGTTCATAAATACGAGGTATTGTAGCTTGGACCGTATTTTATCTCAAAATGTCAAACTTCGACGAAATTCATTTTGTTCAATTTGCTTACCCTCTCACTTTCACGAATTTACTCATCACTTGTTTGAAGAAGCATAATGCTTATAATCTCCAAATAATCTCATTCCCGAACTTACGTCGATTAACTTTCGACAAAACTTTAACGTACGAAAATACGGGATGTAACATCTCATTTCCGAGATTATATCAATTTACTTATGGCGTACTTCCGCGTATGATAACATGGGGTGTAACATTTTTACTATATGTTTTCTCTTGATTTGTTATGACGGGATTTCTAACTTGGGTTTTTGCTTCGCATGTCAACTTCCTTACTTCCGAGGGCCTTCAGAAGTTGATCCTTAATAAAGAAAAGCTTACATCCAAGAAGGATCAACTGTTGGCCGAGAGGGACCAAGTTGCTTCTTGCCTCCCGGTACTGGAAGCACAAGCTGCTAAAGCCGGTGAGTTGGAGGCTCGATTGCGGCAGAGCGAGAAAGAAGTGATGGTCCTCAGCCAAGAAGTCTCCCAGTTAAATGTATAGATTTAAGAAGCCAAGGCTAAATGGTCTGAGGTCCAAACTGTTGTAGTTGCTGCTGTCGAGCATGAGGCTGCCTCCACTGAGAAATTGAATAACTTAGGGGCAGCCTTGGACTCCAAAGCTGAAGAGGCTGCTGCTACTGAGGAGAAGCGTGCCCAGATGAAGGATAAGTATAAGAGGATCATGGAACACAATAAGGTTCATATAACCATTATCTGTGACCTTGATCTCAGCCTTAGAGCCATGATATTCGAGCGAATGGACTTTCGACTGAGGTTGATTGACTTAAATTAGAACTTCAGCGCCGAGCGGATTCCTTAATTATTGAGAAGACACGTTCTATGTATATCATAAGGAGAAAAATCTTGGAAGAGGCCAAAGCGGGCGTCATTGATTTTGATGCTGAAATCGTCAAGGCCCGAGAGTTGGAGTCAACCTCTCGAAGGCGCCTCACGGCTCGGCCTGATACAACTGACTCTTCTTGTTTCGGTTTCGAGTTCTCGAGAACTGAGTAAAAACTTGAAGAGGATAATGATGAAGGCTAATATCCCGAGACGACGGCAGATCTGCCTACTTCTACTGGGGGCACAGATGCTTCTCTTCCCCAGAGTTCTGGGGTGCAGTAGTTTAGTTTTTTTTGTTTTCTTTTCATACTTTTGTACTTGTGACACTTGGCACGTTTGATATATAAAAGTGCTTTTTGGTTAAACATTGCGCAAAGTTTACTTTTTTGCATCGAATTATGCAAGGCTTCGAGTGCATTTTTCCCCGATAGCATTTGGATTCGGGGCATAAACTCCTCCGGAACCAATCCTTTAGTATGAGGGTTTCATAAGAGAGGGCCCTCTTATGTTTACGGCAATCTTGAATAGGACGTCTCCAGTTTATTCCGGCACTAGCATTTGAAGTACTTGATTAACTTTTAAATGATAAAATTAATTCATCGTTTGGACACGAAATAAGATAAATTTAAAAAGGACTTTATTTATTTCCTTCTATATTCAAAAGTACATAAGCATTCATTTTGCTGAGAATGAAATTGCCATTTCTTATGGCTAATTTGTACAACTTATTTCTATGGGGCTGGCTGCGAGTCCCTGATCCCGATGAGACATTTTTGTTCCCGAATTTCGTATCCCGATTTCTCCTAAGGGCGTAATTAATACTACTCCGAGCCCGGACCCTTTCACGTTGAAAGCTCCATCCTCGAACAAGGTCGAAACTCCTGATGTCATTTTCGACACCATCACCACTTCTTTGGTGGCCACAGGCAGCAGCCCAGGACTAAAATCGGCTATAAAGTCGGCCAAAACTTGTGATTTGATCGCAGTACAGGGTTTCTACTCGATGTCGAATTCACTCATTTCAACTTCCCACTTGGCCAGTCGACCTGACAATTCAGGTTTGTGAAGGATATTCCGCAGGGGAAAAATTGTCACCACGACTATTGGATGGCATTGAAAATAAGGCCTAAGATTTCGAGCGGCGACTACGAGAGCTAAGGAATGCCTAGACGACGTTTTTCTTCCTGGGCTGCAGTAAGTAGATCGAGAGGTCGTTCCGCCCCTTGTCCTCGAATATGGGGAATATATTCTCATAAAATCTTGCTCCAATCTGACCTAGCTACTGAGCGATCCCAGTTCGTGACAGAGAACAAGACAGCAAGTGAGGCGTGAAGCGCATGCGGAACGGGCACGGAGAAAAAAAAGTGTGGAGGAGAAGCAGCCGAGCTCATTCCGTTCGCTTCCTGGGCCCAAAGCAATGTAGTCTTTCCTGATCAAATCAAGGATTTGGGGCTTCTTGCTACGCTACAACACTATAAGATAAGACCGATGCCACTATCGCCTCTTGGCTTTGCTTTCATATAATCTATTCGACTGGAAGGAAGGTTATACGATGTTTGAGTGCTGCTTGTGTGAAGAAGCCGATTGACTACTTTCAACCAGACAAAATCATCTGATTGACTAGGCCAGGCTTCTTGGGGGTTGTAGGCGGCATTTTCGGCCAAGGCAGGATGTGAAGTAAGTATTTATTGAAAAAAAGAATAGCATGAATGTTTTTTCTCTTTTTCGAGGGGAGCAGAGAATTACACTCCTTGATTAGGAGGTTACAACCTTGATTATGAATAAGCCGTGAATATAAATAGTCAGGAGCAAGGTTTCGCAGTGACAACCTTAATTGAATGTGTAGGATAGGTGGGAGGTGGTGACACACGACGAATAATCCTGAAAGACCACTCTTTCGTCTAAGGATGCCTAACCGCCGCACCGATCATTTCTCCTGCCTTTCGACCATCGTCTGCACTTTTCCGTCCAAATGATCGACCTTGCCATCAAGTTGGGTCACTCGAACCTTGAGTGTTTCCTTAACAACAGCCGCCGCTGACACTAATTCTACGAGCTTTCGAAATCCAATGGAATCTTTGTAAAGTTGATCATTATGACTGTTACAATTCATTCGATTGGAAGGTCCAATCGATTCATAGCTTCTTGAGCACAACCCATATTCATGCAAGGATTGGTGATTGAGGATCCATCATTTGAAAGCCTCGAGATGACTTGTAGAATAAATTATTTCTAGGTTTGTCTTGTGTCTTCGAAAGAAACGGTCCATTTATTGATGGGTGAATGACGGGGATTGAACCCGCGCGTGGTGGAGTTGCTTGGATTCGGACTGATTGTCATGTCCTTTCCTTGCGTTGATTAAGATTTTGACCTTGTTGGCCCAAAATGGTAGCATGGTCTTCTACCTCCACTACTTAGACGAATAAGATCTTTCCACTCCTTTTTTTCCAAAGCTTCCCAAATCTCATTATGTGAGACTTCTCCTTCGTCCACCGAATTTCCTTCCAGGGGTGGATTCCCGGTAACCTGCGGTTGCCCCTTTTCAATAAAAGAAGAACCCATGCCCAGGGCTAGTGCCAGCGCATAGTCAGAGTCTTCCCTGCGTGCCTAACATCCACTCCTTCTAGTCGAGTGCCTTGCGGCGCCTTCCACGATGAGAGAAGTCGATACCAAAGAGAATAACTCAAGGGCACTGGTTACTCCATCAACTCAATTTCGTTGGGTAAGTGAGGATGCCAGTCATCATAGTCTGAACTTTAAATCTTTCGTAGTCTCATCTCGTCGATTGGTATTCCGATCCTGGTCATTCATAGATAGTCGGCGCCTTTAGTCATAGGCCAAAAAGACCTTAGCTAAAGATGGAGAGTTCGGGTCCTCTTCCCCTTACTAATGGAAATAATGAATGGATAGACTTCGTAGCGCTAGGATCAATAAAGGGGAACAAAGAGATTGAGTAGTTGGTGTGTCACGACCCAAAATCCGTTAAAGATCGTGATTGCCCCAGACACCACCGTCAGGCAAGCCAACAATAAATAATTAGTTAATCCTCATTTTAATATTTCTGAAATCATAAATTTCCTTCGATTATACTGGTAAAAGATGAGCTTTACAGAATAATAATAATGTTCTCCAATTTCAATATTAAGTATCCCACAATCATCCCAGAACCCGGTGTCACCAGTGCATGAGCATTTACTAGGGAATAAAATGAAATACAATAACTATCCGGAATACAAATTTGGACAGAAAAGAAGACACAAATACTCTGAAGGAGACTCTGCTGGCTGTGGGTCGTGCACAAGACGCAGCTCGCCTAAGTCCCCGTGTCAACCACGCCGCTGCGCCCACAAGGCCACGAATGCATATATGCCTGTATAACAAAATGTACAACAAGTGTAGTATGAGTACGAAAACAACGCATACCTAGTAAGTATCCAGTCTAACCTCGAAGAAGTAGTGACGAGAGGCCGACTCCGACACTTACTAGTGGTCCAACAATATGATAATATGAAATTCTAATTAAGCATGATTTATAGAGATAACAACAAAACTCGGAACAAGAAACACCTGAACAATTCTTTCATCAATATTAAAGAACCCCAAAACACTTCCTTCATTTAAAAACATTTGATCTCTCAAATAATGAATTTATACAAGTAATGGAAAGGGGTTTCCAGTTCTATTATCACACATAAATTCCACCGAGGATGTTCGGCCCGATCAAACATAAATGTAAATTGTGTAGTGCCGAGGGTCGAACGGCGCGAACCATAGATGCATCTATTACCCCACTCGCAAATCATACATGCGACGCGGTCAAATGTAAATTTAAGAAATTACCCCGCTAGCGAATCATACCTGCGACGCGGTCAAATATAAGTTTAAGGAGTTACCTCGCTCGCGAATCATACTTGCGACGCGGTCAAATATCAATTTAACATTTCAATCATATCTCTCTCTTGATTCTTTTCAAAATAAGGGAAATTCATCTTAAAGCTTTTTAAGGAAATTACCCCACTTGCGAAACATACATGCGGCGCGGTTACACATAGATTTCTTAAGCTATTACAATATTCCTCAGTTCTTTTCGAAATTTCAAAGTTCAAATGAAAGCTTTTAAATCTTAAATTCTTCAAATTTCAATTCTTTCAAGACAATTATTACCCAACCTCAATCTTGCTTCTTCTCAAGGCAAACAATAAATATAAATCGACAGCAATATCAACAAGGCATGATGTAAAACCTAGACTATCCGGACATAGGCATAGCTAGTAGCTACGTACGTACTATCGTCACCTCGTGCATACGTAGCCCCCACAAATAGAAGCATATATTATTTTGTTTCACCTATGAGGTTAATTCCCTCTTACAAGGTTAGAAAGGAGACTTACCTCGCTCCGAAGTTCCATAACCGTCTCCCAAGCCCTTCCGACACTCAAACCGATGCCCAACGCTCCAAAACTAACAAATAAACGTGCAAACCAATGAAAATATACTCCACTACTCATAACAATTCAATCTCCATATCCGCTCGGAAAGTTGATAAAATCGCCCTCAGGCCCACGTACTTGGGTTCCGAAATTTTTCGAAGATAAATATTACCCATAACATTACAAACTCAAATATGTAGTTTATTCTCAATTTCATGCCCAAATTCGTGGTCAAAATCCAAAAATACCAAATTCTAGGTTTTTCTTCAAAATCCCAAATTTCTACTAATTTTCATGTTAAAAGCCTCCTACAAACCATGTATTTAACTTACAAGAGGAGGGATTAACTTACCTTGACATAAATGATGAAGAACTCCCACTTGAAGCTCTCCAAAAAACGCCAAACCAAGAGAAAATGGAAGAAAATGGGCCAAATCCCCGTTTTAAAGAAACCTCACTGCCTAGCGATCCTCGTACCTTGCGGTACCTTGACTGCTTCTGCCTAGCGATCCTCGATCCGCTTATGTGTTCCTCCTCCAGACCCCTCAACTCCGCATCTGCGGCCCCCATCCGCTTCTGCGCCTTCGCTTCTGCGGCTCCACGCGCCTAGGTGTGGTTCCACTTCTGCGAAACTCGACCGCATCTGCGGTCCCAACCTTCTCCAGCCTAAGTCGCTTCTGCGACCCTCATGGCCTTTTCTGCGTCTCTGCACCTGTGGCCCTAACCTCGCAGGTGCGGTTACACCAGAAGACAACAGCCTCAGCACCTCCATAAGGCCAAATTCAATCAGTTAACCATTTGGAATCCACTCGAGGCCCCCGGGACCCCGTCCAATCACACCAACCAGTTTTAAAACTTAATGCGGACCTGCTTGAGGCCTCAAATCACATCAAACGATGTTAAAACCATGAGTAGCACTCCAATTCAAGCTAAATGAACTTTAGAACTTCAAACTTTTACATTCGATGCCGAAACCTATCAAATCCCGTTCGATTGACCTCAAATTTTACACACAAGTTATATTTGACATTACAGACCTACTCCAACTTCCGAAATCCAATTTCGACCCCGATATTGAAGAGTCCACTTCCGGTCAAACTTCTCAAAAATCTTCAATTTTTTAACTTTCGCCAAATGACTCTCAAATGACCTATGGACCTCCAAATCCACCTCCGGACGCGCTCCCAATACCAGAACCACCATATGGAGCTATTCTCAGACTCGGAATCCCAAACGGACATAGATAGCATTAAAATGCACTTCAACCCAAATTTATAAAATTCTTTTAAAATGCTATCTTCCACAATAGGTGCCGAAACGCTCCCGGGTCACCCAAAACCTGATCCGGACATACGCCCAAGTCCTAAATCATCATACGAACCTGTTGGAACCTTCAAATCCCAATTCCGAGATTGTTTACTCAAAAATCCAATCTTAGTCAATTCTTCCATCTTAAGGCCTTCGAAATGAGGATTTTCTTTCCAGTTCAACTCCGATCTTCCCAAAATTTAATTCCGACCACGCGTACAAGTCATAATACTTGAAGTGAAGCATCTTACGGCCTTAAATCGCCGAATGACGCGCTAGAGCTCAAAATGACCTGTCGAGTCATTACATTCTCTCCTACTTAAACATACTTTCGTCCTCGAACGTGCTAAGAACTGCGCTGGAGTCATCTGAAATCACTAGTTAACACCTCGTGCACCCTCCCGTGCCCATACACGATAGGCAAAATTTCACCATAACTCCTGAACCACTAATAGCATAAACACTTCATCATATAGAAACCTTTCACTTAACTCATTTCAGGAGGACCATTGCAACACGCAACTGGATTCCCATAACCGCAGAAAAATACAACCTCGAGTCGTGATCTAAGCCACCATAAACCTTTCGGGATCCATATACACATAACATGTCATAACACTCGAATGCCTCCACATAAAATCAATTACGGTGGCTGTCAAGCCCCGCACGTACCGCCACCAAGCACAGGTATAACTTAACACGCCGAAGGAACTGATTATTTCCACCATCATGCCAATTCAACCATTGCTAACCGATCCGACTTCTTTTCATTTACTCTGGACTTGCCTTAGGAATAATAATAGCCCCTGTAAAAACCTCACGAACCCAAATCCGCACTCATCCTGAGTGGCCTTGTATCATGAGACCATGCTGTCTCAAATTCCACGAACCATCTCATACCCTCCTTGTGCGCATTCACATCCTCAACTGATACACCCATTCTGATAATTCCTCTATGAATCCGAAGTCATTTTCTCTCATTCCTCCAAATGCTAAACTGCAAGCCGAAGACATCATAGAACACTCCGAGCCCCATTTTCATAATCCGCTGCAAAAGTTCAATTTTTAACCATACCGCGGGCTTGAAAACCTTAGGCACCACATTTTTAAATTTTGAATTCACTGGGACCCTTGTTGAGAGTCACCCACTCTGGCTTGGTCCCGAATATAATCAACTCCAAGGCTCTTCTAGCACATGAACACCCTCTCAAAGAAGCACCCGGCTGAATCATTTTTTCTTGTAAATCGCCTCCACACAAAGCATAAGTCTTGAGTCTTCCCAAAGCCTGAGCACAATTGATAATGCCAATTATAGAACACATTCCTCAAATCCGTTGCTCAAATTACCACTGATGTTCTCTTTCCTTAGTCGCAATAACCTGCTAATATGCTGATAACCAAAAATCTTATAAATAAATAACCATACAATCCAATCGTAGGCGGTGGGACTCTCCCACTAAGCTCGAAGCTAAATTTGCATAACCTAGAACCCATCAAGACTCTTCCTCTATCGTTGACATGATCTTGCACAATCAACCGGCTGTATAACAACCATTGTTTCAGATTAAGTCCGTAGACCCAGTCACTCTCCACCATAAATCCCAAATCGCTCTAAACTTTTCTCAAGGCGTGTAGTCCCCTACCACAGAACCCATATTTCATTCTGCCACTCTCTCACTTTGGTCGAACTCATTCCTTTAAGCGACTACTCGACTCCTGTTTCTCACACTTGACCATCTAGAAGTTTAACCACCGCAAGGCACCTCTCACATGTCCATCCTCATCCTTCGCTACCAAGTTGTTGCCTTAAGTCAAAATCTATCTCTGTAGCACTTGAATAAAGAGATCGCTACCAAATTTAAACCCCTTCGAAGATCATCTTTCTCGAACCCTCAATCCCCAGAACACCGATTTAATCCTGAACCACCGCACACTGCAATCTCTGACAGCCACTTCCCTGGCACCATTTCACCATACCCGACTACGAAGGTGAATTGAAGAAGACCATAACATCAGCAAACTTAACGCACTCGATCAAGGCGACGACACCACATTACTGATAAAAGTTCCACCACGCTCGAAAATACCAAGTATCGTTCTCCACCAACCCAAACCTGAACATTTATAGTCCGATTGCCTTTTCCTATGCTGGAAATAAAATACCGAATCTTTGAATCATGCACTGAGAAAACCTCCTCTCGAGTCATTCATTGCCCCGACACATAGGCAAGCATCTTACCATCACCTCAATACTGTGCGATGACAACTCATGAGAATTATAGCAACCTATACATAGCCTCGAAGCTCTCAAAAATACAGCTACTGAGCTAAAACGACAGAATATTCTTCCGGGCGACGACATTAGCCCAATCGAATATGCAGGAGAAACATCCTGCAAACCCGTGTATAGTACCATTGCAATTCCTCAATTCTTGATTTATAATAAGCGCTTCATGTCGCATGAGATTGAGTAGTAATGAAACAAGGACATAAGCCTCAAAGGAATCAAACCGCACGATGAGGTATCATGAAGGGAAGTGCTCCTAACAACCATGTATCCTCTTAAAGATAAGTACAGACGTCTCCGTACCGATCCGCAAGACTCTACTAGACTTGCTCATGACTCGTGATAAGTGAACCTAGTGCTCTGATACCATATTGTCATGACCCAAAATCCATTAAAGGTCGTGATGGCGCCGGAAACCACCGTCAGGCAGGCCAACAATAAATAATTATTTAATCCTCATTTTAATATTTCTGAAATCGTAAATTTCCTTCGATTAAACTGGTAAAAGATGAGCTTTATAGAACAATAATAAAGTTCTCCAATTTCTTTCAATATTAAGTATCCCATAATCATCCCAGAACCCGGTGTCACCAGTGCATGAGCATTTACTAGGGAATAAAATGAAATACAATAACTATCCGGAATACAAATTTGGACAGAAACGAAAATACAAATACTCTGAAGGAGACTCTGCTGGCTGCGGGTCGTGCACAAGATGCAGCTCGCCTAAATCCCCGTGTCAACCACGCCACTACACCCACAAGGCCACGAAATGCATATATGCCTCTACAACAAAATGTACAGCAAGTGTAGTATGAGAATGAAAACAACGCGTACCCAGTAAGTATCCAGTCTAACGTCGAAGAAGTAGTGACGAGAGGCCGAATCCGACACTTACTAGTGGTCCTACAATATGATAATATGAAATTCAAGTTAAGCATGATTTATAGAGATAATAACAGAACTCAGAACAAGAAATAGCTGAACAATTCTTTCATCAATATTAAATAACCCCAAAACACTTCCTTCATTTAAAAACATTTGATTTCTCAAATAAAGAATTTATACAAGTCATGGAAAGGGGTTTCCAGTTCTATTATCACACATAAATTCCACCGAGGACATTCGGCCCGAACAACATAAATGTAAATTGAGCACTGCCGAGGGTCAAACGACGCAAACCATAGATGCATCTATTACCCCGCTCGCGAATCATACATACGATGCTGTCAAATGTAAATTTAAGGAATTACCCTGCCCGCGAATCATACCTGCGACGCAGTCAAATATAAGTTTAAGGAGTTACCCCGCTTACGAATCATACCTGAGACGCGGTCAAATATCAATTTAACATTTAAATCATATCTCTCTCTTGATTCTTTTCAAAATAAGGGAAATTCAGCTTAAAGCTTTTAAAGGAAATTACCCCGCTCGCGAAACATACATGCGACGCGGTTACGCATAGATTTCTTAAGCTGTTATAATATTTTTCAATGCTTTTCAAAATTTCGAAGTTCAAATGAAACCTTTTAAATCTTAAATTCTTCAAATTTCAATTCTTTCAAGACAATTATTACCCAACCTCAATCTTGCTTCTTCTCAAGGCAAACAATAAATATAAATCGACAACAATATTAACAAGGTATGATGTAAACCTAGATTACCCGGACATAGGCATAGCTAGTAGCTACGTACGGACTCTCGTCACCTTGTGCATACGTAGCCCTGACAAATAGAAGCACATATTATTTTATTTCACCTATGGGGTTAATTCCCTCTTACAAGGTTAGATAGGAGACTTACCTCGCTCCGAAGTTCCATAACCGGCTCCCAAGCCCTTACGACGACTCAAACCGATGCCAAATGCTCCAAAACTAGCCAATAAACATGCAAACCAATGAAAATATACTCTAATACCCATGACAATTCAATTTACAACCTTTTCCATCTCCGCTCGAAAAGTCGATAAAATCACCCTCGGGCCCACGTGCCCGGGTTCCGAAATTTTTTGAAAATAAATATTACCCATAACATTACAAACTCAAATATATAGTTTATTCTCAATTTCATGCCCAAATTCATGGTCAAAATCCAAAAATACCAAATTTTAGGTTTTTCTTCAAAATCCCAAATTTCTACTAATTTTCATGTTAAAATCCTCCTACAAACCTTGTATTTAACTTACAAGAGGTTGGAGTAACTTACCTTGACATAAATGATGAAGAACCCCCACTTGAAGCTCTCCACAAACCGCCCAACCAAGAGAAAATGGAAGAAAATGGGCTAAATCCCCGTTTTAAAGAAACCTCACTACCCAGCGATTGTTCCGAAGGTGCGGCAAATGATCCGCTTCTGCGGTCCCCCTCCAGACCCCTCAACTCCGCATCTGCGGCCCCCATCCGCTTCTGCGGCTCCACACGCAGGTGTGGTCCCGCTTCTATGGAACTTGACCGCATCTACGGTCCCGGCCTTCTCCAGCCTAAGTCGTTTCTGCGACCCTCATGGCCTCTTCTGCGTCTCCGCACCTGTGGCCCTAACCTCGCAGGTGCGGTTACACTAGAAGACAACAGCCTCAGCACCTCTATAAGGCAAAATTCAATCCGTTAACCATTCGGAATCCATCCGAGGCCCCCGAGACCCCGTCCAATCACACCAACCAGTTCTAAAACTTAATACGGACCTGCTCGAGGCCTCAAATCACATCAAACGATGCTAAAACCATGAGTAGCACTCCAATTCAAGCTCAATGAACTTTAGAACTTCAAACTTCTACATTCGATGCCGAAACCTATCAAATCACGTTTGATTGACCTCAAATTTTGCATACAAGTCTTATTTCACATTACAGACCTACTCCAACTTCTGGAATTGGAATCCGACCCTAATATAGAAGAGTCCACTTCCGGTCAAACTTCTCAAAAATTCTCAAATTTCTAAATTTCGCGAAATGAATCCTAATTGACCTACGGACCTCCAAATCCACTTCCGGATGCACTCCCAATACCAGAACCACCATACGAAGCTATCAAACTCGGAATCCCAAATGGACATCGATAACATTGAAATGCACTTCAACCCATATTTATGAAATTCTTCTAAAATGCTATCTACCACAATAGGCACCGAAACGCTCCCGGGTCACCTTAAACCCGATCCGGACATATGCCCAAGTCCTTAATCATCATACGAACCTGTTGGAACCTTCAAATCCCAATTACGAGGTTGTTTACTCAAAAATCCAATCTTAGTCAATTCTTCCAACTTAAGGCTTTTGAAATGAGGATTTTCTTTCCAAATCAACTCTAATCTTCCCGAAATTCAATTCCGACCACGCGTACAAGTCATAATACTTGAAGTGAAACTGCTCACAACCTCAAACCACCAAACAACGCACTAGATCTCAAAATGACCGGTCGGGTCGTTACATGGTGGGATCGAGTTGAATGTGAAAAAGAATTGCTTTTGTTTAGCAACAGTCTTATAAGGATGATGCTTCCCATGTGCCTTATCAATAATTACTAAGGACGATCGAGCTAAAGGTAACAACTTTTTGCTCACCCGGTGAAAGGCATAGTAGGTAAAAAGGCTATTGGTTGCTTTTCTTCCTTACCTCAAGTAGGTTGAAAAAGCTGCTAAGAAGAATATTTTTCTTTTCTCGTGCAACCTTCCACGCCAGCCTAGAAGACTAAATAGCAATTCCATCTCACATTTCCAGATCAATAGCCCCAATCCCCATCTTTTCAAAACATGTCTTTTACGGGTAGGTCGAAATCGTAAACAGAGGATTTTTTACAGCGCGGTGGCACCATCTATCCATGAGGAAGAGGTGTTCATCCTTTAATAGTAGACTTGTTCCATAGTATGGTTAGTCACTCAGGAATTCCTTCTCGAATCACTAGTTGACCATGTTCCCAGAAAAAAGATACTTTTGAGAAAGGACAAGCACGACTGAAGTGGCTATACATACAAATCTATTTACGAAGTTTTAGAAGACTCTCGGTTTTAAGGTCACTGCTAAACAAAGCGATCTTGATAGCCGCTGGCGTACTAATGGCTTCAGCTGTTCGTGCTTGAACACTTCCGGCCATGAATTTTGTCCTGCAAGCTGCTCTATAATGTCGGTTGCACTCATAGGTGCACCCCCTTTTTTTTCTTTCCCTCATAAGCCTCTGCTACTTCCATAACATGGGCCTAGGAATAAGGTCAATTTCTTTTCCGGTATGTGGAGTTTTCTTTCGTTGTTACGACATGCCAGCTCGAATATTGCCTTTTGTCTTCCTCCTTCACTCTACATCGTAGAGACAATAGGTTAAAACCCTTCATGTACTTTCTCATAGAAATTCTTTAAAACCTTGTTTCAGTTCTAAAGGAAGAAGTCAAAAAGGAAAAGAAAGTCACCTTTCCTGCCAACCTCCTAGCTTTATTCTTATACTGATCGAGTTGCACTAGGCCAACCTCGGAACTAGATGCGGTCACCTTTCTGATCTAACACCACAGGCGATGGCCAGGGATAATCCTCTCAATAGGATAGAAAGAAGGAATCTTCCTAGGAAGAACCTAGACGGTTTCTGGAAGCATCCTTTACTTTGTTGTTCATGACTGTCCGAAATCAAGTGGAGATTGAATTAAAAAGGCCCCTTACTATAGATAGGGTGTTAGCACTGTAGTCTTTGGTATGGATACCGAATTAGAAGTGGATATAAAGGCCTTGTAGGAGGATGATAAGAAGTTTTGAAAAGAAAGGAGCAATAATCATTTTCTTGTTTTATCAAGAGGGTGCTATTGCTCCTTTCTTTTTTCTTTTTATTTATTTACTAGTTTTTTACTTACATAGACGGTCCCATCTAAGTCTAGATCCTTCATTACAGAAGTCATCTTTCCCCTGTATTTCTGAAGGACGAGCGTATGAAAGAAAAGGGGGAGCAAAGCGGCTTCTCGCTTATCCCCATTTGAAAATGAGGAGATCCGACGTCAAGTGTAGAATTACTGTCAAAAGGGCGGGCGTAGTCCTCCCTGCAGCCTTGAAGTAGACTATTTCTCGAGTCTGGGTCCACTTGGTTTAAACGAAAGAAGAGATCTTTCTAGCGATTCAGGCCGATCGTGAGACTACATGTTGAACGTCCGATGGCACCTTGCTCCGACCTGAGCTATGCAACAGGCTTTCCTTAGTCGTTGACTGTGGCGAGGGTACCCGATATACACAACCCCTCTACCCCCTACTCTAGTCAACTTTCTATCTCTTTCTCCAACCTTCGATAAGTCACCTTCTTCTAGGCTCTGCTAGATGACACGACATTTTCGTTCAAATATATATAGGCCGGATACTAAGTGAGGGGTGAACCTTCTGTCTGATTCAATCTGATGCTTTCAACTTAGTTATTAGTACTTCGGAGTGGTGCATACTCTCCTGCTTGGCTATTGAATGAATATGCTTGTCAAGTCCACTCCTTAGTGGGTAACGAGTTTCCGCACCTGTTAAAATTTTGCTAACATAATAGATAGGAGATTGCGTACCTTCATTTTCTCGGACTAGAAAGACATTTACCGCTACGTCCGAGACCGCTAAGTAAATCAGCAACTATTCACCTTCCTCCGGTTTTGGTATTAACGGAGGGCTCAATAAATATCGTTTTAGGTCTTTTAGGGCCTGTTGGCATTCCGAAGTCCATTCGAAGCTATTCTTCTTCTTCAGAAGTGAGAAGAAGTGATGGCATTTTCTCAAAGACCAGGAAATGAACCTGCTTAGAGCGTCCAGTCTTCTAGTTAACCTTTGGACTTCTTTTACATTTGCTAGCTGGTCGGGACTGTCCTTGATGGCTTTAGTTTTATCGGTATTGACTTCAATCCCCTTTTGTAACACCAGGAAACCCAAAAATTTACCGGAGCTGATTCTGAATGCACATTTTTCGGGGTTAAACTTCATATTGTGCCTCCTTAGGATGTCAAATGTTTCTTGTAGGTGTTTCAGATGGTCACATGCGCTCAAATACTTAACCAACATATCATCTATGTAAACTTCCATTGTTTCCCCTATTTGCTTTTCGAACATTTTGCTCTAATAAGTGGCTTCGACGTTCTTATACTTGAAAGGCATCACATTGTAGCAATATGTGCCAAAGTTTGTTATGACTGAAGTCTTTTCCTAATCCTCCAAGTTAATTTTGATTTGGTTGTACCCAGAATAGGCATCGAGGAACCTCATCAGCTCGTGCCCGACCATCGCATCAATCATTTGATCAATGTTTGGCAATGGGAACGAGTCTTTTGGGCACGCCTTATTCAGATCTTTATAATCTACGCACATGCGAAATTTATTATTCTTTTTGGAACTACTACTACGTTAGCTATCCATTCGGGATACTTTGCCTCCCAAATTGAACCAATATCAACTATCGAGCAAACAAGTTACCTTTTCTTTGATAAACTTGTTTATGACTTCGGCAATCAGACGTTCTTTTGCCTTATCAGAGGGATGTTAGGGTCCATGCTTAACTTTTGCATGGCCACCTCTAGCGGAATACTTGTCATATCCGCATGCGACCATGCAAAACAATCAACATTAATTTTAAGAAATTCTATAAATTCTATCCTGAGCTTGGGGTTTAATCCTATCCCTAAGTGGAACTCCCTCTCTAAGAACTTCTCGAACAATGCAACTTGTTCGAGTTCTTCCGCTGTGGATTTGGTTGCGTCCGTTTCTTTTGGTACTTGAATACCTTGGTACCTTCCAAACAAGATGGTTTTTCAAATTACTTCTACAATCTATACTAACAGTGATTAACTAAACAAATGAAACTAGATATTGATTAATTATTTTTGGTTGTTTTCAAATAGGTACTAGGAATGTAACCTTCGCCGCCTAGGTGTTAACCTAATGGGTTAATTATGTTAACACTTTTTTTTAGTGATGATGTGTATTATAGCTCTCAACTCTAAGTTACCCACTCAATACCTATCCGTCATAGAAAGATTTTGCCCAATTTGGCTTTCTCAAGCCCAAATGGGTATCAAGCCAAATAGTTGATATGAGTTCTAGTTGGATTTTCTATATCTATAGTTTGAACCCTTTAATTAAGCTAATCAACATCTTAACTAGCCCAATTTCTTGTTAGCCAAGTGTTCCTAGACTAGGTTCCTCTTTCTCAAATAAAGATCAAGTCAAAAAGGCATGAATTAGTGTTTGCAACCACCAATTTTAAAATTAAAGCATGAACACGGCTAAGTAAGAAACACCCAATTATAAATAAGTATTAAATTAATTACCCATAAGGTTTACACACTAGGTTGGGTCACAACCCTAAAAAATACCTAGCTACTCATAATGAAAATAGAAGAAAATAAAGAAGAAACACTAATTAAAGCCATAATACAAAATTAAAATGATAAACTAATGTGTTTTTAACCCAAATTGGTCACAAATTATAAAAAGTGGTAAACTACAACGACTACCAAACTTGACCTTAAAAAGTGATTTTCATCTATTTATAGTGGCCCAAAATTTACTGACAGAAATGCCCTTCCGGAATATCGGCGGCCGCACAATTCCATGTGCGGTCCCACTTTGCTCGAGTCTGTAGGTTGAGGGATTCTACAGCCGTGCAAGTTGATCTGGGGTTGCACTTCAACTTTTGCGGCCGCACAATTGCATGTGCGGTCCACACTTCTGGTCAGGCCTAACTCTTGGTACTTTTTGCACACTCTCTGAACTTTTTGAATTCTTGTCAGTGCGACCATGTTTTGCGGACGCACAAATTGTGTGCGGTTCGCGCTTTACTTTAATCAACTTCTGAGCTTCAACACCAGATCTACGACCGTAGAGTGAATTCTGTGTTCCGTGCTTTCTTCTGCGGACCACACTTTTGGCCTGCTACGCTCCTTCTTGCCTTATGAGCCGGAACTTGCTTTTTGAGTTAGATTTCTTCATTCAAGTCCAATTCTCTAACATTCATGCAATTTGCACAATTTTATTAGTTTTGGGAATAGAAATCAACACTTTCGGACTAAAACTAAAGCGAGAAGGAACTAATAAGTGGTTAAAATCCAAACTTATCAATCCCACCAAACTTATGTCTTTACTTGTCCTCAAGAAAATAGATTATTTCTCACCTCCTCAGAGTGAAATAACATTTCAGAGAGTGAATGGTAAGCCATTCATACTCATTTGGGACCAACAATTACCCACAATACTCATGCATTTTCAACAAGGTGACAAATCACAAAATATGCACAAATAGTTCTAATGTTTATTTGAGCTTCAAGAATTGAATTTACTCATCAAGGACACTTGTTCTATCATGTAGATCATGGTGGACTCCAAACTCTTCCTCCTCTACCTTCAATTTGCCAAGCTCACTTCGAGAGTTAGCACTCAATCTTTAGATCAATGAAAGGTTCATTCTTCTCTCTCAAAAGAATGTCACAAGTAAGGCTTCAAGTACCATAGGCTTGCCCCTCATGTAGATCACCACTAATCTAAGCTTACTCAGCTCAAAATTAAGTAGGACTTATTTCGGGTTGTAATGAAAGTGTTTGGATTGGGGTAGGATACAATATGGGTAAGTGGTTACACCTTTCCTTAAGCACTCCACATTTTTATTTCTTGGCTCACATTTACAAACTCTTAGAGGCATTCTCTTTTTCTCGGTGGTTGGAGAGATTTGACATCACTTTTTCTTGTTCATTTCATTCTTTTTCTCCCTTGATGCTCATGCTAGGGATAATTACCTCGTTTTGATTTCATCAACCCTTCTTTTTATTCTTTTTCTTGCATTTTCTTTTTGTTCTTTTTATTTTCTTGACTTTTTCATAGATATCATTTCTTTTCTCTTTTTGGTGCCTTGATACCTCTTTCAAATTCCTCAACTCTCCCCCCAAACTTATGCCTTAAGCTACTTATTTCACAAGAGTGTTAAGGAAGGTCCGGGTGCCAAGAGAGGATCACGATAAAACGGGTAAAGGCTTTTGGTATGGTTATCAAATGAGAAAGGCTAAAGGCTCAAAGGGGGTTGACTGGGATAACAACATTGGTAGGCGATAGAAAGCTCAAACGGACCAAGGAAAGCCTACAATCATTTCTCAAACCAAGCAAACTTAGGATTTCGTCTTGAAGTACATTCGAGGCAAGTTCTGGACCATTTGCACGGGCACTTGGACTAGCAACAAAAATCACCACACCCCTCATACGACTAGATCGTAAAAGAGGATAGAGTCGAGATCCTACAACAACCAAAATCAAGTTAAAGATCACTTTGGTCCAACTAACTACTCAATGATTACCTAAGTCAACTCAAGAGTCTCAAAGTCACTAACTAGAGCTATTTTCTTTCAAAAACCTTGTTTCAAACCATAAGTACGTAGTTAAGTGTGATGGTACCAAATGAAGCATGAATAACTCTTTTACGAGAATGACTTGATTATGTCTTTTATTCATTACTATTACTGTTATTATTACCTAAATATAAAAACGGACTCATTCCCTTAAGAAGGTTGTCACACCATCCATCCTCGGGAAGAGTCACCCGGTTTACACGAAACTACATTTGGAAAGAACCGTGGAATTAAAAAAACGAAAGGCTTATATCTATACTACTACGAAAAGCATAAAAATAAGCTACTAACAAAACAAAAACCAAAGTGGAAAATTAAAGAAGATAATGAACAATAACTAACTAAAAATAAGAAAAGAAACATAATCATCCAATTATTATAGTCCGAATGTATCCAAATGTATCACTCAAATAAGCTACACCCCCCTCCCCAAATAAAAATAAGCATCGTCCTCAATGCTTAACAAAATAAGAGTGAAAAGAGAGAGGGCGAAGAAACCTCCCTAAGCATCCTTAGACATTTCATTGTCCCCATCATCATCATCTTACGCTGGGTCAGCCAACTGTATCTCATCATCATCATATCGAGGAGTGGCAGGAATAGCAAACATTGCACGCACTGCTTCTGTAGTGCCGGTATCAAGGCATAGCTCATCAGACTGGCCTAGTGGTGCAACCAGTGCATATGGATCTGGGGTAGACTGGCCTGGGTCAAGCAGCATGTCAAATGGAAAATCCCCAATTATCGCAAGGCGGGTCACCTCCTTCCTAAGCTTATTAACTGATCTCTTGCTGGCCTGGGACTTCCTTAGCTTCTTAACCTCCTTGGTCAAGTCCTCAATAACTAACCCATGCTGTACCAGAGTGTCCATGATCAACTTTTGGTTCTCTAGGATCTTGCGCAACTTCTCATCAAAATCAGTGGGAACCTGTGGTGCCTGTATGGATGCCTACCCTACAACAATACTAGATATCTCAGACAGCTTTGAAGTAACTGTCTGCATCCAGTTATTGAGACTCGCCAATGTCTGGTAGACTCGCAGGGCAGATAATGGAGATGTAGGCATGGGCACCGGCCTCGGCCTCGGAGCTGGAGTAGGGGCTGCCCTGGGGGCTGTGGTAGGACCTAAAGATGGTGCGGAGGCATAGCAGCAACATTGGAAGAGGGCTCAGCTAATGTAGATGGAATGTTAGCAGTGTCAAAAACTACTACTGCCGGCTCATCAAACTGGCCTGTGGTAGTAGAAGGCTGAGCTCTCTTCTTTAGGTTAGTCGGATCCATCAATGAGTACCAGTCAAATGGATTCTTCGGATTCACCTTTGTATCATATGCTCTTAGCTCTACCTTTGCATCAGTAAGGTACTCTTTTAATAGTGCTGGGATAAGGGTAAGCTGTGTTAGTCTCTTGTGCTATCAATGAGATGTTAGCCGACATCATTGCACCCACGTTAATTGGGTACCCTTCCATGATAGAATCCACTAGAACTGCACGTGGAAGAGGCAAATTGTTCTCATTCTGTCATGGGTCAAGTCTGCTACACACAAAATTCTACCAACCCTTTGCCTCAATGCTCAATGTACTCCTACAATGGGTACCCAACAGTGATCCATGGTAGAGGTGGGCCTAGTGGTGCTAAGATCTCTGCAAGCCACGACCGGACTTCTTCTTTCATAGCACACTTCTCTAGGTACTCTTTTGGCTTTAAGTCTTCAAACCCCACGTACACATTTAGTGTGTGCTGATCAAACCTCACCTTGAGGTTGTGTGCTTTGGTTAGTTGTCCCCTTGCGGATGTGAGAAATGTTGGAGTAGAACTCGCAGACAAGGTGCTCCTTGGCATCTACCACTCTCTCAGTGAACAACATCCAACCCTTCCTCGCTTTGAACCATCTCAGCAATGCAGGGTTGTATTTATCTAGATCCTTCAATAGAAACTGCCTCTCAAGGGTCAAGGATCTCGTGGGCCACCACATTCAGAAGTTAGTGAAGGCAGCCAAGCTAACAAATCTGCTGTAAGGCCCCGAAAAATTTCGCTAAGTAATTTAGGATTTCGTGGTGCCACGTAGGCTAATTATAATATTTTATGTGCTATTAACATGGTGGGCATCAATTGGACTTGGTAAATAAGTGTACGAGTCTTATGGTAAGTAATTTGGGGCCCAAGGTAAGGCCTAAGCCTAAGTCAAATTGGAAAATTTTATAATAGGCTAAGATTCCAAATGAGATTGCACAAGTCTACACTTTGAACGAACATATCGAAGTATGTGTAAGGTTTTATGTGATGAGCAACCTATTATACGAAAGGTCTCCGAGTCTAGTTTCCAACTCTTCAAACCGTTTGTCATTTGGACATTCCTACACAATGTTATGATCAAATTAGCAAAGGCTGGAAAAATGCGATCCTGTGTCGAATCTGCGATCGCAAATCTGTCGCATTTTTGACTCTGCGATCGCAGATCTGTCGCAGATTGGGCCAGTGTTGCCCAGTTTTGGGAACCTATTTCGCGATGCATTTTGCGGCCCACATTCTTGTTTTGCGGTCCATTCTGCGATCGCAGACCCGATTTCGGAGGCTTATTTTTTCTATTTTTATAACCCGATCCCATTTTAATATATAGTCTTTGGGGCTTCATTTGGGGTCATTTTCTACTGATTTTAGAGAGAGTTGAGATCATATAGAGAGATAAAGAGAGAGAGAAGGATCTTAGCTTCATACTCACCCATCTCTTGCTCAAGTCTTCAAGAATCAAAGAACCCAATCACATGTTCTTCATCTAAGAGGTAAGGTTCTATACATTAAACTTTAATTTCGAGTTTGGGGCATAAGATGGGATATTGAGGTATGATTCTTGGGTGTAATAGCATTAATTATACATGCATGTACAAATTAGATTTGTGGGAAGATTGTTGAACATAAATAAGTAAAGATTGGGTTGGGGAAATGAAGGAAACCTTGTAAAAGAGATTTGAAATCAAGATGCTCAACTAGTATTTGATAAAATGCTCAAATGAGCTGAAACCATGAATACCTTCCTAATTTGTGTTCAATTTTGTTATGTCTCAAAGTAGATTGGGATTGCTAGAATTTCCGGAACGTCGTAGTAACTTAAGGAAAGCTTAAACAAGGTATGTATGGCTAAAACCCCCTCTTCTTAGAAATTGAGCTTCCATGGTGCCCGTGTAAGTGTTGTAAGTTCGAAACGTGATTGATGCAGTGCTTGTTATGTTAAGTGGATTGATGTTGTGAAAATGTATGTGGTAAGTACTTCTTTATGTGTTTAATGTGTTATCCTTGTAAACGGAAGATGTGTGGAGAACATGATTTATGTGCTAAATGCCTAACTGTCATGCCAAGGTTACTTTGGGACTAATATACCAAACTTTACGAATTCCCCTCTATGCTTATGATTTAAATTGCTTTTGTATATGCCTATGACTTTAAGTGGCAAGTTAAATGTTGAAAATGGGGACAATGTGAAACGTGAGTTATGGAATGTGGAAATTGTGGCCCCAAGTGCCGGTAAACTAATACATGTGTTACCAAAGATTGGTGTGAGATGATTAACAGAAAATGGTAATGTCTCAGGGAGACGGCTTAGCCGATCGGGCCATGATCGGACGCCATGATATATATACACATGGTGGTAATGTATTGATAATTGGAACTAGAAAGTGAGAATGAAATAATTGTAACGCCTCAGGGAGATGGCTTAGCCGATCGGGCCGTGATCGGACTCCGTTCAAGAAAGCGGTGGTATTGTGAACGATGATGCAACAATATGGAATGCCCCAAACTAAAGTTATGGAAATTGTGTGAAAGCTATGTGATCTCTTATTTGTATTTGATGATGTGGTGATTGTTTAAAAGCTTTGTTGATCCTTATGATTTCTTTATTCTGGTATGGTTGTTCTTTCTAATGAGATGGTGTTTAGTTATACATACTAGTGCTATTCGATGGCACTAACGTCCCTTTTACCGGGGGCGATACGTCTTTAAATGGATGTAGGTGTTTCTATAGCAGGCAGTGTTGGTCGCAGCTAGTGCCGCATCATCCTTTCAGCTGACTTGGTGAGCCCCACTTCGTTTCGGGGTCCTGTTTCTTCTGTTTATCATGTACTTTGTATTTGAGGTATAGTCGGATCCTTGTTACCGGCATTTCCACATTACATTACTCTTCAGTTGTGTTTAGAGACTCCGTAGACAGGTTGTGGGTAGTGTCGGGTATTGGAATTAAAGTAGAAATGTTGATGTTTGGCAAAGATTTATAAAACTTGTAATATTTTGATAATTATGATTTAAGCTGCTAATGGAAATGAAATGGAAGTTGTTAATGAAATACTTACTAAGTATGATTGATGGAGTCCATCTCCTATTTATTCATGAATTAGTTTGGTTAGAATGAAACCTAACAGGCTTGCTCTGTCGGGTTTACGGTTGAGCGCCGGTCGTGATCCTCGGTTTTTGGGGCATGACATCTGTCCTCCCATATCTCCTTTCTTTGATCTCTCCACACCAATGGATGTACCCTCTCCCCCTCTACCATCATCAGGGACATCCTGAACAGTATGAAAATCCGTCTCTGGAATAGTTATTGGCTCGAAGGTTTGGCTAGCACTTTCCGAACCCTCGGAAGTGCTGTGAGATGAATAGGCCTCATCCATGGACTCAAATCTCCCTTGTGTCCTAGACTGTGCAACTGCCTGTACCTTCGGAATAGACGCGAAGTTGCCTTCAGAATCTTCCCTAGACGAGACATAAGTGCTAGACTCGGAGAGGTCTGCACCCCTCTTTCTGCTTGTTGTGGCCTTCTTCCTTATAGTTATGGGATGGCTAAGGGGCAAGGTACCTTTACCTTAACTGCTAGAAGAGTTACCTCTGCCTTTTGTAGTTTCATCGCGGCCACGAAATCAAACCATTGTCTATATCGAAGCAAAGAGGATTATTAGTTGCAAGTCATCACTCAACATAGTCAACACTTATGGAGGCAAGGGATAACATTGTGGACATAGTAAGGATATTATAGAAACAACATGCTGCAGGAATTGGGAATAACGGTCCGCACATTTTTTATGTGCGGCTGGAGATAGGGAGTGCGGACCGCACAATTGCAAGTGTGGCCGCGCTTCTGACAAATAAACTTCAGAGGCTCAGAAGTCTCTCCCCTGAAGATAGTGCGGAGGACTTTCTGTGGCTGCAGAATGCATCTGCGGTCTGCTGAATTATCAATGCAATCCACACATTTGTGTCTCAAGAGGTATACCTCTGATAGACTATGAGAATTTAAGTGCGGCCTCACTCAGATTTTTGCGGTCCACAAAATTAAAGTGCGGCTACAGAAACACATGCCTTCTCAAGTTTCCCAGAACAACTAAACTACGGACGGCACAAATTGAAGTGCTGCCGTAGATTTTAAATTTACAAACATGCAGTTATTTTTTTACTTAGATTTTGCAATTACTTGTTCAAATCGGTATGAAAACATGGTATAAACATGAAATCTCACTAACTAACCAATTAGAGCATGTATTATCAACTTTCCAGTACAGATCTACCCCACATGGACACATGGATGAGCTCTAATAATAGATGGCTTAAAAAGAAACTAAAATTTCAAAAAAAAATAATCAAAAATTAAACTAACACAAAGATTAATATGAATGAAGCATACCAGATAGAGTGAGTGCACTAAGTTTGTAAGTATATGTAGGTGTATGTGATGCGCAACAAAATCTCTCAGTAAAAACTTGCAGAGCAACAGTGATTATGAAGAGGGTGAAAAGTATAAAATGATCTCAAAACCCCTATTTATACTTAAAGTTAATAAGAGTAAAAGAGACCGAGTGCGGCCGCACAATTCAAGTGTGGTCCACACTCTTTCACTTGGGCCTGCCTTTTCTAGACCTCATGTGCGGTCCTCACAATTTTGAGTGCGGCCACACAATTCTTCTTGTTGTCGCAAATTTGTCCCGCACTGACAGACTCAAACTTTAGAGAGTTTACATTTTGACACTTTGGCAAGCCTCCAATTGTGCGGTCCGCATGTGAAATGTGCGGCATCACAAACACCTCTGCTGTGGCACATGAAATTTTGCGGTCCGTACAATTAAAGTGAGGTCCGCAGTTGCTTCAACACATAGCCCTTTTACGTCCACCTTCCTTACACGTAACATTAAATCTTGTAGCACACTTCAAATCAAGTTAGAACAACAAATGACAGCTAATGTACAAAAGAAAAAGGAAAAGAATATGGGCTTCCTCCCAAGAAGAGCCTGATTTAATGTCGCGGAACGACGCAATGTCAAAGAATCCTCAAGTGAAGTAAATGACTGCCACCACGTGGCTATCTCCAACCTTGCCCAAGTAGTGCTTCACCCGGTGACCATTGACTTGGAATACTTCATTGTTTTTGTTCTTTAAGTCTAATGCACCAAAAGGTGTCACACCAACAATTTCAAATGGACCACTCCACTTGGATTTTAGCATACCGAGAAACATTCTCAACCTTGAGTTAAACAACAATACAAGATCACCCACCTTGAACTCTTTGTTCCAAATGTATTTTTCATGAAGATATTTCATCTTTTCTTTGTACAAGGACGAACTCGCATATGCATGGTACCGGAACACATCAAATTCATTCAAGTGTGTAACCCCCAAGTTAGCAGCTATGTCCCAATCAAGATGCAATTTCTTTAGATCCCACATTACTTTGTGCTCTAGTTCCACTGGAAGATGATAAGCTTTCTCGAACACTAACCGGTATGGACACATTCCGATAGGTGTTTTGTAAGCCATCTGATAAGCCCACAATGCATCATCAAGATTTTTGGACCAATTCGTTTGATTAGCATTCACCGTTTTAGGCAAGGTACTCTTTATTTCCCGGTTGGAGACTTCCACTTGTCCACTAGCTTATGGGTGATAGGGGGTCGTAACCTTGTGAGTAACACCATACTTGATAAGTAAAGTGTTAAAAGCTTTGTTGCGAAAGTGTGACCCCCCGTCACTTATGATTGCACTTGGAGTACCAAATCTTGTAAAAATACTATTCTTCAAGAAATCCACTACACTTCTCGCCTCATTGTTGGGTAAGAAATTGGCCTCAACCCATCTGGACACATAATCCACCGCGACCAAGATTTAAGTGTTTCCACAAGAGCTCACAAAAGGGCCCATAAAGTCAATGCCCCAAACAATGAAAATATCAATCTCTAAGATGGTTGTGGGAGGAATTTTATTTTGTTTTGAGATTCCACCAGCCCGTTGACATTCATCACATCTTTTCACCAAATCACTAGCATCTTTGTAAAGAGTAGGCTAGTAGAAACCACAACTAAAAACCTTGACCGTTGTTCTTGCTCTACCATGATGACCACCATATGGTGAGGAATGACAAGCTCCAAGAATATCACCTTGCTCTTCTTCCAGTACACACCTTCTAATCACCCCATCCGTACAAATTCGGAAAAGGTATGGTTCATCTCAATAATAATCTTGACAATCTCTTTTGAGCTTCTTCATTTGGTTTGAAGAGAACTCATCCAAGATGATTCCACTCACAAGAAAATTTTCCAAATTCGCGAACCATGGCACCTCTTTCATTGAAATTTCCAAAAGTTTTTCATCGGGAAAGGAGTCATCGATTTCAAGTCCATCATGCAGCCTCCCCTCCTCCTCCAAGCGAGACAAGTGGCGCGCCACTTGTTTTTCACTACCTTTCTTATCTTGGATATCAATATCAAATTCCTGCAACAAGAGTAGCCATCTTATCAACCGGGCTTTGGAATCCTTTTTGCTCATTAAATAATGAAGTGCCACATGGTCCGTGTGGACAATAACTTTGGAACCCAGCAAGTTCGGGCGGAACTTCTCAATTGCAAACACAATAGCAAGGAGATCTTTCTCCGTAACAGTATAATTGACTTGGGCACTATTCATGGTCTTACTAGCATAGTAGACCGGATGGAAAATTTTGTTGATGTATTTCCCCAAAACAGCCCCAACCGCTACGTCACTTGCATCACACATGAGTTCAAAAGGCACACTCCAATTTGGAGCAGTAATGATAGGAGTAGTTATCAACTTGAGCTTCAATATTTCAAAAGCCCTCATGCAATCATCATTGAAATTGAACTTGGCATCCTTCTCAAGGAGATTACACAATGGGTTCACCACTTTAGAGAAATCTGTGATAATACATCGGAAAAAACCCGCGTGGCCTAGGAAACTCAACACACACTTCACCGAAGTTGGGGGTCGAAGCTTAGAAATCACATCAATCTTCGCCTTATCAACTTCAATTCCTTTCCTTGAGATTTTATGGCCAAGGACAATACCTTCCTCAACCATGAATTGACATTTCTCCCAACTGAGTATCAAGTTGGTTTCTTCACATCTAGCCAACACTTTATCCAAATTTTTAAGACAATCATGAAGAGAATACCCAACAACTGAGAAGTCATTCATGAAAACTTCAAGGTAGTCCTCCACCATGTCCATAAAAATAGCCACCATACACCGTTGAAAAGTCGTTGGTGCATTGCACAAACCAAATGACATCCTCTTGAAAGCAAAAGTACCACAGGGACATGTAAAGGTTGTTTTCTCTTGATATTCTGGAGCAATGAGGATTTGGTTGTAGCCCGTGTACCCATCAAGAAAGAAATAGAAAGCACGGCCGACCAATATATCGAGAATTTGATCTAAGAAAGGAAGTGGAAAGTGATCCTTCTTTATTACTTTGTTGAGCTTGTGATAATCCATACAAACCCTCCAACCGGTCACTGTTCTTGTAGGAATCAATTTATTCTTATCATTGATAACCACCGTCATGCCCCCTTCTTTGGGACACATTGAACAAAGAGGTCCATGAACTATCGTAGATTGGGTAGACAACCCCGACATCCAACCACATGATAATCTCCTTCTTGACAACTTTTTGCATAGCCTCATTGAGTCTTCTTTGATGTTTAATGGACGGTTTAGCACCATCCTCCAACTTGATCTTATGCATGCAAAAGACGGGGATTATACCCCGAATATCCGCCAAGGTCCACCCAATAGCCTTCTTCCTCTTTTGTAACACCGCGAATGTTGAATCAACCTGTACGTTAGTCAAATAAGCGGAAAGAATAACTGGTAAAGTAGAACAAGGGCCAAACAATTCATACCGATGGTGTGGAGGCAATGGCTTCAACTCCAAAGTAGGTGGCTCTTCAATAGAAGGCTTTTTAAGAGGAGTCTTCTTATTTTCAAGATCCAAGGATATTTTCCGGGGTGCATAGTTGTACGACACCATTCATTGCAACGAGTTCATGCATTCCATGAAACCATACATCTTGTCATCATCAAAATTGCGCAAAACAGCCTCCAACATATCACCAACATTGATAGTAGCACTTGTATCATCCACAATAACATCAGTCACTAAGCCCATAAAAGAACACACCCCATTTCTATTTGGTTGTCGCATGGATTTACACACATGGAATACCACTTTTTCATCACCAACCTGAAAAGTGAGTTCTTCGGCTTCTACATCTCAAAGAGCCTTAACCACAGCAAGGAAAGGTCTCCCAAGAATGATCAAAATTTCATATCAACTTCGCAATGTAGAATGACAAAGTCCGCCAGAAGAATGAATTTATCAACCCGAACCAAAACAACTTCAATCACATCCAACAGCCTCTTCATGGTACAATCGGCCATTCGCAACCTCATAGAAGTGGGTCTTGGTTTCCCAATCCATAAAGTCATAAAAATTGAATAGGGCATTAAATTTATACTTTCTCCAAGATCAGAAAGAGATTTATCAAACTCGGCACTCCCAATTGTACAAGGAATCGTGAAAGCACCGGGATCCTCCAACTTAGGAGCCATTGAATTAACAATTTCACTCACTTGATGAGTGACTTTGATAGTCTTAAAATTCATCAACCGCTTCTTTGTCACAAGATCTTTATAAACTTTGCATGACCGGGCATTTGTTACAAAGCTTCTACCAATGGCACATTGATTGAAAGACTCTTCATCATCTGAATGAACTTCTTGAATTGATTCTCACCATTTTGCTTGGCAAGTCTTTGAGGGTGTGGAGGTGGAGGCTTAGGCAATAGTGCCTTTGCCTTTTGCACTATTGGTTCCGATATATCAATGATGTGTTCCTAGACGGGTTCACTTCCACTTGAGTCTCTTCCACAATATCATCAATATCAATCCGAACTTCCTCATTTGCTCGAACAACATCGTTTGAGATCTATTCTTCTTGCATCACTTGGTCATCATCGACAAGTCGCCTTTCACTTGAGGTAGGTGTATTCCCTCATTCCACTTCTTGTGATAACCGCCATAGCATGCCCCGCATTGTTACCACCCTTTGGGTTCACTACCGTGTCACTTGGTAGTGCACCCTTAGGATGATTAGAGCTTGAGAGATTTGCTCCATTTGTACTTCTAGATTGCGGATTGATGTGTTGTGTGAGGCAAGTTGGGCATCCGAATCGACATTCTTTTCTATCATTTGCTTGAACATATTCTCAATATGTCCCATCTCATTATTTTAAGAACTTGAACCATGGTAAGGATAAGGAGGTGGGTTGCTCACTTGTTGATACATCGGGGGCCTTTGAAAACCTGACCCCCGGTTGCCTTGATTGTTTCCCCAACCACGTTGATTGTTGCCTCCCCAATTTTCTTGGTTGCTTACACTCCAATTTCCTTGATTGTTGCTATTATGCCAATTTCCTTGATTGTTAGAACTCCAATTGCCATGTTATTTTATGGTCGCCATTGTTGTTGATTTGGGCCTTGGAAGTTGTTTCTTTGCCCTTGAAAATTGTTCACATATTTCACTTCCTCCTCTTGCTCATTATAAGAATCATTTTGATCAAAACTGCCATCATCTTGCACATATTTCTCCACTCGGGTTTGCATTTGTGGACCCTTGATCCTCTTCTTGTTCGCCAAAATATTAACTCCCTCCATAGCAAGAACTTGCTTAGGATCTTGCACTTGATTGAGTTGGGCCTTTGTTAGTTGAGTCACGGTTGTGGTCATTTCAGTAATGTCTTGCCCATGGTCTTGCAACTCTTTGTGGAGGTGGATCATATTTGCATCACCTTATGGGACATTGGACCTTTTTTTTCCAAGTCGATAACATCTCTGCCATCTCAACTAGAATATTACACGCCTCCGCATAAGGCCTAGTCATGAAGTATCCATTAGTAAGTTGATTCACTACGCATTGGTTGGTTGCGCTAATCCCATGATAATTGGTTTGTTGCAGCATGGTTTTCGTCATATCATTGTCAGGACATTCCTTAACCATTGTTCTATAGCGCTCCCAAATTTTGTGTAGTGGCTCATTCGGTTCAAGTCTGAATTCCAAGATCTCATCCTGAAGTGTAGTCATGTGCCTGGGAGATAAAAACTTAGCAATAAACTCGATCGCAAACTCATCCTAAGTGTGTATTGAATGGTTTAGTAAACGATCCAACCAATCTAAAGCTTTCCCCCGTAGAGAGAAAGGAAAAAAGCCTTAGCCTCAATGCATCTTCGGAAACATTAGTTTTCCTGCTCCCCCAATAGGTATCCACAAAGCCCTTCAAATTTTTGTAAGCATTTTGGGTTGGTTCACCGGTTTATAAACCCTGTTGCTCAAGTAAAGTGTGTATCATGTTGGTGATTTGAAAGTTGCCCGCCCAAATACGGGGATGGACTACTGCACTAGCATAACCTTCATTAGGCAATATCTGGTATTGAGCCGCTTGTGGTGGATGTGGTGGAGGTAGGCGTGGGAAGGGCACGTTGTCTTGTGGTACCCGGCCTCACCGAGTAGCTTGTGGCACTTGAGGTACTTTATCGAGTTGTTCCTCCTCACCATCCAAGTCCTCCAAAGGCATATTTTCGAGCTCATTGTTTGCCATGTTTGTACCTATGATTTCTTAAACAAGTTAGTAACACGGAAGGGAAAAAAGATATTCCAAAAACACACTCAAATATATAGCTAACCGTTATAACTCCCCGATAACGGCGCCAAAAATTGATCCACTCCTAATCCACACTCAATAATGAGTGGAAGAGGTCGTTGGAAGAATAGTACCCAACTATGAGTCGGGGTCGATTTCCTTAGGCACCTAAATGTGGGTGTTAGAGTGTACACTTGATGAGTGTAGAAGAAATAAATAGTCATCCAAACAAGATGGTTTTGCAAATTACTTCTACAATCTATACTAACAAGGATTAACTAAAGAAATGAAAATAGAGATTGATTAATTGTTTTTTGTTATTTTCAAATAGGTAAAAGGCCTAGGGATATAACCTTTGCCTAGGTGTTAAGCTAATGGATTAATTACGTTAACACTTATTTTAGTGATTGGGGTGTGTTATAGCTCTCAAAACCTCTTGGCCATAGAGTGATTTTGCCCAATTTGACTTTATCAATCCCAAATGGGTATCAAACCAAATAGTTGATGAGAGCTCAAGTCGGATTTTTCCTATCTCTAGTTCAAACCCTTTAATTAGGCTAGTCAAAATATTAACTAGCCCAATTTCTTGTTAGCCAAGTTTTTCTAGACTATGTCCCTCTTTCTCAAGTAAAGACCAAGTCAAAAAGGCATGAATCAGTGTTTGCAACCATTAATTCTAAAATTAAAGCATGAACAAGGCTAAATAACAAACACCCAATCATAAACAAGTATTAGATTAATTACCCATAATGTTTACACATTAGGGTTGGGTCACAATCCTAGAAAATATCTAGCTACTTTTGGTCGTTTTGCACACTCTTTGAACTTTTGGAATTCCTGTCAGTGTGACCATGTTTTGTGGCCGCACAAATTATGTGTGGTACGCACTTTTCTTCAATCCACCTCTGAGCTTCAACACCAGATCTGCGGCCACAGAGTGAATTCTGTAGTCCGCGCTTTCTTCTACTGCCGTAGAATTACTTTTGCAGACCACATTTTTGGCCTATTGAGCTCCTTCTTGCCTTATGAGACGGAACACTTCTTTCTGAGTTAGATTTCTTCATTCAAGTGCAATTCTCCAACATTCCTGCAATTTGCACAATTTCATTAGTTTTGGGAACAGAAAATAACACTTTCGGACTAAAACTAAAGCGAGAATGAACTAATAAGTGTTTAAAATCCACACTTATCAGGGTCCACCAAAACATAATTTTAAAATCTAAGACATTAAGAGAAATTACCAGGTCATCGTTGTGTGGTAGTAGGAGTCCATTGGCGTCCTCCTCTGTGAAGGTGATATCGTCCTCGGCGACTTCCTAGAGTCTCTTGCTATGAGTTGCTGATTCCTTTGTCTTTTTAGTTGTTGAAAAGGTTACACCATTGATCTCGTTCCCCCCAAAAAATCATATTGATTGTTAGTCGAGGAGGGTCTTCTCCTATCTTCGAGGGCTCTGCGTTATCCCGGTTGCGGTCGTAGTTATTTTTAGCCCGGTCGCTTAAGACTTCTCTGAGATGGCCATTTTACAGTATTATCACCACCTCCACGTGCAGACATCGGCAATCCACAGTTTGCTGGTCGTTAGTCCCATGATACTCACACCATATATTAGGATACCTCTTACTGGGATGGGATCTCATCAGCCTCGCGAATTGTGCTTCCTTAATGTTCCTCATCGTCGATACCAGCTCCATCACGCTGTCATTGAAATTATACTCGGACAGTCTGAGGTAGGTGGAATCCCGGGAGCCCGATATCTTTTTTTCCTACAATAATTTGTTATTCCGGCCACAATCAGTTCTTCTATCGGTAGCGAACCAATCTGCCGACCGAAAAACTCTGCCGCATCCTTCGGCCCTTTCATAGGACAAAAATCGGCCCTTAGAAGATCACCGATTTGCATTAAAATCATCCTTTGACTTATCCTTGTTCTTCTCTAGATCCCGACCCTTGGTTGATGTCGGGAAACCAAGATGGTCATCTTCTATTCTTATCTTTGATTCATAGCAGTTTTGGGCATCTGCCTATGTAGTTGTCCGGAACTCGAGCAGGCTTTCTTTCAGTTTCCGGGAAGCATCGGAGCTCCTCGGGTTCAGCCCCTTAGTAAATGCCTCAACTGCCATTCATCTGGCACGGCCGGCCGGCAACATCCTTTCCTTATGAAATCTGGTCATGAACTCTCGCAGCAATTCGAACTCTCCTTGCACAATTCGGAATATGTCGGTCTTTCGGGCCTGTACCTTCCTGGCCCCAACATGGGACTTCATTAAAGAATCCGCGAGCATATTAAAGGAATCTATTGAGTGCTCAGGTAAAAGTGAACACCATGTCAAGGCTCCCTTCGTAAGGGTTTCCCCGAAATTCTTCAGTAGGACTGACTAAATCTCGTGCGGAGCTAAATCATTTCCTTTCATCGTCATTGTGTAGGTGGTGATGTGCTCCTGAGGATCCGAAGTCCCATCATATTTTTGGTACGTCTGGAATTTTGAACCGCTTCGGGATTAACTCTGGTGTCGCACTTGGTTTGAACAGTAACTGGGTGTAATTCTTTGAGTCTAGTCCCTTAAACATTGGTGGTGTGCCGGAATCTGGTCCATTCAGGCGTTTATTTCCCTCGCAAACTGCATGAGTTTGGTTTTAAAGGGATTATTCCCATTGTAGTTACCAGATTCGCTGTCGTTCCCCCCATCCTCGTTGAAGCTGACCTTACCACTCAGGGTGTTGTTATCAACCCTTTGCGCTGTTTGATTTACAGGAGCACCGGGAGGAACTGGACCTCTTCCATTCACATTGTTGGAAGCACTCGACAACACTTGCCTCAATTATGTTGCTGCTATTGCTCGAGATGACCTTCTTTTTGCTTATGATGAAAACGTCATCAATTTGGTATCCCATGAGACGAGCTGGATAGTAGATTCTGGAGCTACCTCACATGTCACACCAAGAAAAGACTTTTCTTATATTATACTCCTATTGATCCTGGAGTGTTAAATATCGGCAATGCCAGTGAATATAATGTGTTGGGTGTTGGCAGTTTGTTTGAAAACTAATAATGATTCAACTTTAGTTCTTCAAGATTGCAAGCATGCTCCAGACTTTCCTTTCAATTTGATCTCCGCATAAAGATTAGACGATGAAGCTTACGATAATGCCCTCTTTAATAGCTAATGGAAGCTCGCCAAGGGCTCGTTAGTAGTGGCTCGAGGAGTCAAGTCTGGTCATTTATATGTTCATAGGGCTCTATTCTTAATGACTCCATAAATCTGGTGGAAAGTGACATTTTATAAGAATTGTGGCACAGAAGATTGAGTCATTTGAGCGAGAGGGGGAATACGTGTTTGGCTAAGAAAAGTTTTCTTTCTGGAGTGAAATAAGCAATGTTGAAAAGGTGTATCCATTGTTTAGCTGGCAAACAGAAAAGGGTTTCCTTTCATAGCCATCCTCCCTCAAGAAAGCCCGATTTACTAGAGCTAGTACGCTCTGATTTGTGTGGTCCTTTTAAAGTAAATTCAAAAGGTAGTGCACTTTACTTTGTGACCTTCATTGATGATCATTCTCGTAAGCTTTGGGTGTATCCTTTGAAATCTAAAGATCCAGCCCTTGGCGTGTTTAAGGAATTTCAAGCCTTACTTGAGAGACAGATGGGGAAGAAATTAAATTTTATTCGCACTAACAATGGTGAATATTGTGGTCTCTTTGATAACTATTGCAAGGAACAAGGAATTCGTCATCAGAAAACTCCGCTACACCTCAATTGAATGGTTTGGTAGAGAGGATGAATAGAACTCTAGTTGAGAGAGCTAGATGCTTGCTTTTAGAGGCTAAACTTCCAAATACATTTTGGGCGGAAGCACTTAACATTGTTGCCTATGTTATCAATTAGTCTCCTAGTGTTGCTTTGGATGGTGATGTCCTAGAAAGAGTTTGGTTTGCCAAAGATGTTTCTTATAATCACCTGAAAGTTTTTGGGTGTAAAGTTTGTATGCATGTTCCTAAAGATGAGAGATCAAAAGTGGATGTCAAAACTAAGCAGTGCATCTTTATCGTTTATGGTCAAGATGAGTTTGAGTATAATTTGTATGACCCAATTGACGAAGTCGTGATGCAATATTTTTTGAAGACCAGACTATTGAAGATATTGACAAAGCTGAGAAGATAGATTCTCAGAGTAATGAGAGCTTAGTTGATATTGATCCAGTTTCAATTGCTAAGGCACCTATTGTACATGAAGGAACCCAAGACAATAATGAAGATAGTGATCAAGATCAAAATGATCATCATGGTGTAGATGTTATGGATGCTCCAGTTGATGAAGTTGATGTTGATCAACCACCAATTCTTGCTCAGGTAATTACTTCGAATGCTCCTGAGACCTCTCTTAGAAGATCTACAAGGGAGAAGCAAAAATCCATGCGCTATCCTCCCGATGAGTCTGTAGTTTTGACTAACTTGGGAGAACCTTAGAGCTATGATGAAGCCTTGTAAGATACTCACGAAGATTAGTGGATAGAAGCCATGGAAGATGAGATGAAGTCACTCCATGAGAATGGCACATATGAGTTAATGAAATTATCGAAAGGTAAGAAAGCTTTATCAAGCAAATGGATATTTAGAGTAAAGCAAGATAACCATACCTCTGTGCCCAGGTACAGAACGAGGTTAGTTGTTAAAGGTTTTGGCCAGAAGAAGGGAGTTGACCTTGATGAAACTTTCTCCCCTGTTGGGAAGATGTCTTCTATTCGTGTGGTTCTAGGCTTAGCCGCAAGTCTTGATTTAGAGGTCGAGCAGATAGATGTCAAGACTACTTTTCTTCATGGTGATTTAGATGAGGTGATTTATATGGAGCAACCTGAGGATTTTGTAATTAAGGTAAAAGAAAACTATGTTTGCAAATTGAAAAAGAGCTTATATGGATTGAAACAAGCTGCAAGGCAAAGGTATTTGAAGTTTGAATCTTTCGTAGAAAAACAAGGTCACAAGAAAACTTCTTTAGACAACTGTGTATCCTTCGAGAAGTTCTCTGATGATGATTTTATTATCTTATTGCTTTATGTAGATGATATACTTATTGTTGGAAAGAATAAATCCAGAATTGTAGTCCTCAAGAAGCAGTTGGGCAAATCGTTTGCGATGAAGGACTTGGACAGTAAGGAAAAATCTTGGGCATTCAAATCCACTGACACAAAGATAGAAATAAGTTATTTTTGTCCCAAAAACAATACATTGAGAAAGTACTAAAGAGGTTCAATATGACAGATGTAAAAGTGGTTAGTACTCATCTTGCTAATCACTTCAAATTGAGTATTAGTCAGAGTCCATCTACTGATGAAGAGAAAAGGAGATGTCTCGTATTCCTTACTTTTCTGCCATTGGTAGCTTGATGTATGCTATGGTTTGCACTAGACCAGATATTGCACATGTCGTTTGTACTGTTAGTAGATTCCAAGCTAATCCTGGAAAAGAACATTGGGACGCAGTAAAATGGATATTAAGGTATTTGAAAGGTACTGTAGATTTGAAGTTGTGCTTTGGAAATGGAAAGCCTGGACTTGTTTGTTACACAGACTTTGATTTAGGAGGCAATCTTGATAATTCAAGGTCCACTTTCGGTTATTTGATCATTATTGCAGGGGAGCTATTTCTTGGCAATCTAGACTACATAAGTGCATAGCTCTATCCACCACAGAAGCCGAATATATTGCTGTCACAAAAAGTGCCAAAGAACTATTATGGATGAAGGAGTTTATTAATGATCTTGGCTTTGAGCAGCCAAGGTACATCTTATTTTGTGATAATCAGAGTTCTATCTGTCTCACCAACACTCCACTTTTCATTCTAATACCAAACATATAAATAGAAAGTATCATTGGATAAGAATGGCCGTGGAAGAGAAATTATTTGAGGTTGAGAAGATGCACACTGATGAAAATCCTTTAGATATGCTGACAAAGGCGATGGTTGTAGATAAACATGAATTTTGCAGAAAATTGGCAGGCATGATGTTTGTGAATAGTTCGTCTACTTGAAGACACATTTGGCCCCTTAGCTGGATGGGGAGGTTGTTAGGCACATACCCATGTTAGCCAACCAGAGGCCCAATGGCCTAGTCCTATTCTCTTTTGGTTTCCATTCCTATCGGAATTGGATATGGTTTTTATTCCTATTTAGAGTTGGTTTTGGCTTTAAGAGAAACCACCACTCATGATCTATGAATAGGACAACCTTGGAGAACTGTTCTATGCTCATTGGTAAAAGTCTTTGAAAGAATTAAGTACATAAGAGTGGTTTTTTAGAGAGCTTTCATCAAGAGAGAAGAGAGAAGAAAAGTATTTATTTTGCTGCAGATTTTTATTCCGACCAGCCAACTTCAAATCATGTTCTCCGATTCGTTAACTGTTGGATTGGGCTGAAATTTTGACTGAGTGTTCATAACATATTGTTATTTGATTTGAATGGTGGAGATTGGATTTTAAGGCCTGTAGCATCTAATTTTGAGCCCCAACAATAGCTCCAGTTTTGTGACTTCTCCTCTTTCTTCAATTGATTTGTTGCTGCTATTGTTGCTCCGTCTTTGGCTATTGTCGTGTGGCCAATTTGGAGATCTTTTGAAACCCTCTTATCATTATAGTGTAGCTTTTGGATCTTTGTGATCCCGTGGTTTTTACCTTCGATTTGAAGGGTTTTCCACGTTAAAATTTGATGTTCTTTATCTTCTTTATTTTCAGGTTCGCCTCTTCCTCGACATAGCAGGGGTATCAGAGCCTTGGTTATTTATCCGGTTTGTATGGAATGGAGGCAAATATGAGCAATATGGTATGTTTAAATGGGAGAAATTATGATATTTGGAGAAGCAAGATGAAATATTTGTCGTTCGTGCAAAAGATGCATCTACCCATTTTTGTAGCTCATAAACTAGAGACTATATCTTATGAAGATTAGGTTTCGAGCACCAACAAGTATGTGGATATATATGACAATGGATTGATGATAATGTTCGCAACCATATTGTGAATGATACACATGCGAGATCATTATGGGAAAAAGCTAGAGACTCTTTATGCTTCAAAAACTGGGAACAACAAGTTGTTCTTGCTAAAGAAATAGATGACCTTTAAATACAAGGAAGGCAGCCCTATCCTTGATCACATAAATGATTTTCAGGGCGTCCTTGATCAGCTGTCTGGAATGGGAGTTAATTTTGATGATGAGATACAAGAATTTGGCTTCTTAATACTCTGCCAGACTCTTGGGAAACTATTCGTGTTTCTTTGACAAATTCAGCTCCTGGAGGTAAGGTGGCCATGGAATATGCCAAGAGTGGTGTGTTGAACAAGGAAGTAAGGAGAAAATCTCAAAGTTCGTCCTCACAAGCAGATATCTTGGTTATAGAAGACCGGGGGAGAGATAGAATAAGAGGCTCGAGTAATAGAGCTAAAAGTAGAAGTAAGTCAAGGTCCAAATACCATAATATTACATGCAACCACTGTGGCCAGAAAGGACACGTCAAAAGGTTTTTTCACAAGTTGAAGCAAGACATTAGAGAAGGAAAGAAAGTTGAAATAACGAGAATAATGTCGCTGATATTGTTCGAGATGACCTTCTTTTTGCTTATGATGAAAACATCATCAATTTGGTATCCCCTGAGACGAGGTGGATAGTAGATTCTGGAGCTACCTCACATGTCACACCAAGAAAAGACTTTTTCTCATCTTATACTCCTGTTGATTCTCGAGTGTTAAATATGGGCAATGCCAATGAATTAAGGTGTTGGGTATTGGCAAATTTGTTTGAAAACTAATAATGGTTCAACGTCAGTTCTTCAAGATGTCAAGAATGCTCCATACTTTCCTTTCAATTTAATCTCTGCAGAAATATTAGACGATGAAGGTTATCATAATGCCCTCTTTAATAGCTAATGGAAGCTCGCAAGGGCTCGTTACTAGTGACTTGAGGAGTCAAGTCTGGTCATTTACATGTTCACAGGGCTCTATTCTTAATAACTCCATAAATCTGGTGGAAAGTGACGTTTTATCATAATTGTGTTACGGAAGATTGAGTCATATAAGCGAGAGGGAGATTAAGTGTTTGGCTAAGAAAAGTTTGATTTCTGGAGTGAAACAAGCAAAGCTGGAAAAGGTGTATCCATTGTTTAGCTGGCAAACAGAAAAGGGTTTCCCTTTATAGTCATCCTCCCTAAAGAAAGCCAATTTATTGGAGCTAGTACGTTCTGATTTGTGTGGTCCTTTTAAAGTAAAGTCAAAAGGTAGTGCACTTTACTTTGTGACCTTCATTGATGATCATTCTCGTAAGCTTTGGGTGTATCCTTTGAAATCTAAAGATCAAGCCCTTTGCATGTTTAGGGAATTTCAGGCCTTACTTGAGAGATAGACGGGGAAGAAATTAAAATGTATTCGGACTGACAATGGTGAATATTGTGGCCTCTTTGATAACTATTGCAAGGCACAAGGAATTCGTTATCAGAAAACTCCGCTCAAGACACCTCAATTGAATGGTTTGGCAGAGAGGAAGGACATAACTCTAGTTGAGAGAGTTAGATGCTTGCTTTTAAAGGCTAAACTTCCAAATACATTTTGGGTGGAAGCACTTAACATTGTTGCTTATGTTATCAATTTGTCTCCTGCTGTTGCTTTGGATGGTGATGTCCGAGACAGAGTTTGGTTTGACAAAGATGTTTCTTATGATCATCTGAGAGTCTTTGGGTGTAAAGCTTGTATGCATGTTCCTAAAGATGAGAGATCGAAACTGGATGTCAAAACTAAGCGTGCATATTCATCGGTTATGGTCAAGATGAGTTTAGGTATCATTTTTATGATCCAGTGGACAGCAAAATTATTAGAAGTCGTGATGCAATATTCTTTGAAGACCAGACTATTGGAGATATTGACAAAGCTGAGAAGATAGATTCTCAAAGTAATGAGAGCTTAGTTGATATTGATCCAGTTTACATTTCTAAGGCACATATTGTACTTGAAGGAACCCAAGACAAAAATGAAGATAGTGATCAAGATCAAAATAATCATCATGGTGTAGATGTTATGGATGCTCCAGTTGATGAAATTGTGGTTGATCGATGACCAATTCTTGCTCAGGTAGCTACTTCGAATGCTCTTGAGACCTCTCTTAGAAGATCTACAAGGGAGAAGAAAAAATCCATGCGCTATCCTCCTGATGAGTATGTACTTTTGACTGACATGGGAGAACCTGAGAGCTATGATGAAGCCATGAAAGATACTCACAAAGATCAGTGGAAGCCATAGAAGATGAGTTGAAGTCACTCCATGAGAATGGCATATATGGGTTGAAATTGCCGGAAAGATAAGAAAGCTTTATCAAACAAATGGATGTTCAGAGTAAAGCAAGATAACCATACCTCTGTGCCCAGGTGCAAGGCGAGGTTAGTTGTTAAAGGTTTTGGCCAGAAGAGGGGAGTTGACTTTGATGAAATTTTATCCCCTGTTGTGAAGATGTCTTTTATTCGTGTGGTTCTAGGCTTAGCCGCAAGTCTAGATTTAGAGGTTGAGCAAATAGATGTCAAGACTGCTTTTCTTCATAGTGATTTAGATGATGAGATTTATATGGAGCATCCTGAGGGTTTTGTAATCAAGAGATAAGAAAACTATGTCTGCAAATTGAAAAAGAGCTTGTATGGATTGAAACAAGCTTCAAGGCAAAGGTATTCGATGTTTGAATCTGTCATAGAAATAAGGGTACAAGAAAACTTCTTTAGACCATTGTGTATTCTTCGAGAAGTTCTCTGATGATGATTTTTTTTATCTTATTGCTTTATGTGGATGATATGCTTATTGTTGGAAAGAATAAATCTACAATTGTAGTCCTTAAGAAGCAGATGAGCAACTCGTTTGCGATGAAGGACTAGGCTAGCAAGGAAAATCTTGAGCATTCAAATCCGCCGACATAGAGATAGAAATGAGTTATTTTTGTTCCAAAAATAATACATTGAGAAGGTACTCAAGAGGTTCAATATGACAGATGTAAAAGTGGTTAGTACTCCTCTTGCTAAACGCTTCAAATTGAGTATTAGTTAGAGTCCATCTACTGATGAAGAGAAAAGGAGATGTCTCGTATTCTTTACTCTTCTTCCATTGGTAGCTTGATGTATGCTATGGTTTGCACTAGACCAGATACTGCACATGTCGTTGGTACTGTTAGTAGATTCCAAGCTAATCCTGGAAAAGAACATTGGGATGCAGTAAAATGGATATTAAGGTATTTGAAAGGTACTGCAGATTTGGAGCTCTGCTTTGGCAATGGAAATCCTGGACTTGATTGTTACACATACTCTGATTTAGGAGGCAATCTTGATAGTTCAAGATCCACTTTTGATTATTTGATCACTTTTGCATGGGGAGCTGTTTTTGGCAATCTAGACTACATAAGTGCATAACTCTATCCACCACAGAAGCCGAATATATTGCTATCAATAAAAGTGCCAAAGAACTATTATGGATGAAGGAGTTTATTAATGATCTTAGGTTTGAGCAGCCAAGGTACATCTTATTTTGTGATAGTCAGAGTGCTATCTGTCTCACCAAGAGCTCCACTTTTCATTCTAAGACCAAACATATAAATAAAAAGTATCATTGGATAAGAATGGCCGTGAAAGAGAAGTTATTTGAGGTCGAGAAGATATACACTGATGAAAATCCTTCAGAAATGCTCACAAAGGCGGTGGTTGCAAATAAACATGAATTTTGCTGAAAATTGGCAGGCATGAAGCCTGTCGATAGTTCCTCTACTTGAAGACACATTTGGCCCCTTGGCTGGAGGGGCAGTTTGTTGGGCACATGCCCATGTTGTTCAGCCAAAGGCCCAATAGCCTAATTCTATTCTCTTCTGGTTTCCATTCCTATTCGGAATTGGATTCGATTTTAATTCCTATTTAGAGTTGGTTTTGGCTTTAAGAGAAAGCACCACTCATTATCTATAAATAGGACAACCTTGGAGAATTGTTCTATGCTCATTGTTACAAGTCTTTGAAAGACTTAAGTACATAAGAGTGGTTTTTGAGATAGTTTTCATCAAGAGATAAGAGAGAAGAAAAGTATTTATTTTCTGCTGCAGATTTTTATTCTGACCAGCCAATTTCAAGTCATGTTTCTGATTCGTTAATCGTTGGATCGGGCTGAAATTTTGACTGAGTGTTCATAACATCTTAGTCTTCTATTTGAATGGTGAAGATCGGATTTTGAGGTCTATAGCATCTGATTTCGAGCCCCGAATAGCAGCTCTAGTTGTGTGACTTCTCTTCCTTCTTAAATTGATTTGTTGTTGCTATTGTTTCTCCGTGTTTGACAATTGTTGCATAGTGTAACAACCCGGCCGGTCTTTTTAAGAATTAACACCCCGATCCCCTATTAATTGTTTTTCCCATGTTTGTTACTACTATTGTGATTTGACGGGAGGATTTATTTGGAGTTTCGGAGAGTTTTGGGACACTTAGTCCCTAAATGAGAGGTTATGTGTTAGAATTTGGACCGTAGTCGGAGCAGTGTGAAGACGGCCTCGGAATGGAATTCCGTTGGTTCTATTAGCTCCGTTGGGTGATTTCGGGCTTAGAGGCACGTTCAGATTGTGTTTTGGGGGTCCGTAGCTTAATTAGGCTTGAAATGCCGAAAGTTGAATTTTTGAAATTTCCGGTTCGATAGTGAGATTTTGATCTAGGGGTCGGAATGGAATTCCGGAAGTTGGAGTAGCTCCGTAGTGTTGAACGTGACGTGTGTGTGAAATTTCAGGTCATTCGGGCAAGGTTTGATAGACTTTTTGACCGAAAGAGGAAATTTGAAGGTTTGGAAATCCTTAAGATTGGATTGGAGAGTGATTTGTAGTTTTAGCATTGTTTGATGTGATTCGAAGGTTGGAATAAGTTCGTATAATGTTTTAGGATTGGTTGAGGTCCCGGGGGCCTCGGGTGAGTTTCGGGTGCTTAACGGAAGTTGAATTGGACTTAGGAAAAAAAATTGATGTTGGCTGAACCTGTCATAACCGCACCTGCGTGAATGGGACCGCAGGTGTGGCACCGCAGAAGCGGATTTTGGTCCAGGCTCCAGAAGCCGTAGGTGCGAGAAGTCGAACGCACCTGCGAGAAGGCAGGTGCGGTAAGGGAGTTGCAGGTGTGGAAATTTTTGTTTAATGAAAAGTCGTAGGTGCGACGTGGTCTACACAGATGCGGGACCGCAGGTGCGGTCCCAGAGCCGCAGATGCGGTTTCACTGGTCAGAAAAGGGGAGGAACGAGAGTTTGAAATCAAAACTCCTTTTTCCTTATAAACCATTAATCTAATCATGAATTCATCATCTAATTTCGGATTTGGGATGAGAAATTGGGAAAAATTTGGAAAAGTCTCTTAGGCCTAATTTTGGGGTTTTGATCAAGATTTTGATGTCGGATTGGAACAATTTTGGTATGTATGAACTCGTGAGAGTGTGAGGGTTCTGAATTTGTAAATTTTACTCGATTTCGAGGAGTCCCTTTCATTTCTCTTTAGTAATATAGCCCTTCTGTATCTCGTTGCTGTTAGACATTTCTGGAGTTAGAGCATTTTATGTACTCTTAGCTTGTGATTCATGGGGTTCCGGATTTTGGGAGTGTTACGTTGAAATTCTTGGATGGTTATATGCCGGGCGACATCTTAAATACTATTTTTTTAGCAAATATACCACTAGGCAGGCTGCCTAGTGGCTAATATATAAATAAATCCCAAAATGGGTCCAAAGCTTACAAGATGTCCAAACCAAAATAGAAGTTGCACGAAGCTACTAGCTAGTAAAAAGATAGAAAAACTAAAGTCTATTGAACTAGCTATTACAACATTGTCCGCTGAATGCTTCCTTCTCCTGTCAGTGTATGTGAATCCAATTGCCAGTGGCAAATACCAAGCAACACCTATCAAGCTCTCACCAGGCGCCAGTGTATCTAGTCCATAGGCTAAAATGAATTCCAAACATCTCCACTACAGAATTGAAGCCAACATAGTCTTCCAATCATTAGTGTTGCTACAATATGATCTCCATATGCAGTGTACTGATTGTATCCAAGTATAAATCGTCTGGTCGATCCTCAATATTATCATGTAAAAAGCATGGCTACACCTGTCTTGAGGCTGGCTTTAGGCTGGCTTTTCAAGGCAAAAGCCAGGCTGGGGCTGGCTTTAAGCAGGCTTTTCAAGGCAAAAGCCAGGCTGGGGCTGGCTTTAAGCAGGCTTTTCAAAGCAAAAGCCAGGATGGGGCTGGCTTTAAGCAGGCTTTTCAAGGCAAAAGCCAGGCTGGGGCTGGCTTTAAGCAGGCTTTGCAAGGAAAAAGCCAGGCCAGGGCTGACTTTAAGCTGGCGACGCCAGGGTAACGCAAGGGTATCATTAGGCTTTAGCCTGGCGCCGCCAGTCCTGTGGAGCTGGGTGATTTTATATTCTTGTAAGCTCAGATCCTTCTCTTCCCGAACCTTTAATGTAGAAATCATTCTAAACATTGCTAAACCATCCTCAAATTGAGAATGAAGACATGCTAATACCAGTGAGGAATGATTCGACAATCTCCAGAAGTTCCACATAACAGATTCAACCTTTTCCATAACATTTGAACATATTAGAAGTAGAATAAATTGCACCATCCAATACCTGCTTATCCCATTGGTCCTGTACACTATCAAAGCACCCCCAGAATGAGCATGTGACCATACTAATTGTTGATACCCAATTTTTTCCTATATTTTTAATATGCAAAAATACCTTCGAAATAGCATATATATGCATATATAAGCATGCCCAAGGTTTTTATTATTTGTCCCACAATTTTAAAGGTTTAAATTGATTTATTTTCTCCATAAAATCCCCAATAATTATTTCCAAAATTATTTTGATAATTCATCTATTGGATTTCTATATTTATGCCAAAATATGGCTAAGGTAATTTTTATATATTTTTTGCAATTACATTTAGTATTTTTAAAGCTAAATTGCACGTAATTGCAATGTTAGCCCTTTTAAGATATAATTATGTTTTATATGCATAAAATTGGATCCTGTATTTTAAATTGCTAATTATGTATCCTAAATCATTTTAGCATTCTAAATTATTTTTCAGAAATTATCTACCATTTTTAAAAATTAAATAGGGAAAAACTGGCTATTTAAATTATAGCCAAATTGGCTTTCAATTATAGCCAAATCAGGACCCCAATTCCCAGCCCAATTTTACAATTAAAACCCGACCCACACCCTATTGGCCCATACCCAAACCCGGAACCCAACCTACCCTTTTTAATCTCGACCGTTGATCTCCCAGATCAACGGTCCACGTTATTTCTTTCCTTTTTTAATCCAGCAACCCCCAAACCCTACCCCATTCTCTCATTTGCACCGCCCTTGAATCCCTTCCTCTCCAAATTCTCTCTGAGACCTAACTCAAACCCTAATCGCCGTCACCGGCATGAACCCCTTCTACGATGTTTCTACGTCTTCTCCGACCGGGCCTAGTCTTCCACACTCCATGGCTCTTCGATTTCATGGATCCTTGAGATCTTCTCAAGGGAACCCCAACTAGTTCCGGTTTGGAACTTTGTTTATCAGCCTGTCTCAGGCCATTTTCCGTTTGTGAGTAAGAACTTCTTCTTGTTTTATTACGGATCTGTGGGTTCTTGAACTATTCTATCATCTCTACTACTTTTCTGGAAAACCCTAGCTTTAAATCCTCCGATCTTTTTTAGATCTGTGATGGATCTATGTGTCTTTAAAGGTTCTCACCTGTTTTCCTCAAAAGATTTCTCTGATTTCAAACGATTTCCTCATTTTCCAGACTAGGGTTTCAAAACCCTTTTGCAAAAAACGATTCCTTTCTGATTTTTACCAATTACTTTGTGATTTTTAACATGTTTAAACATCACTTGAGTCTTTCCTATTGCTCGATTCATTTTCGTTAAGAAACCCTAATACTTCTGGATTCGATTTGAAGTTTGGGTCTTTTTGCGATGTGTTTGCATGTCTCTCATGAACATTCTAGGTTTCATGTATGTTCTATATGCTCTTGCGCTTCCTGCTCTAATCCGTTCTTAGGGTTTCTCTGATTTTGTTCAAACATGTT
>NC_031994.1:66501688-66575828 GCF_001879085.1 Nicotiana attenuata
TCCTAAGGTGTTAGCCTCTTCAAGGATAACCTGCTCTGATACCAATTGATGTTCTAAACGTCAATACCATACAAGAGGGGGGGGGGGTGATTTGTGTGGTACCCAATTTTCGCTCTAGAAGAACCTGGTTCTTCTAGGTGTACTTACTACTATTGTTTGCGGAATTAAGAGTACATAAAATAAAGAACATAGAGATTTTTACGTGGAAAACACCTGGCTCAAAAGGTGAAAAAACCACGACCTACTACTCAGTAGGATTTTCCCAAACTTCCACTAAAATCACTGAGCCAAAACAGCATTTACAAAACTCTTGTAAACCTAAGGATTAAACTCTAATCCCAGTGTGGCACACAGCCTCAACTGTTGCGACACCTTCAAGATGGCCTATAACTTGAATACTCAAAGTACCTATTACAATTGCTTCTACAAAAGCTGGAAAGGTACAACTTTAAACCACCTACTACAATTGAACTAGAATAAGAATAAACACAATGGAATTGGTTCTTCTATCTTGTCCAAGTAGCTTCAGGAATGGACACTTGAATCTCACATAAATTGCTTGCAAAATTGCCTCGCTCATTGGCTCTCAATTTAGTTTCACTTCTGCGTCTGTGCAATACCTGTAAAAGAGAACAATTACTGTTATTTAATGAGTTAGCAATCAAAGTTTGATTGAGACTCAATTGCTGATCTTCCATCGAAGTTGAGTCCTTGAACAATACAAACTCCAACCTTATCCTTTATCCGGATTGTGTCCTCTTCCCATGAGGATACTTTCTTTCCTCATCCAATATGCAACCTTTTCGATCAGTTCAGGAGATATTGCTACTTTATCCTTGAGACTTATCTCCTTCACGTGTATCTCACATATATAGGTTGATAAACACTGTGTCTCACATGATGGACCTGGTCCATGACTGAGTTCATTTGTCATTCTTCAAAACTTCACCTGAACTTGGGCCAACAGTTACATTGCTTTACTGCTCTATTGTTCTACTACTCTACTGTTCTACACATTACTGCTTTACTTCCCTTCATTGTACTGCTCTTCACTCCTCACTCTTGTACCTATTCTCTCATTTTTACTGGTATGTTTTCAGTTTAATTTACAACCTCCAAAACAATATGTCTCTATTTGTATTGCACTTCCTTTTGTTTCTCTTATGCTTCTACTTGTGGTTCTGCTGCCTCCCTTGCAATTAGCATGCCTATTTTGCCATGTGATTACCCTGTAATTCAGCATGTGTACTGCTTTCTTACATTTTTTACTACTATTCTGCCCTACCCCCTAAACCCCCAATACATTATAAGCATGACACCTAGTTACTATGTGATCCTGAACCCTTTCCCCTAAACCTAATGTGTAACTCTTTTTAGCACCCCTTAAATCTGATGCTGTTAAGCTCATGGCATGAACACTTTGTGATAAACTATTGCTGTGACTATTTAAGTTCTGTAGTACTTCTCTGGTGTTAATCTTTGTGCAAATATGCTTTCGTATATGAACTACTTGTCCCCAATTCCTCCTTTCCCTGTTTGTGTTTGAACTATGTATGTTGATTTGGTCTTGAGTTGCTGATTGTCCTTTTCCTTTTCTTCTTCAAGCTGGTTTTCACTAAGGCAATTTCTTCTATTGCCTTCCAAAACTTATTTCAAACTAATCATTGTCAAAATTGTTTCCAACTCAACTCTTTTAAATCTATGTCAAGCACTCTCACATATACTCTTAGACCACTAGGTTCGCCCCTTTTGTGTGAGCCTTGCCTTGGGACCCTTGAGTTCCCTCTGAACTTGGACACATAAAAGCTGTCCTTTCCACACTGCACTTACTCTGTCTTGGTTATGCAATCTGGGTGTGAGCACTGCCCGGGATCCCTTGAGGTCCTTAGGGAATTCTGACACACCCAGATATTAGAAAGGCTATGGAACAATCTTGGCACTTGAGCTTAATTAGGACTTCTCCTCTGAGTCATGTGATCAAATCTGCCTCTGTTATGTTTTAAAATCACTTAAATACCTTGTTAGGATCTGAATTTAGACCTTAATTGCGTATGAGTCGTGCTGCCTATGTGCATTACTTGTGGAGGTATATCTGAGCCTTCTATCTGATTTCTGTGTTTTACCCCCTAAATGCAGTCTATGTGTTTTTATTTATCGCCTAGTATTTTGCCCTTTAAACATGAGGGTCTGCCTAGAACCCCCCCTTTTATAGGATAGGAGTCCTAAATTCCTCCGGAACTGTTAGGAATGGACGGGTAACAGCATGCATTAGGGGTCGAGACCAACCCTCGCTTTAATTACCTTCACGGGGCGGGAAAGGGTAGATATGGATATGATGACCGGTGCACTAACACCACGCGTAGCCCCTTTTTAAGGAGTGATTACTGGGCATTATACTGATGTGATCCTATAGGCTAACCAACCTAGGACACTCCTTTACATTCACAAATACGCTTAGATTGTACTTCTTTTCATTAACTATTTTTTTTCAAGCATCTGTGTATTTAAACTTAAATCCCCTACTATTTGAGCCGTACTTGTTTATTTGCTAATTGTACAAATTCACACAAAAACTGTCTGGCCGGGAACCACACTAGTGGATCCTGAGGGGTGCCTAACACCTTCCCCTTAGGATAATTTCAAGCCCTTACCCTGTCTCTGGTTATCAAACGTAGTTATAAATGAACCCTATAGGTGCCCTAACACACCTTAAATTGTTAGGTGGCGACTCTTCAAAATGCAAACCCCTTTCCCAAAAGGAACGAGTTGTCTCAACCAAAACGTCACAAACCCGATTTCGCGAGAAAAAGGGGGTGGGACAGTGTTCCCAATCCAAGAGGACAGAATCCACTCCAGGCTAGCTATGGTGGCCAAAACTTTGATGAACGGGATCGAGGGGCAGACATATACCATTGTCCCAATGATCATCGCAGATATGTACCGGGCCTTGGAATGCTGTCAAAAAGGGTTCAGATTCTTCGAGGGTTGCAATTTGCTGCTGTAAGTTTGGCTGCTAGAACATCTCCAAAAGGGTCAACACCATCGGAATTTCCACGAAGGCCGTGGAATGATCACATAGCCTTCCATCATCCCAAGAGAATGACCTATATCCCAGACATGTTTGCTCAACCTAAGGATGCTGTAGGATGGGTGCAGTTTTTCAACAAGTTAACTGAGGACCAGGTTCAATGGATGTTCGAGTGGTTCCCTACGACGAGTTCATCATCAGATCCAGGGATGTTCCCCACTTGGTATTGATTGGGTTAAGGGGCATATACCCTTATGCTCCCCTCAGGGTTATGAGATAGGTTCCCAGAGTCGCTCCCCCGACCGGAACACTTATAGGAGCTCCTGTGTCAATCACTTCCATTCCTCTCGTTAGACCGTCTGTAGCACTCATAGCTACAACCCTAACTCGATTATTTTCTAATAATTGCTGTACCTCACAAGCCACATTATAAGATGAGTCACTTCATAGCAAATTTTCAGGGTGACGCCATCCCATATATGAATGAAGCACAACACATGTGGCACTTGAAGATTATCGTGAGAAAAAATACCATCGAGCAGGATCGATATCATGCGGGTCATACATACTTTTACCCCTCATAGTTGGATGATAACAAAGCAGGGATCTTCGAGCCAAGGGTTGGTCCAGGAAACATGGTCATAGATGAAGTTGCCGAAGCACAGGTGAAATACAACAAATTGCGGAAAAGAGTTTGCGAGTCTGAAGCTGAGCATATGGAGCAGCATAAGGCCAACATGGAAATGATGAATGAGTGGAAAGAAAGGGATATTAAATCCAGTGAAAGGCTGGAATATTTGGAGTATAGTCTGATGGAATCGGAAGGGAAAATAGATTAGGTTTACTTGCTTTTCAAATGTAATAAGGCCAAGTGCCATTGACATTATCTTATTTAGTATCGTTTTGGGTCGTCTATTTTTACATTAATGAAATGAGGCAATTATTAGCACTATATTTCTCCAAATATATTTGTCGCTAGGCCTACCTCGGGCACAACGGGGCTCCCAAATTAGGACGTGAATTTACATTCCCGCAATATGTGTTTAAATACTGCAAACTTTTCAGAATTATTACTGACTTGGCTACCTTTTGTTTTTCTTTCTTTCTTTTGATTATTCCCATTCCCCAAAGGTTGGTTCGTGCATACTGGCATCGTCAGCTTATCACACAAGATCAGGGGCCCTCCACCTTCTCCTCCTCCTACTCCACCAAAAGGCAAGGGAAAAGCAAAAATGGAAGATCTGAACGGTGCTAGAAAGGAAAACAACAAACAGGTTGAACATGTAGAAACTTCTGATGGTCGGGGTACTCAGGCCCCAAATGAAGCAGTTTCGCGGCTCGAACAGAAAATACTGGAACTCCAGGGTGAGCTTGAGCATGTCCGGGATGTGGCAAACCTATCCTTCTCATTTAGCGTCCCAGACATCAGTCATCCAAACACTCAGAACCCCGCGCCACCTCAAAACACACCCAACAAGCGCCCACAAAATCCTCCCGTACCTCACCATTATACAATTCCACCACAAAATCAAATTATTCCACCACAGTACCAGCCAAACACCTACCAGCTGAGTTCAAGGCGTAGAAGGAGGCAAGGGGATAAAAGGTCTGAACTATGAAGACCTATGCATACAGCCGGATGTAGAACTGCCTGAGGGTTACAAACCTCCCAAGTTCGAGATGTTTGACAGTACAGGTGATCCCAGGGTTCATAAAGAACCTATTGTGACAAGCTTGCCGGGGTCGGAAAATATGAAAAGATCCAGATGAAGCTTTTTATGAGGAGTCTTACGGGAGATGCCTTGTCCTGGTACATCATCCAGGATCCTAAGAAATGGTCCAACTAGGTGAGTATGGCGTCTTATTTCATGGACCGATTTAGGTTCAACACAGAGAATGCACCAGATGTCTCTACATTCAGAACCTCAAGAAGAAGCCCACTGAGACTTTCCGCGAGTATGCTACTCGTTGGAGGTCAGAAGCGGCCAAAGTCAGGCCAACATTGGATGAGGAACAGATGAACCAGTTCTTTGTCAAAGCATAAGATTCGCAGTACTATGAAAGGTTGATGGTTATTGAAAACCATAAGTTCTCTGATATTATCAAACTTGGTGAAAAGATCGAAGACGACATCAAGAGCGGGATGGTAACAAACTTTGAGGCATTGCAGGCCACTAATAAAGCATTGCAATCAGGGGGTATATCTAAGAAGAAGGGCGTGGGAGCAGTGATGGTCACCCAAGGACCCAAAACTCCATTCATATACCGAACATCTCCACTTGCGTATCAAGCACCTCCACCCACATATTAAGCGCCTCCACCCACATATTAACCATCACCTCCACCTACATATCAACCCTCATCCCCTAGATATTTCCAACAGCCCACTGCCTATCGCACCTATAATTCCCAACCATCTCATTTTCAGTCACCTCCAACTCGTCAAAACTACCCAAGACCGCGACCTAACTTTAACCGCAGACCACCCAAACAATACACTGCCATTGCTGAACCCATCGACCAGCTATATGAAAGGTTGAAGGCTGCTGGTTACGTCACTCCCATCCCTGCTGTGCCAACGGAGAACTCATCCCAATGGGTTAACCCAAATAAGACTTGTGCATACCATTCGGGCATGAAAGGGCACACCATCAACGAATGCCACACATTGAAGGACAAAATCCAGGCTTTGATTGAAAACAAGGTCATCCAGGAAAAGGAGGCTACGCCTAATTGTTGATACCCAATTTTTCCCTAAGTATTTTTATGTACTCAAAATATCCTCAAAATAGCATATACATGCATATATAAGCATTCCCAAGAGTTTTGGTGTTTTTCCTTATTTTAAATCAATTTATTGTCTATTTTAACAGTACAAAATCCAATAATTATTCCCAAAATTATCATTTTTTGTGAATAACTTATTTTATTATCATATTTACCCCAAATATAATTAAGGTAATTTTTTGTATATTTATACAAATTTGTTTGGTATTTTTAAAGCTAATTGCATATAAAGGCAATTATAGCCTAGTTTACGATTAATAGTGTTTTATAATTGTAAAATTAGTTCTAAATTAATACATATGTATTATTAATCGGTTCAGCATCTTCAATTTTCTTTTAAAATCATTTTCACTATTTTTATAAAATAACAGGGGAAAACTGGCTATTTCAATTTTGGCCACATTTCATTTCAATTATAGCCTCAATTTCATTTTAATCTTAAACCCATTTGGCCCCAATCCTAATGCCCGATTGGGCCAGCCCAATTCCAATTTAACCCAACCCCTGACCCATTAAACTAAACCCGCCTGGGATCCCTTTAAATCCAGGCCGTTGATCCTTTTGATCAACGGCCACAAATAACCCTTTCCTTTTTAATTCCAAACGACCTAACCCTAACCCTCATTTCTCTCAGACAGCCGCCCCCAAACTCTCTCCTTCTCTCAAACGCTCCCTAGCACTCGAAACCCTAATCGCCTCCGCCGTCTTCTCGGAGCAATCTCATCGGGGTCCATGGCTTCTCCGGCCATAGACATCCTGTGCTTACCTTCCTTTCCCCCAAACCGTGGTTGTTCGAGATTTCGAGGCCTGACCTCGATAAAGTCCGTTCAGATCCGTTGTAGATCTGTGGTTCTATGGCTTCTCCGGCCATGTCCCGGTGTGTTCGAGCTTTAAGAGCCTAGCTATGGCTCAGATCTGTTCGAGACCAGACCCTTTCCACGCCTTCTCATTTCTAGGGTTTCTCAGAAACCCTAAACTATTCGAGGTTCTTTCTTTGTTTATTTGCCTAGATCTGTGTTGAACTTATGCTATATTTGACGTTTTGAGTGTTTTCCCCAAATTTCCTTTTCAAAATCGTTGGTTTTTCAAAATTAGGGTTTCTGAAAGTCTTTCGATTCTTGTTGTTCTTTTCTTTTAGATGTTTGTCTGTATTATGCTCGTATGTTTTCCTCCTCTATTACGCATGTATTGTCTTTCTACTTTTATATGTATGCTCACATGATTAGTTTGTTTTTCTCACTCTTCTACCATGCATATTTACTACTGAGTTTCTTGATGTTTTGCTTTCCTGAACTATGTTCGTGTTCTTGTTAAGCATGTTTTCTTAAATGCCAAAGTTTTTCTTAGCATGTTCTTCATGCCTTAAAGTGGTTTCCTTTCTTTGATTGTTTCAAGCCCGCCATTGTATTTGCCTGATTCTCATGAGACTCCTTGAGTCTGTTCACTTGCCTTCTCGTTTCTGTGTTTGATTCGATGGGGAAACCCTAGAATTTGGGGGTTTTTCTTGGTAAATTGAATTAGGGTTCCACTTTGGGGACCCTGTACCTTCAGACTCACTATGAGTCTCTGGTTGAACTCGTATTCTTTTGTTTACGATTCTAAACACTTCAATGTTAAACTCTTCTGTATGAATTGTTTGCTTTATATGCAAGAAGCTCCTCTTCCAAGGTTTTTGGTGATTGCTTGATTGATTTTGGATCCCTTTGATAGGTTCTTGATTGATTGCCACTGATTTTCTTTGGTTAAGCCCTCTTTACCTCTTTCTGGTTTGGTTCATTCGATTTAAACTTAGTACTTTGATTTTGTTAATTGTTTGATTGATTCCCTTTCCTTTCTCTTTACAAATCAAGTACTATTGAAACCTTTCCTTAAATATACCTCGTGTATTTTCCCTTCTTATGCTACTGTGAAGGATTTTATTCAAATTTCCTTCCCTTGTTTACACTTTTCCGTTTGAAATTAAATCCCTTGACTAAAAGGAGAATATTTGAGACTGATTTTTTTTAAAAGGGTTTTCTTATCTTTCTTGTTTGCTTCTCTACACTATAAAAGAGGCTACCCTTCTACACTTTTACACACGAACACAGAATACCATCTGAGTTCACAATTCCCTTTCACTCTCTCTTTCTGATACTCACACTGCTGTGGACTTTGCTCGCTTTCTTCTGCATTCATTACTTCTATACCGGTATGTTTCAATTAGTTTTTACGCCCCATGAACAATGTGTTTAATTCTGTCCACATGTTTTCTAGCATATTATAACGTGTTTCCCCTTCTATTACAGTCCAGCATTTAAATAATTTGTGCAGTTGTTTGTTTGTTGTGAATATGATGCTTTATGAATTCCCTTACCCCTTTTACCCATGTGAGTTTATTGTTCAGGGCATAGCAGTACCCCAATATTGCTGTCTATGATCCTGAACTGGGTTCATTTAACTCCTCAACTCAATCAATTCCCACTTCCCATTCTCCCCATTATGTGCTTGAGCCTTGACTTAGGTCTGATAGTGTCCTAATCACTATCCAGACCTTTGTCTGACCATCAAAAGGTCTGCTCCTAACTTGTTCATCTAGCAAGTGGTCAGGGGTATGCCAGCCTACCTTATGGCTAGGTATGACCGCCACTTGTCATGGCCCCTTAATTCCCTTTCACTTTGCACTTACTCCTAGCTATAAGTTCTGCCCCTCTCTTGCAAGCCATGCTTTGGGACCCCTGAGCTCCCTCTGAACTTGGATGCCTGAGGGCTGGCTATTCCACACTGCACCATCCTGTTCATAATGGCATCCTGGGTGTAAGCAATGCCTGGAATCCCTGAGGTTCCTTGAAACTTTGAAACACCCTGGATAATGAGAAGGCTTTGGAGATCTGGACCCCGGAGTTGGTTAAATACATATTATTGGACATTAAGATTGAATTAGGCTGCTTGGATCTAGCTGTTAGGTTTTGATGTATTTCTATTATTTTAGTTGATTCATTGGGTTGTAATAACTTGTATAGAACTCGGGGAATCTAGTAAAAGGGTGTGGGAGGGGTTTTACTTTCTTACGTTAATAAAGGGTAGATATCATGACTTTAGGACTTTAATTTTTTCACTAGAAATACTGTACATAAGATGGTTCGATGTTTCTGATTCAAGTCACCTAGATACCATGCCTATAGGGTTTAACGATTAATTATGATATAAGTCATCTAGAAATCCTGCCTATAGGACCTTAACGTTTATGTAATCAGTGCATATAGAAATCATGACTATAGGGAATGCATATGCATTAGGAAAACTGTAGGGTAATTAAATAATTACCTCTTCTTACCAGTTCTTAACAGACTTTTTTAATCAAATATAGATATCATAGGATTCCGTATCAAGTTCGTCCGATTCTTCTTAAGCAATAACAATCTGTTAACTGGTCTCTAATGTCTTAGTGTTTTCATCCTCAATCTTTTGACAAAACTCTTTTGAATCAGTATACATTTGAGCTCTTCGAATCATCACCTCTTCTGAAATGGTTTCTTTCTAAAATTCTGCCTAAACATTTTCCAACTAAGTTTTGGTCTTCCTGAAATTGTCTTTAAAATAGTTCTGCAGTCTACTCTTTCCTTAAGTATTTCTAACTCTGGAACTCCTTTTATGGTTTATACTAATGATTCTCTTAAAACTTATTTATAAACTGACTGCAGTCTGTACTTTCCGGCATTAGACTACTTTTCTAGAACCAGTACTTTCTAAATCACTCGCTTAAAATACCTTAAGTTCTGACAATTGGATCCAAGTTGCCTAATGTGGGCTTCCTGTCTAAACGTATGTATCGAACCAGTCCGCTCGCTGCTTAATTTTTAATTTTAAAGACTAAACCAGTACGTGTAAAGGCATGCTAAACTATATGTTATCTGATTTACGGGGTTTATGTGAGCCTTACCTGTTTGTCTGTTCATTCCCCCTACTTGTTACTTGTTTTTGAATGTCGATTAGAATTTTGTCCTTTAAACTCCATAAAGGCCCCCATCCCTTTCTTCCCCTTTTAGGATTCGAAGCCCTAATGCCCCGGGACTGATAGCTTGGGACGGGTAATAGCATGCGATAGGCAAACGATACCATTCCGCGCACCAATACCTTAACGGGGTGGGAAAGGGTAGACATGGAGATGATGATTACACGATAACACTATGCGTACAATTGAGTACCAGTGTTGAGCGTATGATCCATGTAATATATAAACGTAGGACGCCCCTCCCTCTTTATTAGTTTAACAATTTTCTGAATCTTAAAAAGCTGTTGCACTTTCGACTTCTGTTTTTCACATAATTTTCAGATTGTCCGCACTAAGTACTTGACTTCTTCCTACTTGCACTTTTAACTAAACTGATCCTTCCCTAAAATTCAGCACCTTTTTTTTAACCTTTTGTGCTCCTTATTTGTAATAGTTTTCTCGTATTTGTAATTCTTGCTTGTTTACTTGTTTGTTTGCATTCAAAGTCACAATTGTAGCATGGCCGGGAACCACACTAGTGGATCTTGAGGGGTGCCTAATACCTTCCCCTCGAGATAATTTCTAGCCCTTACCCAAACTCTGGTTCTTCATCTCGAATTCTTCCTTAAAGTGTCCTAATGCACTATAATCATTAGGTGGCGACTCTTCAAACTGAAAAACCCAATTCTCGCAAGGGAATAGAGTTGTCCTCCCGAATGTCGTATACCCGATTCCGAACTCCGTTTTGGAAGAAAAAGGGGGCGTTGACACTAATGTCCGCAATAACCCCCGCCCAGATCACAGGGGTGAAGGTGTCAATGTGATAGAGATGGATTAAGAATGGGATCCGGAGGGATCAATCGGACTTATCAAAGAGGGTGACGACCCCAAGAAACCCGGAGTCACACTCAATCCCATTATAGTGCAGGTGCAGCCGCAAGTGGAGGTCGAGGTAACATCATCAGTCCCATTTGACGTTGAGGTAGCACCCCCTGCAGTTGCACCAATTCCATTTGAGGTGAAAGTAGCCACACCATTTACAGTGACAGTATCAACCACACCGCCTTTTAGTACCGAGGCTATACCATGGGATTTTGTGGCCGAAGCAAGAAGAAAAGGAAAAACCAAGATGGGGGAATCTGATGCTACACAAGGGATGACTAGGACTGGAAAGGTCTATGCACCCGAGCATTTGGGAGAGTCCAGTAAACATGCCTCTAACAGACCTCCCGTTATTGAAACAGGTCCAGATGACCTTTGGAGGAAAGTACAAGCAAGGGAGTATTTGGTCATCGATCATCTGAACAAGACTCCTGCTCAAATATCTATCCTGTCGCTGCTACAGAATTCAGAAGCACACAGGTTCGCTCTGATGAAGGTATTGGACGAAGCATATGTGCCCAATAACATCACAAGCGGAGAAATGGCTAACATGGTGGACAGGTGGAAAGTCACAAAATCACTTTCCACGAGGATGAGTTGCCGCCTGAGGGTTTGAGTCACAATAAAGCACTGCATATCACAGTGCAATGCGAATACTACTTCATTACCAGGGTCCCGATCAATGGGGGATCCAGTCTCAATATTTGCCCATTGACAACACTGAAGAGATTGGGCAAAGGCCTACACGAGATACGAGAAGGGACCATGAACGTGAATGCATTTGATGGGTCTTAGAGAGCTACCATCGGGGAAATTAATCTCTGTCTACAAATGGGGCCTATGTGGTTTGATGCCGAGTTTCAGGTGTTGGACATATCTACATCCAACAATCTGCTGTTGGGACAACCATGGATACACGCCGCTAGGGCTGTGGCATCAACTTTGCATCAGGCAGTGAAGTTTGAGTGGAACCATCAGGAGGTGATTATCCATGGAGACGGGAGCAACCCTATTTACACCCGTTAGACTATTCCGATGGCCGAGAATAGGAGAAAGCTAGGCGGAGAAACTTGTCATCACATCGAGCGGGTCAATGCAATCGATAAAGATAAGTGGTAGGATAGCAAGATAGCAAGCATGCTGAACTGGGGAGGGTATGAGCCTGGCAAAGGTTTTGGCAAAAATCTTCAGGGCATTTCCAAGCCAATACAGCCGAAGCGTCATGGCACTACTTTTGGCCTGGGATATCAATACACCTGGCAAGAATACAATGACTGGTCACCACTATGGCATGGTCCGTACTATCCATTGGAGCAGCCTATACCGCACTTGAGTCAGACCTTCCAACAGGCCGATATCATATGGGGATCGGAGGAGGAAGAAGCACTGGCAGCCTTAAGGAACCTGTTCTTGGAGGATGAGGACATGGACTGTTGTGTAATTGTTGAGGAGGAGAAGGAGGAAGGCCCTACCATCCGAGCTGTGGAAAGAGGATCATTCCTCAAGAATTGGACTGTCAGACCATCCAGGGCCCGACGAGTCCTGGGGTAGCCAGGCTGAACAACATTGTTTTGTTTATTTTCTAAGAAAAATGATTTCCCTTTTTTGCATTTTGTTTTAAATAATATTTCCAATGTTCCGAAAACATTGTTTGAATTATTGAAAATCGCTTTTATGCTTCAATATTTATTATTACCATTTTTCTCTCATATCTTTGTCTATACAGCATTACTATTTCCTGTCTCGATGAACCAACAACTGTGACATGTAATGAGACGACGCAATAAAATGATAGTGATTCAGAAGAAGAAGATGTCATACCCGAGGAAATTGTCAGAGAAGTAGAAGACTTTGAGAACAAGCCCAAGTCCAATCTAGACGAAACAGAAATAATCAACTTGGGAGACTCTGAAACTGTCAAGGAAACCAGCATCAGCATCCACTTGTCGCCATCAGAAAAAGAAGAGTACACACAATTCTTGAAAGGATATGAGGACATCTTTGCATGGTCATACGATGATATGACCGGGTTAAGTACATCCATTGTGTCTCACAAGTTGCCCACAAACCCAGCGTGTCCACCAGTAAAACAGAAACTCAGGAAATTCAAGCCTGACATGAGTCTGAAAATCAAGGAGGAGGTTACTAAGCAGATCAAGGACAAGGTCCTCAGGGTGGTCGAATACCCAACTTGGCGAGCCAACATCGTGCCAGTTCCAAAGAAGGATGGGAAGGTCAGGTTCTGTGTTGATTATCGGGATCTCAATAGGGCCAGCCCAAAGGATGATTTCCCGCTTCCAAATATACACATCCTAATCGACAATTGGGCCAAGCATGAACTCTAGTCGTTTGTGGATTGTTTTGCCGGTTACCATCAGATCTGGATGGAAGAAGAGGACGCCGAGAAAATGGCTTTCATTACACCATGGGGAGTATACTGTTATAAGATGATGCCATTCGGTCTAAAGAATGCTAGGGCCACCTACATGAGGGCTATGACTACCATTTTTCATGACATGACACATAAGGAGATCGAGGTATATGTGGACGACGTCATCATCAAATCCAAGAAAGCCACATATCATATTGCCGATTCGAGGAAGTTTTTTGACAAACTACGGAAATACAACTTGAAACTACACCCCGCAAAATGCGCTTTCGGGGTTCTGCCGGAAAGTTACTTGGGTTTATTGTCAGCCGCCGAGGGATAGAACTGGATCCGTCAAAAGTCAAAGCCATCCAGGAGCTACCGCCGCCGAAGAATAAGAAAGATGTAATGAGTTTTCTAGGACGGCTAAACTACATCAGCCGATTCACAGCCCAGTCCACAGTTATATGTGAGCCTACTTTCAAGATGTTGAAGAAAGATGCTGCAACTAGTTAGACCGAAGATTGCCAAAAGGCTTTCGCATAGATCAAGGAGTACTTATTGACACCACTAGTCTTGGACCCGCCAGAGCCAAGTAGACCCTTGCTACTCTACCTTATAGTATTGGATGGAGCCTTCCGCTGCATTCTGGGGTAGCACGATGAGACAGGGAGAAAGGAACAAGCTATCTATTACCTGAGTAAGAAGTTCACTCCATATGAGGCGCGGTACTCTCTATTGGAACGTACCTGCTGCGCTCTAACTTGGATAACTCAGAAGCTGAGGCATTACTTTTGTGCCTACACAACATACCTCATACCAACGATGGATCCCTTGAAATATATCTTTCAGAAACCCATGTCCACTGGCAAGCTGGCTAAGTGGCAAATCTTGTTGAGTGAGTTCGACATTGTTTATGTGACTCAGAAAGCAGTCAAGGGACAGACATTGGCAGGTCATCTTGGTGAGGACCCCGTGGAAGGAGAATACGAACCCCTGAAAACGTATCTTTCCGATGAAGAGGTGCTATTCATAGGAGAAGATATTGCTGAGTCCTACGACGATTGGAGAATGTTCTTTGACAGAGCAGCAAATTTCAGGGGAGTCGGCATTGGAGCTGTCTTGGTATCGGAAACTAGCCAACATTATCCGGTATCTGCTAAACTCAGATTTCCCTGCACCAACAACATGGCAGAGTATGAAGCCTGCATACTAGGGCTCAACATGGGCATCAACATGAATATTCAGGAGCTGCTGGTAATCAGTGATTTAGATTTGCTTGTGCAACAGGTACAAGGAGAATGGGCCACAAAGAATTCCAAGATATTGCCATATCTGCACCATGTGCAGGAATTGAGAAAGAGGTTCACGAAGATAGAGTTTTGGCATGTTCCTAGTATTCAAAACGAATTTGCCGATGCATTGGCCACTTTGTCATCCATGATACAGCATCCCGACAAGAACTTCATCGATCCCATCCTAGTAAGGATCCATAGCCAGCCGGCGTATTGTGCCCATGTTGAAGAAGAAACAGACGGGAAGCCTTGGTTTCACGATATCAAAGAACATTTGGCAAAGGGAGAATATTCGGAGCATGTGAATCTTACTCAGAAACGTACGCTTTAGAGGCTGTCCAACAATTTCTTCCACAAAGGAGGAACCTTGTACAGAAGAACCCCTGGTCTGGGATTGCTAAGGTGTGTCGACGCAAAAGAGGCTTCTAAGCTACTTGAGGAGATACATGCTGGGACCTATGGCCCGCATATGAACGACTTTGTCTTGGACAAGAAGATACTTAGGGCCGGTTATTTCTGGTTGACCATGGAGACATATTGCGTCCGGTATATCCGAAAATGCTACCAATGCCAAGTACATGCCGATAAGATAAAGGTGCCGCCAAATGAGCTCAATACAACAAGCTCACCTTCGCCATTCGTCGCCTGGGGAATGGATGTCATTGGTCAAATCGAGCCCACCGCCTCAAATGGGCATCGGTTCATCTTGGTAGCTATTGATTACTTCACCAAATGGGTCGAAGCAGCATCTTACAAGGCAGTAACTAAGAAGGTCGTAGCAGATTTTGTCCGCGACCAGATTGTTTGCCGGTTCGGAGTTCCAGAATCAATCATCACTGACAATGTCTCCAATCTCAACAGCGATCTGATGAAGACCATGTGTCAGACTTTCAAAATCGAGCACAGGAAATCCACAGCCTATAGACCTCAGATGAACGAAGCTGTAGAAGCCGCTAACAAGAATATCAAGAAGATACTGAGAAAGATGGTAGAAAAGTACAAACAATGGCACGAGAAGCTGCCATTCGCTTTATTGGGATACCATACCACAGTCCACACATCAACCGGGGCAACTCCCTACTTACTGGTTTATGGTACTGAAGTTGTTATTCCCGCTAAAGTGGAGATCCCTTCTCTAAGAATCATACAAGAAGCTGAGCTCCGCCACGCAGAATGGATAAGGAGCCGTTATGAGCAGCTAGCCCTCATAGACGAAAAAACGATGAATGCAGTGTGTCTTGGGCAACTCTATCAGAACAGAATGTCCAAAGCCTTCAACAAAAGAGTCAAGCAGAGACAGTTCACACTGGGGCAGCTTGTGTTGAAGAAGATCTTTCCACATCAAGATGAAGCCAAAGGGAATTTCTCTCCCAACTGGCAAGGCCCTTACATGGTTCACAGAGTATTGACAGGAGGAGCTCTCATACTTGCAGAAATACATGGTTCACAGAGTATTGACAGGAGGAGCTCTCATACTTGCAGAAATGGACGGAGAACTCTGGCCAAAGCCGATCAACTCAGATGCAATCAAACGATACTATGTGTAGATATTTATGTTTTCACAAAATGAGGTAAATTGAACTACGCTCGACCTGATTCCCGTTTAAGAGGGGATACGTAGGCAACCCTGTGGGTTTGGTCACAATTCAGTAAAAATCCTATTTTTTCCCCACAATCAGAAACTGGGAAAAATTTTGAGGAGGACCCTCAAAATTCCGAAGCAATTTCAGCCGATTGCAGCTTGTGCAGTAGTCAGACGTGTCCATCTAACTAGGGTAGAATTTCGAGGAGGACCCTCAAAATTCTATAGCAGGAGAGGTTACGATGTCTCGGATCGTGTCACAGTCACTGGTTCATCTAACCGATTTCTAAAATAATATATTTTTATTACGTCTTCAAAAACTATGCATGCTTGCTTGTAAAATGACTCTGTTTAGCCACCGCTAGTCCCGAATGATTTGAACAGGACCTTCGGACCAAGCAAAGCAAGCCAAGCAAGCCGACAGAGGCATAAACCGACCTCCCCCTTTACAGAACTCACGATTTTTCTTTGGATGCAGGAGCGAAGAATATACATGCCTCCAAGTGACAATCTTCATAACAACCTTGATACTGAAATCTATTACCAGCTAAGAAAACTCTGCTACCACCTGCTATTTATTCTATTTTGCATGGGACTAAGCCCTGTCCCGAATTTTGCATGGGACTAAGCCCTGTCCCGAATCTTGCATGAACTAAGCCCTGTCCTGAATCTTGCATGATACTAAGCTATGTCTCCATATGCATGAGGCTAAGCCCTTCCTCCAAAACTGCATAAGGCTAAGCCCTGCCTCCATTTTTCATAAGGCTAAGCACTGCCTTCCATTTGCATGGGACTAAGCCCTGTCCCGAATCTTGCATGAGACTAAGCTCTGTCTCCATCTGCACGAGGCTAAGCCCTGCCTCCATTTTGCATAAGGCCAAGCACTGCCTTCCATTTGCATGGGACTAAGCCCTGTCCCGAATCTTGCATGAGGCTAAGCTCTGCCTCCTATCTTGCATAAGGCCAATCATCACCTTTATTTGTCGAGACTAAGCACTTTCTCTCCAGCACTATCTATTTGCTCCTCTTTCGGGCTAAGCTCTGCCCTCAACCTCACAAGATTAAGCCTTGTCTTGTTGATTTTAGCATCATATTATTGCATCTCATGGGCTGAAATATCGCCAACTTGTCCAAAGGTGTCATTGTCTAAAGGCATCATCCTCATAGCCAGAAGACACCATGCCATGGCCTGAGGATCTCTCAAATTTGCATATCATTATTCAAAGGCGTCATGGTTCGGCGGCACCATTTTCATGGCCCGAGAACATCATTTCACGGCCTGCGAATCCCCCACCGAATAATTCATGGCCCAGGACATCATGGTCTAAGGACGTCATCCTCAACCGTCCAAAGATAATCTTTCATGGTCTAAAGGGAATTTGCATCATCTATATACTCGCATGCATTGTGTTTTAATCTTTGCAGGTAATCCAGGAGGTAACCGTTCTTCGAACAGGAGCAGCCCTTCGCTCCGGTTTCCGCTCATACCATTTTTACTTTGCCAATATAACCGACCATCAATTACCCACCTTACTCTATGATATCCAGCTATCTGCCCTAGAATACATCCGTTACACCCCAGACTCACTACCATAACTCTGTCCGACATCACCCATCGCAAAAGAACCTTTGTTGAGACTAGCTACCATTCCTATAATAACTCCATCGGCTTCATTCACTGGTGGGTCCAGAACTATACATGGCCTGATTATTGTAAAACCAGGGATATGTAGGCAGCTCAAAGACCAAGGTTCGGCCTCTATTTTTCAAAACATCCCACTCGGTCAAAATTGGTCATCATTTCTTTACCCGACAACTCTTTCATCCTTCCCGGATAAAGAGGGGCAGCTATTGATACCCAATTTTTCCCTATAATATTTTTTCAAAATGCATATATACCTCCAAAACTATGCATTAGCATCAATTAATATTTTTCCATAATTTCTGCATTTTTAAGGGTTATAATTAATTTATCCCAGTATTTTTATTTATATAAACAATTACTAATTGCATCACAAATAGTTTTATAATAATTTTGTGGCTTAATTTTATCATTTTCATTTGTACTAAGTTTTAATTATTTCACAAATAACCATATTTGCATTTTTGGGGTTATAATTGCAATGACTTTGCAATTATAGCCCATGCGTGCATTATTACATTATTTTACCAGAAAATAGCTTTTTGTATTTTTTAAATACTAAGTAATTGTTTTAAAACATTTGTAGGCATGAAAATTATTTTTATAATTTGTTAATTATTTTTAAATTTTTTTTATCAATTAAATAGGTATTAACAAATGGTCCTTTTTATTTCGGACCTAGCCTAATTAAACCAAGCCCAAACCAAATTAAAACTTAGCCCAATTAAGTCCAACCCGCCCCAACCCAGAACCAATCGTGACCGTTGATCTCTAAGATCAACGGTCCATATTACCTTTCCTTTTTTATCCCTGAAGACCCCTAAACCCTAGTCATTTGTCACCACCGGCCGCCTGAAACCCTCGCTTCTCTAGCTCTCTCTGAGACCAAACTCTAACCCTAGCCGCCGCCACCCAAAACCAGCCCTAATCCCTCCGATTCTCACTCTATCCGCGGATTTCTATGGGTGCTCGATTTTGTGATTTCATGGAAAGATCTCGAAGAGATCTAGTCCAGATCTTGTTCAAAACTCTCTAAGAGTCCAGCTATGGTTCGTGTGCTACTCTCTCGATGTTTTATGGTTCAAATCTCTGGTTCAAAGCCAGATTCTCTTTACCCCTCCCCTTTTCCTCAAAACCCTAATCTTTGAACATGCATCCGTCCAGATCTTTGTAGATCTGAAACGATTCGAGCATTATTTGGTGTTTTCCCTCGAATTTTTTTTGTTTTGGTTAACTGCTTCGATTTCATTTACCTTCTTCTAAAAACTAGGGTTAATCCTGAGTTTCTTCAATAGTTTTTAACTTTCAAATGTTGAATCTGACTATCTCTTTACATGTTTGATTAATTTTCGTGTATATGCTCAAACCCTAGATGTTCTTGTTTGCGGCACTGATCTCTTCAATCTTTTTTTTTCGTTGTTGTGTTTATTTCTGTGAACCAGTTATATTGATTGATCCTAGTTTAAGTTTTGAATAATTCATTCCTGTTAAAATCAATATTCATTAGGATTTTTACTGATTGATTTCTGTTAGGGATTCGAATAATCTTCTAAAGTAATATTTTCTGGGATTTTTATTTGTTTCCTTATTTGTGACCTTGATTAATTATACTTGCCTTAATTAATTATCAGTATGGTTGTGGATTTGATTGACTCCCTATATGGTATGATATTGATTACTTGCCTTATTTGAGCCCTAGTTCTGTACCGTTAATTGACTCTCCTCAATTTAAGGGGTCTCTTCCGGATTTTCCATAGGAATTGATCCCCTAATTGGCTGATTGATTTTATTTGATTGTTTTACAGACTGTGATTTCTTCTTTACCTTATTTGTTTTACCACACTAAGTGCTATATATACCCTCTCATTCTGATTCTTCAAACACAAATAATAGTTCAAAAACACACCCACACACAAACTCTGCTCTCATCTCTCTCTGCTACTTGTGTTCATTGCTTGTCTAGTTGGCTGAAAGCCAAGACTAGACTGTTGAATCCTGCCTACTTTACCTTCTGCTTCTGCTTCCTTTACTGGTATGCTCTCACTATTGCCATTCAATTAAACCTATGTGTTTCTCTTACAATCAGTATGCCTTCTTCTGAACCTTTATGTTTTCCTGCTCAGCATGTTTACTACTATTTTAATTCAACTATGTGTCTTGTTATCAACATGTTCACTTTCTTGTTATTAAACCAGTAGAATCTCTATATCAGCCTGCCTATCTTTAATTAAACCTATGTGCTTCATATTGCTCCTAATCAGCATGTGTACTGTCATTCAATCAGACTATACGCTTCCTGCTATTCAATATGTTCCCTTATAATTAACATGCCTTCTTTCTGCTTAATCAAACTGATGTGTCTGTTGCAATAGTATGTCTACCTATATGTTTACTGCCATAGCATGCCTACTTCTATTTGATTGAACCTATATGTCTTGTTTTCAACCTGTTTACTCCTGTTTTAGCTAGACCTATGTGCTTCTGCTTTCAGAAAATCTGTATACTTGCCTATGTCTAAACTGGACCTATGACTACTTCTCCACTAGCATGCTCTTAAAATGTTCACTTTTCACAATATGAATTCCCAACCCCACTTTCCCTCTGTATGTGACTGAATACTCACCTAGTGGCAGTTAATTAACTAAGTTGAAACTCTAAGTTACCCTGTTTCTGTATACTATTTGACTGCTGGGACCTTTGTTTGAGTTACAATGATTGAATGACCCTGTTTGCTCCTTACTTCCTGAAAATCCAAAACTATTTTTTAAAAACTATCTCCTGTTTTCAACTCCTATTCTTAGAACACCTAGGGTCTTGCCCCTTTAGTGCGAGCATTGCTTAGGAGTCCATAAGACTCCTCTGAACTTTGATACACTGGAGTTGGCTTTCCAAACTTGCTCACAAAGGGTTACTTTGAGAGTTTTTCTGGTGTGAGCATTGCCCGGGGTCCCTGAGGCCCTTGGGAACTTTGACACACCAGGATACTATTGGGTGCACTATGAGGTTATGGCATTTTTTGACTGATTGAAGGCCTGGTATGCCAGGTTTATCCTTTGGGCTTATATTCAGGCTCCCTATAGTTGTAACAATTTCACTTTTATAATTCATTATTGATGTTGGTCTGTAATAATAATTTCTTGTAAACAGATATTGGGGAAATTAGTATAAGGAGGGATTCTTATACATATCCTGTTGGGAAAGGGTAGATACCATGCCTATAGGTTATTACAATATTTGTTTATTTAGATGCCACGCCTATAAGTTGTTACAATTGTTTGCTCATTTTGAAATCATGCGTACATGGTTCCAAAAAAAAACTGATCCTACATTCTAGATAGCATGCATGTAAGTTTGCTGCGATGTTTATTTAGATACCATGTCTATCGGAGGTTTTTAAAATTAATCCGTCCTACCCGTAAGTTTGAAAAGAATCAGCTTCTGCATACTAACAAGGTTTAAATCAGTCTTCTGCATATTTTAAAACCAATTGCTGCATTTAGATGCCATGCCTATTGGATTCTAAAACCAATTTCTGCATTTAGCTGCCAGTATTTATAAGACTAAAATCAGTCATTACACCCAAGCAGCATGTCTATAGGACTTGATAAACTCAAACTTTTTTAAACTGATTCCCAGAATTTTGATTGCATTTAGACAACATGTTTATAAGGTATTATAGATCTACGCCTAGGCAAGCCTATAGGTAATCAAGGTCTAATAAAAACCGTGGAACTATGCATTGCTTATTTGTGACTGCCCAGATGCAACAGGTTCTAAAATCAGTTGGCAAACTGATTAGGTCATTAACGCTTCGCCTTAACACAATGCTGCGTATTCTCTGCTTGTCATGCCCATCTAGATATCCTGTTCTAGGACCTTTCTGAAATATCTGAAATAAGCTGTTTGAGACGTGCTAATTGTCTGTTTATTTGTGGAGGTAAACATGAACCCCTTAATTATTTTTTTTACTTGATAGTCCTGCTTGTTTTTTGTTGTCGCTTAGATTTTCCCTTTTAAACACTTCAGGAGAGTCTAGAACTGCCTAAATTAGAGGTCCTAATCACCTCCAGGGTCATAAGGAAGGGACGGGTAATGCACGCATAGAGTTCGTTAATAAAAAATCGCTTAAATAACCACATAGGGGAGGGTAATTGGGTAGTAAAAGGATATGATGACCTGTGCGCTAATGCCACGTGTGACCCCTCTAATTGAGGAAGGCTTACCGGGTATTGTACAGATGTGATCCTATACGCTAACAAACTTAGGACTTCCCTTATCTTGTTTACATATGTTTGCTTAGACTGCTTATCTGTTAAAATTCCTTTATCTTATATGTGTGCTTAGACTGCCTATCTGATAAATGACTAATTCACATAATTCATGTTCGGCCGGGACCCACCATTGTAGACCGCGAGGGGTGCCTAGCACCTTCCCGTCAAGGTTATTTCGATCTCTTACCCAAGTCTCTGGTAATGCAAACCGGTTTCATGAGTTATTTGCTCTAGGTGCCCTAATGCACCTTAAATCCGTTAGGTGGCGACTCTTCAAATTCAAATATCCAATTCCCGAAAGGAAATGAGTTGTTCCCAATGAATGTCGAAACCCGGACTCCGTGAGGAAAAAGGTGGCGCGACATCATGGCGACTCAGCTGGGGATATTTTAGGCTCTTACCATAACGAACTTGTTTTGTGAATTAGTCTTGAGCATGCTTTATTCTGTTAATACATGTGCACCCTTTCCCTTTCCCCTTTAATTGGATTTAATTGCTCATTTCTCAAGCAATTATGATTTCCTTTATTTCCTGAAACTGACCTATCTCCTTGTTTTTTTGTAACTGTTTTTCAATTATTTAAATACTGCTTTTATCATTTTTAAACGTGCATATACTTGACAACATGCTATTTATTGTTGCATAAATCATGCTCAGCATCATATTCCACTCTGCGTAATTAATCCTATAGCGACGCTTGATGAGTGTTTGCGCTCTTCCTATATATCACCCTTTTAAATTCGAAAAGGCGTATTTGCGGTAAAATTCGGGGCGTTCACTTCCACCATTTCTTTTGGACGAATTTTAGGGTTTTCCTCCACTCTCTTAAGACCTCCAACTCCTCCCATCTTCAAGGTAAGCAATCCCCATTATCTTGGTGTGAATTCCATCATTTCTACACTAGTATTGATGAATATACACATAAAATACTTATATCTTCAAGAGATTTCTTCAAGAACTCAAAGGGGGGTTTTGCAAGATTTCTTCCAAAAAGTTAATCCTACACCCTTAGACTTACATGTATGGATTTATTAAGGGAATATGAGTATGAATAAGTATTGGAACTCTTGGTGTACATGGTAAAAATCAGAGGGCTCGATTTTATGATCACTAGGGCGCCTCGAAGAGACCACCCCTGGAAGGCTCGAAGTCTAGCTCGGAGTTCGCCCCCAAGGGTTCATAATGATCGACCACGAGGCAGTGCAAACCAGCGGCTACGACGCAGTAGCGGGAAGTTCCCAAGGCACATGATTAAAGCTGACCTAGCCTACTAGGCTAGTTCAAGCCCGTACATGGCATTAAATGGTTATGCCAACCTCATGTCCTTTTAATAAATGCATTTTGTACCATGTTAAGATTCCCCTCATCTATAAAGGGGAACATTTTGTAAAGTGAGAAAATATACAACACACTACATTCAATACAAGAACATTCTCTGCTCTCTAGCTCAAACACATCCTCTTGGTTTCATTATTTACATTTATTGCTTATATTCATTGTGTTCTATTAATTGTTCATTGTTTATTGTTCATTATTGATCATAAAGATCCGCCATCGCAGCTCTCATAACTATTAATTCTTCATCGACTGCCCTTCGCCGGGCATCCGACTCAACCTTGAGGCCCCGTATACGCAAGCTCGAGGCCTCGATTCCTAGACATTCGGTTTGATTATTACATTGTCTACAAGCTCTCATATTACTTTCTAATCCTTCACTTAGCATCTATTGCCTAACAACTAGCATAAAAATAAATTACGTATTTTTAGAACCACAAAATCAAATCTAATTGTTATTACCATTTTCAAGGTAAACAGTTTGCGCCCACCGTGGGGCTAAAAATAATAGTGATTGTTTTCTTGCTGGTTTACTACATAACGCAAGTTATCTTTCACACTTTTTCTTGTCCAAGATCTTTGATTTCAGGTCAAAATGTCTAACTCAGTAAACGCACATGAAAACAACAATCTTGAGGACCATGGAGAAAATGGTGTAGCTGTTCCAGGTGTTAGTGTACCACCACGAAACCCTGAGGATGCACCAAAACCAATTCCCGTGGACGTGGTCTTGCGCGACGCTCAACACGTCGTAATAAGCTCCCACACCAACAGGAGCATACACCAAGGAGATCAACAAGAAGCTCAAAAAACCCCAGGTCAGGAAGAACAAGGGGTTAGCCTTCACGTCATCTTCCAGATGTTACAAGCACAACAACCGGCGATTGCTCAGCTGCAAATCCACCGAAAAACTCCCAGCACGGTAGCACCGGAAACGGCTCCCCGAGCCGAGCAGGTACCAAAAAGATCAAGCAACAACGTGTTGGCAGCCGACCCCGCCATCATAAAGATGCTCGAGGACCTCACAAAGAAGATCAATTCAGGTGAGAAGAAGATAGAAGCCAATGTCAAGAAGGTAGAGACCTACAATTCTAGGGTCGATCAAATTCCGGGCGCACCCCCGATCCTGAAGGGTGTAGATTCGAAGAAGTTCGCACAAAAGCCGTTCCCACAGGAGGCGGCCCCAAAACCCATTCCAAAGAAGTTTAGAATGCCCGACCTTCCGAAGTACAACGGAACCTTGGACCCCAACGAGCACGTCACTTCTTACACTTGTGCAGTGAAGGGTAACGACCTAAAGGACAAAGAGATCGAATCTGTCCTACTAAAAAAGTTCGGAGAGACGCTTTCAAAAGGGGCAATGATGTGGTATCACAACATACCCCGCAACGACCGAAGGCTGGATCAAGGCCAGAATCCTCGGGGACTTGTTAGCAGAGCTGGATTCGATAGGCACACAGGGCCGACAGAGGCAACCCGCTTGTCGGAATACAATTTCAACATCGACATTTCAGACATCGTATTCGCCATCAGTAAAATCAGAGACACCAGGTGGCCAAGGCCTGTACAATCAGATCCATCGCAAAGGAACCATAACTTAGTGTGTGAATTTCACAACACACACGGTCACAGGATAGAGGATTGCCGACAACTCCGGGAAGAAGTAGCCCGACTACTCAGCAAAGGTCACCTCCGAGAATTCCTTAGCGACCGAGCCCAAAATCAGTTCCGAGAAAGAGAGGCGACCAAGAAGAGTGAAACAAACGAGCCACAACATGTCATCCACATGATCTTCGGAGGTATCGATGCTCCATAGGAACCCATGGTCAGGAGAGCAAAAATATCCATCACTAGGGAAAAGCGAACTCGAGGTTACATACCCGAGGACACCCTAACATTCAGCGATGAAGACATGATCTATCTCAGCCCCATAATGATGCATTGTTAATTTCTTTTCTTGTAAATACATTTCAAATTAAGCGTGTGCTTGTGGATCCAGGTAGCTCGGCCAACATCATCAGGTCGAGGGTGGTGGAGCAACTCGGACTGCTTGACCAGATCGTTCCCGCCTCTCGAGTCCTCAATGGATTCAACATGGCGAGCAAAATAACGAAAGGAGAAATCACCCTCCCGGTTAACGTGGCAGGCACAACCCAAAATGTCAAGTTTCATGTCATCGAAGGGGACATGAGATACAACGCCTCGCTCGGAAGGCCGTGGATACACTGCATCAGAGCAGTACCATCCACCCTCCATCAAATGATGAAATTTCCGACAAAGGATGGGATAAAAATCATCTACGAGGAACAACATGCAACAAAAGAGATGTTTGAAGTGCACGACGTGGCACCGGCGCCAATACCTCCACCATCAAAGGAGCCAAAGGATAAGCAAACAGTAAAATATCAATAACAAGCTATATTCTCAGCTACACACGAATAACTAGCAAAGGATCGTGCCGTGTCCTAAAAGCAAATGTTCGAAGCACATGCTCAAGGCGCCATCGACACTAAGGTATAATTATCTCCCTTTATAGTTACATTTCACACTAACCTGTGTGCAGGTATCCGATCGAAACAGCCGAAGCGCTTTCCAACTTGAAGGCCTTAGGTTCCAAAAGCATACGTTGCACTCTTTTTATTCGACCGGGTTTTTATCCCAAGAAGGGTTTTACCGGCAAGGTTTTTAACGAGGCAACATCTATATGCTACCTAAGGAAGACTCAACAAGTATTCAAGGCTTCTCTTCAAATCAAACTCGAATACTGGGGGACATCCCCCCGGAAAGTCACCTCCTCGGAGAAGCCAAGATGTGCTAAATAGGGTCTCGATAGGAAAATGATGTACCGGGCCAAACGGTCGAACGAACCGTGTCCGTATAGAATAACCGAGCCCTTGACAGCAAAAACGTGTATACTTGTACCAAGTAATCAAAGAATAATTTCCCCTCCATCAAAGCATTTCGCGTTTCAAAGAAGTTCGCTATTTCTTACAAAAACGGCTCCAGAGCCAAAAACATCCCGAACACTCGGGGATTGGCGTCAAAAACTCAAAGCCGTCTGACCTCAGGGTCGGAAGCTTCGAAATTGTAAGCCCTCAATAAGGCAACTTCAAGTCTAGAAAAATGGCTCCAGGGCCAAAAAACGTCCTGAACACTCGGGGACTAGCGTCGAAAACTCGAAGCCGTCTGACCTCCGGGTCTGAAGCTTCGAACTTGTATGCCCTCCATGAGGCAACATCAAGTCTACAAAAATGGCTCCATAGCCAAGAAAACTTTCAATGTCTCGGGGACTGTCGCCAATTGCCATCCCATTGACTTATCAAAAACCCGAGGCCATAAGACCCCATGTGGGCAACTTCGGTCTCGTAAGACCTATATAAGGCAACAATGATATCTATAAGACCTCAAGAAAGGCATGACTATACTTGTACCAAGTAACAATATCTGTAAGACCTCAAGCAAGGCATGAACCATACTTGTACCAAGTAACCAAAACTGTAAGACCTCAAGCAAGGCATGAACCAAGTAACCAAAATTGTAAGACCTCAAGTAAGGCATGAACCATACTTGTACCAAGTAACCAAAACTGTAAGACCTAAAAGTAAGGCATGTAAAAATTTATAAGACCTTAGAAAAGGCATAATCCCGATCTTAAAGTTAAGGCTATCTATCGAACTTATAAGACCCCTAAAAAGGCATACCCTCGATATAGACACCGAAAACTACTTCACGCGGGGACTGAAAGGCTCCGGCCAAACACAATGACTACGGTCACAAGGCTGTGCAAGACAAACTAACACGACTCGGGGACGCCCAACCATCACGATAAAATCACAGGCCTTTAATTACTTCGAAAAGAACCGGTTAAACAAGGCTACCCTCGACATAGGCAAAAGAGCTTCGACCATGTTAGCTCCAAACTATAGGCTACGAAACACTCAGCCACCGAACAAAACCTCCTGATGTGCTCGTTCATCGCCACATAACGACTCACAATCGAGGTTTTTATCGAACCGTCGAAGAGTTAGGCAAACACAATTTCAAAAAAAAGTGTCGGTAACGAGGGAAAAATAAAGCCTATATTAGAGGTCGTACCGACCCAATGCGTAAGATCCACTGCCGCAAGCACATGTAAAAGGTCGTACTGACCCAATGCATAAGAGCCACTATCGCCAGCCCATATAAAAGGTCGTACCGACCCAATGCGTAAGAGCCTAAGGGCTAGCTTAAAATTCAAAACTTGAAGATCAATAAACTAAAGTTGAAACCTGACTTGAAGATCGAACCCAAACACAGTCAAGAATGCCAAAAGGCAAACGCGTAAGAGCCTACAGGCCAGCCCGACGAGTCTCGGGGCCGTATTGAAAGCCTAAGGGTTTTTTACGCCAAGTCCCAATTTATCCGGCCAATCATTGACAAAGCGTCGAAATTCAAAGCAAAGAAAGACGTGGACATGCAAAGAAGAATGGAACCAAAAGTTTTCCTTCTATAATTACATAAGGCTTCACTTACAAAGTCTTCTAGGAACACCATACACAAGATTGAAAAGAAAAAAGCCTAAGCCTACGTCCCCCCGGGGACTATGGCCAGTCGGCCTCTCTCTTGCTATCTTCAGCATCGGACAAAAGGAACTTAGCATCATATTCGTCCGCCTTTGCCTGCTTTATCTCTTCCGAGAGGTCAAAGCCCCTAGCGTGGATCTCCTCGAGGGTTTCCCTTCGAGATTTGCACCAAACATACTCCTTGCTTCTGCTCTCACGGTCAAGAGCCCCTCTCAGCTCAGCTCGAGCATCAGTAGCGTCCTTCAAATAGGCGGCCACTTTCTTATCAGCCTTAGTTCAGATCGCTTCGGCTTCAGCCCGAGCATCCACAACTCCAGCCTTCATCTTCAGAAGCTCAGACTCGAGCCCTGTAATCATGTTCGTTCAGACAGAGTTGTTCTCACGAGCGTTGCGGAGTTGCACTTCGAGGGCGGAAGCCTTGGCCAAAGCATCCTTCTTAGCCGCAACCTGGGCGTCCACCCGAGCCTTTAGCTCATCGCACTCACACTTGGTTTGACCAACTTCACTCCAAAGGCGTTCCAGGTCCTCTGTCTTTTTCTGCAACTGAAGAAAACGAAACATTAGCCTCAGAAGATAGAAGAAGAAACACGCACTCCCTTGGAACAAAAATTACCTGCTCCTCGAGGTAGCTTTCGTAGTCCAGACTTCGACTCGCCTCATACCGCAAGTGTGCCAACTTGTCTTCTCTCTCATCACAAAGAAGCCTGAGGGATTTCTCCCCATCCACGACTTTTCGCAGCCTGGCCTCACAACGAAGCAGCTCAGACTTGAGCTTGTTAAAAGCCTATGAAGGAGAAACTCGATAAGAGAGAAAAAAATTGCAAAAGCTAAAGAACCGATGCGATCGGCTAAAACTCACCACAGAGTAGAGCCGCTGAGCTTCCTCAAAAGTCGAGCGCACATCTACTAGTCTGGCTCCATCAACCCTAGTAAAACCGCTCCCGGTTGGGATACAGTCCCTCGATATATGCGGCTCCTGGCTTCGAGCATCCCTCGAAGTACCTTCGACGGGAGAAGAAGTCGGCGGCGGAGGAGGGACTGTTTTTCCAAAGCCAGAGATCTCGGGCGCTGCAAGCTCGGCTGATGCATCCTCTCTGAGCCTCCGGGCTGGACTCATCCTGCTATAATCACCGTCGCCCTGGGAGGGCCCTTTTCGATTATTATTACTATTCCTCAGCCCAGAAGCTGACGACCCTTCTCCCTCTCCGAGAGGACACGATCTCACCTCAAAGAATTCCCCAATGCCTACGATGACAGAGTTAGTACGCATAAAAAGAAAGCGCCTTTCAAAAGAGGAGCAAATCACATAGCACGTACCGTGGTGTTTTGCCTCCCATCTACCCTTAAACAAATCTTGCCACTTACATTCATCATAAGAAGAGTGAGTCGCAACTTCCAAGCCTAATCCGTCAGGTCGGGGACCTCGTATGGCATCCATGGAATTGCTGCAGAAAGGGAAAGAAAGGCATATTTACGGAGCCTGCCTCCGCCATAAACAAAACAACGAAGGCACAAGTGTACCACTTACGTGTAAAATTTCATTCCTCGGGAAATGGCAGAAACTCCGCGGGGATAATGTCAACAGTCTGTACTCGAACGAATCGGCTCATCCATCCTTAGTCCCCATCTTCTTCATTATCGACAACAAAAGGCCTGGTGGATCGGTATCGTAGGGTTAACAGGCCTCGATGGTGAAAAGGCCGGTACAGCCCGATGAGACGACTAAGGGTAAACTCAAGCCCTGCTTCCTCCGCAAAAAATTTCATCATCAATACTATCCTCCAAAATGACGGATGAACCTGTGCCAAAGTAGCCCGATACTTTCGACAGAAGTCGAGCACAACCCTATCAAGGGGGCCCAGCGTAAAGGGGTATGTGTATATGTTCAAAAAACCCTCGGCATGATCCATGATGCTCTCTTCAGGGGAAGGTACCTGCAGTACCACCTTTTTCCCCCATCCACAATCTTTCCTCACTGACTCAAGGTGCCCCTCTCCTATTAAAGAAATAAACTTCAAGGCATACTCCCAATGACCCTGAACATTGGGAGGTTTTTCCAACAAAAAGTCCCTCCTCGAAACAAAATGTCCTGAGGTTGGCTCGCCTGACACCGGCGGCGCACCATCAACCAGGCGGGAACCAGAGGTAGAACTTCCTTCTCCTTGCCGAACGGATCCTGGCGTAGCAGCCATAACTGTGGTAAAATCAGAGAATTGGAGCAGGAATTTGAGCGAGGGCTTCAAAGCTAAAATGGTGAAAGACCTAATGCAGGGAAGAAGAACTCTATGAAGGAGGATAGCTACTCAGAATAGCGGAATCTTCAAAGGAGGGAAGACAAACCTATATATAGAGCAAGCAGCGACTGTCCGTCTGCCTCAAAGGCCAAATTAATATACTGACTAAGCCATTATCACTTTGGGAATATGTGTCGGCGGGATCACCTCGGTCGTTTCATAACCATGTCATACGATTAACTCTGTCGTACGATGTTTTGGGGATCAAGGACCCCCGCATCAACCTAGCCTCGAGATGGTACCCGATCTCAAGGATTTCTGCTTCCACGAAGATAGGCTCTAAGGGGCCATTAATATAATTATAAGCCTCGAGATGGTGCCCGATCTCGAGGATCTCTATCAAAAAGAAGATAGTCTCTAAGGGGCCATTAATATCATTATAAGCCTCGAGATGGTGCCTGATCTCGAGGATCTCTGTCAAAATGAAAGATAAGCTCTAAAGAGCTACTCATGTAAGCCAGACCTCGAGGTGGTACCCTACCTCGAGGATTTCTACTATTACAAATGTGGGTCATTCACCCGATTCTTTGGCCCTCGAGCTACCCGAGCCCGAGCCAGTTTTCATTCGAGAATTACTATTGAAGCCCCAAGGCTATTTTCGCCTTTGGATCAAGGCTGTCCGAGCTCGAGCAAACTCTCACTCGGGGACTGTCTATGGAAGTCTCAGGGCTATCTTTATTCTCAGATGGTCAAGCTAAATCTCCCTCGAGGACTATCAACGGGGCCTAAAAGGCTAAAATTCATTTTAAAACTTGAAGCTCACTCTCGCTCGATTCAAGTACAGAGGTCCCAGCAGCCTAAGTTTGTATCAATTCAATCCCGGCTTAGTCCGAGGAACGGCAAAGGGTTCCAGGGAATATCGTATTAACCAATTGTGAACCGAGGGAATACTTACACCCTGATCCGATATTCAGACCAATGGGTAAAGCTACATGCTCAGATTCTTCACAAACGCAAATAAAGGGAAATCCAGCACAAATCAAAGACAAATTGAAGAAACATTTTTGTATTAATAAATGATGATTACCAAAGCCCACGAAGGGTCCTTACAATAGAAACAGAAGGGCAAAAAATAAAGTCTAAACTATTCTCGATGGCAAATCTTCAGGAGCAATTTCTGCGAGAACCATTCCCTCGAGGACCCCATCTCGACCTTTCAAACGACGTCTTCGAGAATCTCCTCCGAAGCACAAAAAGAAGAAGAAGTAGAAAACGATGAAGAAGCAGAAAAAGATGAAGAAGGGGCCGTAGCTCGCCAAAGAGCAAAAGCTCTTAGCTGGCCGAGAAAATTGCAGCCTGATAGAGGACTTGGCGAGCGCAGGCCTTGCCGGCACGGCTACTTTGAGTCCACTTCTTGGATCATTGTGCCGTGCAGGTTAGTAGCTGGTAGCGCCTTTCACTCCACGGAAAGCAAAAGGGGTGAAGCGCCACAACAAGCCGAAGTAGGGAGGTGAGGAGCTGTGTAATGTTCGAACATCTTCCGGAGCAGCAGTGTAAAGTTCGAATATCTTCCTGAGTAGGAAGAAATTCGGCACCCCCCACTTCATCATCTCGAGCCAACGATGACAGCAGTAACAACAACAACAACAAACCAGTGCGATCCCACTCAGTAGGGGGAAGCTCTGAGAAAGAGCCGTACCACAACTGGCAAGAACACGATCAAATGACCTTGCGACCACAAGCTTTAAACATGGGAAATAAAATTGGATGAAGATGAAGGGAAGTAAGGAGTCAAAGGCTATTGAAGAATGACTGAATGAAGTTTTGATTCAAGAAAGCTTCCATTTATAGAAAGGAGGTAGCATAACCAACAGCGCAATCAATGCCTTTGGGAAGCGTACCGACGACACAATCAATGTCTTTGGAAAACGGATCGACATGAGCAATTAATGCATATTGGGAGACGGATTGGCAGCGATATATCGCCTTGAGAAAGTAAACTGGCGCTACATCAAATGTTCCTAGGAAAGACGTATCGATGGGACGTCTCAATTATCGCAAAAGCTGACATCATAAGCATGACATCATCGCAAGAGTCTCGAGGGGATCAGTGTCAAAATCGTTTCTTATCAATTTATTCTAAGAAACGCGGGGACTATCTGTACACGGTAAAAATCAGAGGTCTCGATTTTATGATCACTAGGGCGCCTCGAAGAGACCACCCCCGGAAGGCTCAAAGTCTAGCTCGGAGTTCGCCCCCAAGGGTTCATAATGATCGACCTCGAGGCGGTGCAAACCAGTGGCTACGACGCACTAGTGGGAAGTTCCCAAGGCACATGATTAAAGTTGACCTAGCCTACTAGGCTAGTTCAAGCCCGTACAGTGGAATTAAATGGCTATGCCAACCTCATGTCCTTTTAATAAATGCAGTTTGTACCATGTTAAGATTACCCTCATCTATAAAGGGGACCCTTGTCATTTTGTAAAGTGAGAAATTATACAACACACTACATTCAATACAAGAACATTCTCTGCTCTCTAGCTTAAACACATTCTCTTGGTTTCATTATTTACATTTATTGCTTATATTCATTATGTTCTATTAATTGTTCATCGTTTATTGTTTATTATTGATCATAAAGAGCCGCCATCGCAGCTCTCATAACTGTTAATTCTTCATCGACTGCCCTTCGCCGGGCATCCGACTCGACCTTGAGGTCCCGTATACGCAAGCTCGAGGCCTCGGTTCCCAGCCATTCGGTTTGATTATTACATTGTCTACAAGCTATCATCTTACTTTCTAGTCCTTCAGTTAGCATCTATTGCCTAACAATTAGCATAAAAATAGATCACGTATTTTTAGAACCACAAAATCAAATCTAATTGTCATAACCATTTTCAAGGTAAACACTTGGTATGGTGATTGGAAGCCATAAGTTCCCAATTTAATTACATAACTGTTGTAGAGATTGAAAGATGATTATTTGATGGAACTTTGTTGGTTCGGTGTGGATGGATGGTCATATATGTGATGTTGAAAGTTATAAATTGGTTTATCATGATGGTGGGATAAATTGTTGATGAGTGGTGGTAGTTGGATGAACTAATTATATGGTGATGAGAAGTAGAGATTTATGCCTACAAGGTGTTTGATAATATGCCTAAATGACTTAGGTTATGGAATTTGTTACTAATATTGGTTCCATTGGATGTTGCTATTGTAGATTGAAGGTTCTTTGTATTATGGATCATTGTAGTATCACTAAGGGGAGAAATTGAGGTATGTGAGGCTAACTCTCTTTTTGGGAATGTCTATGATTCTCCCTACGTCCCATTCATTATGACTATTACTAGTTTCCCCAGAAAGTGATTATGCCTTAGTTCCATGAGTAGTCATAGAACTTCTATTCTCTAGCTTCGTAACTCATTCATGACTTTCATTCTAAACGTTGTGAAATCGCAGCATAATCAATGTAGACTTGGGTTTGGTGCCCATGAGTCTCAGTCTAGATTACTCATCATGTCATAAACAGTTGAAGTTTTAGTTTTCATAATCAGTTCATGAATACATGTCTCAGTCTAGTTCTATTTAGCATCCGAGTATCGTGTAACTCAATATGATTCAGTATTTTAGTGTCATGTATTGCAGTATGATTCTCAGTTCCTGATTTTGAATCCCTGAATGTTGAACCCCTGTATTTGGGCCTGAGGCCGCAGTTAATGCTTTATGCATCTTTGGGCCTGAGTCTGCAGTTTATGATTTATGCATCTTTGGGCCTGAGGCCGCAATTATGTATACGTATACTTGGGCCCGAGTCCACAGTTTGTGCACATATATATTGGGCCTGAGGCTGCAGTTTGATATTCAGATAAACAGGTTGTTCATCATTCAAGAGAGGGAGTATTCATATCCTTACTTCCTTTGTTCAGTTCAGTTATCGGCTATCATTTCAGTTATCAGTTATTAGTTATCAGTTATTATCTAAGTTATCAGTTATCAGCTATCAGTTATCATTTCAGTTTCAGTTTTAACTGTTATAATTCCAGTTATCAATTATCAATTCTCAGTTATCAGCTTAGTATTAGTTTCAGCATTTACAGTTCTTTCTTTCAGTTGCTTTACATACCAGTGCAATTCAAGTGTACTGATGTCCTTTTTTGCCCGGGGCCTGCATCTTACGATGCAGGTACTGATTTACAGGTTGATGATTCAGAGCGCTAGAATTCTCGTACCAGCTATTTGGTGATCCCCAGTTCTTTCGGGGCATTATCATTACCTTACAGTCTTTCAGTATTTACAGATAGTCAGTGTTCTCAGTACTTCAATGAAGATTTCATAGACTAGAGTCACAAGCTTTTTATGCTAAGCAATGTTGGCTACAGACATGTTTCAGACTTGTATTAGTGTTTCCACACTTTGATTTTTGTCATTCAGACTTTCAGTATATCGGCATCTATTAGTTTATCTTCTGCATTTAGTACGTTATGATATCACATGTTGATTCAGCCAGCCAGTTGGTTTTCTCGGTCACATATAGTCAGGCTCGAGTGTCGTGTTACATCCAGGCCCAAGTTTGGGGCGTGACAACATCTAAGTTAGAGAAGCAGTAACAGTAAAGGAGTAAAGGAGAGGATTGGACTCTGGATTTTGGGCCTCAAAGAGACAAGCCCAACAGTAGCAATAACGGACAACGACGGACTTCGAATTTCCAGAAACACAGCAATGCTGGACTTGGGCCTGAGTTCCTCAAGAACTCAGCAGGCCCAAACAATTATACTCATTCAAAAAAGAAAGAGAAGGTCATTAGAGAATAATACTCCATACACATTCATACATGAAGAAGAAAAACATGCAAGAAAAAATAAAGAAGAAAGTTACCAATAACATCTAAACATTAGGAAGGTCACACTAATGTGGTAGCTATGCATAGCAAATGATCCACATTGAAAATCTTTTGTTGTCATTAAACACTAAAATCAAAGAGAATAACGAGTGTCAATGAATTAAGGGGTAAGTAGAGCGTCCCACTCAAGGGTAAGGCCCCCTTTGAATTCCCCGACACTTCAAAGTTCTCAAGGGTCTCAAGGCCCAAGGCAATGCTTGTGCCAGGGAGAGTAGCCCAATCAAGAGTCAAACTCTACTCCTAAATATCCTTAACCACTAACGACTCATTCTTCTTTTATAGGTTTAAGTTCCAATGAGGCACTTATCAATGTGAATCAATTACCACAATGCCACACCACAAAAGTACGCCCTTTCTTAACAGAACATCATAAGGAACACAAAAGGAAACAATTTTATCTACATAACTATATCTCTAACATTAAGTGAACATACTAAACAGTTCTAAAGGTCAAGGACTCAAACACATATAGAGGCAGTGGTATTAACATACTACAATTAGAAAACAAAACACTTGAGATTAAGCACCTTAAGGATAAAATAATTGCATGATTTAATTTAAATATGTGAAATACATCATAACCCAAGTCTTAATTTCTAGCATGTATATAGGCTATCAGTCCTTATTGACAACCTCTGAGTGTATTAACAGAGAAACAAGTAACAACGATAATTGAGTTCCTTAAAAATGATGACAGAGATACCATTACCAATCATTACTTCTAAAGGATGTTAGCAAGATTATGGACTAACAGTTGCAATTAAAGCTCCAAAGATGTTAGCAAAGGCCACAGACTTATGACCTCAGCCAGAACTTCTAAGAATGTCAACAAGTTTATCAATCAAATTATCAGCAGAGATACAAACTGCTAACTTAGTCAAGACTTCTAAAGGTTATTGATATGGTCACAAGTTAACATTCTAGATTAAGGCCTCTAAAAGAGTATTAAAAAAGCTTAAACTACCAACTTTGTTTATAAAGCTCAAGACATGACTACTTCTTCCTAAGACCTTTTAACTTCAAAAGTATGATGTTAAACTCTATTAGTAACAATAGAAAGTTTCTGAAATTCATAAGTTAGGTCTACCTGGTTCATGCAGGATTAATGAAGCTCTAAGAATAACAAGGACATACACATGGTTGTGGAAAGCAAATAAACAAGTACTGAAGGATCTAATGAGTGCACGAACACTATAAAGGGAACATGAAATCATATTATCTTAAAAATGAAAATGCCATCATCATTAAGCTAACAGTGTCAACACATAGACCTCGGAAAAAGGGTACGCATGCTATTACTTTGGAAAATTGTTAAGTAGGTTAAGGGTAGGATTTCAAACATAACGGAGCTTAGTTTTAACAACTTAGGATACCAGAACATTGAATAATGCCTGATGACTTAGGTCAGACATGTGATGAACTTCAAAATTTATACAGAGATAGAACATGAACTTAGTATGCTCAAATCATGTTCATTTAGTGTGATCAAATAACTACAAGTTCATCAGAGGGTCAATGACCTCTGAAGGATCAAAGAAAAGCATGCTAAAGGAGAGGATAAGTTCAAATATCATAAACCAGCATCCCCAAGCCAAGATAGCTGTTACACACTCACCTTTATTTAAGTATAAGTATCAAATAGACTACTACAAACACAAATGATACTTAAGGCAAAATGACAATGCTTAACAGAACATCAAGGAAGCTTGAAGATAGCAGATACCAGGGTATCTTAAGAATTATTAGACTTTTCTTAAGGTTTAACTACAGAGACAGGCCACCAAATACTCATTAGGACTATCACAACACTATCACACCAATAACTCATGATTTTGCTACATATTTAATGACTATATACTATTAACAAAACATATAAAATAGCCAAGACATTGATGCATCGCTAACAATCATTCAATAACAGAACAAATCATATCTAATTAAACAAACGAACAAAGAGAGATAAGATTTAAATTTACTGACCTTCTCTAGGGCAGTAGACCAAATAGGAGTTCAATTTAATTGCGTAGGACCCAAAGCTTCGGGCTTGAGCAGTGAAAGAACTCAGAAACAAAAAAGAACCAGAAATCAGTAAGGAACCTACACTTTTATAAAATTTTAGTGTTGCTTTTGTGTTCGTGTTAGGTCTGTTAGGCGAGAGCATTAAAGGCTCTATTTATAGTTCATTCAATGACTTAGGTTTCAAAGGATTAAAAATGATAGTGGAAAGTGACGAAGCTTAGATGATGCAAGAAAACGAGTTAAAATTGAATAAATCAGAGGGGGAAATAATGAAAAGATTTACCTAAGTGGGGAAGGTTGACCATTTAAGGCAAAACCCATCGGCCAAAGCTCCAATGTCTAGAGGTCATTGCATTTTACCTCTGGACACCGGATAATCATAATGAGGGTTCGAGATATGCTCATTCATGCTCCGATTTAACTGAGCTTAAAAGAAATCTGGAGATTTGAGGTTTCACCTTTTAGTCTAGGGTTTCAAATTTCGGGTTTTGAATCCAATCAGTAAAAATGGAAAGTGGATCACAGGCCTCATAGCCTAGGGACAAAACGAATGACTTTCTGAGTTTGGATTTGAAAGAACGAAGACGATACAGGTGCTTTGATTTTACTGTCCATGTTCTGGTGTTATAGATTTGAAGAACAAAAGGGAAAGATCAGCAGGATTCTCACATAAGGAAGCAAGGAAGGACGATTTGATGAGGGATTTTGTGACCTTGCACTGATTTGTGCAAGGTTCCATGATTGATGGAGGTTGAAGGGATGAGAGAAAAGAGAGAGTTTTGGGAAAGAGGGGCAGCCAGTCTTGGGAGGAAATGATTAGGGTTGGAGGGTGTCTCTCGGTTTAAAATGGGAGATGGAACGGAAGCTATTGGATCATTTGATCAACGACTCCGATTATTTTGAGAGTTAGGCATTTATGATGAGTTTAATGGAGAAAATTTAACGGCCATTGGATTCTGTCACGATCCGGATTTTTCACCTTCGGGAGTCATGATGGCGCCTACTAGTGAAAGCTAGGCAAGCCGATTATTCCAATTACTTAACTATTTTCATTTTTAAAACCTTAACAATTCCAAAACAACATAGTAAAAGCAGCAGAAGTAATAATAACAAAAATAAAATAGTGCGGAAGACGAAATTTGATAATTTAGATTAGTACAAACTGCAGAAGTCTAATAGCCCTTTTGGCCAAGTTGCAAAAATCAGCTTATTTTGAGAAGTGCTTTTTTTCAAAAGTTCTTTTCTCAAAAGTACTTTTGGTGAGAAGAAGTTTGTGTTTGGCTAATTAGTTTGAAAAGCACTTCTGAGCAGCAATTAGTGTTTGGCCAAGCTTTAAAAAACTGCTTCTAAGTGTATTTTTCTCAAAAGTGCTTCTCAAAAAAGTGCTTTTGGAGAGAAGCTACTTTTTTCTACTTCTCCAAAACTGCTTCTGCTTCTCCTCAAAAGCACTTTTTTCCTTCCAAAAGCTTGGCCAAACACCTCAATTTTTGGCCAAAAGTACTTTTGGAAAAAAAAAAGCACTTTTGGCCAGAAAGAAGCTTGGCCAAACAGGCTATAAGTACAACTCTACCCAGATTTGGTGTCACAATGTCACAGACTGTCTAAGAATACTACACTCTGCACTGTGTGCAGATCCCGGCGCTGCAGCTTTCGGACCACAGTGAGGTTGTTGTTTCTAGACCGTCACGCGACCCGAGGTAGTCCTATAGACGTCCGCAGGCCTTGGCGTCTCCTTATATCATTTTCTTTCTGTTTTTACTTATTCAGAGACAGATATCAACCCCCGGCCTGCTTGGTCCAAACCCAAAATTCGGACCAAAACCCGATTACCCATTCACCCCGAGCCCGGATATACAATTGGTTTTGGAATCCGACCTCAATTTGAGGTCTAAATCCCCAATTTTTAATATTCCTAAGTTCTACCCAAAATTTCCAATTCCACCATGAAAACCCTAGATTCTAGGATGAAATCTTGTAAAAAGAAGTTAAGGAGTGAAAGAAATGAGTTTAAAATCACTTACTTGTGTTTTGGGGAAATTATTTGAAAACCTATTTTCATGCATTAGAATTGATTCATTTAGCATTTATTAATAGTATTAATTAAATAATGGCTTGAATTGTTATTATAATTGGCTTACTTAATCTTAGAGACTAAGTGCCATCACGACACTTATGGTGGGATTTTGGGTCGTGACAGATTCTTGTGATCCAACCGGCAGATATAAAACAAGACGGGCTTTCAAAATAAATGGAAAAAACAACATTAAACCTGCACCGTTGATGATATGAATCAACGACCAGGATGGGCTGTGTTTCTTTTGTGAAGGTATGGGAAAGGTGACGTGGCATGCTGTGATTGGCTCAAATGTGATGGCATGGATTGGCATAGTTGAAAGAGAGGGGGTGGTTTTAACTGGGTCAATTTCGGATTGGGCTTGGGTGTTGGGCTAGAAATGATTTAAAAGATAGCCACTTGGTCTTTAAATAGAGAATTTCAATTATAGCCTTTAGCCTCTTTTGATCCCTTTAATAATTAAATTAACTAAACTTAATAATTTTCACTAAAATGCAGTAATATCATAATTATTATATACATTACTAACTATTTTAATTTATTGTTTATAAATACTTCATTTTTTGAAGTATAACATTAATTTCAAATTATTAAAATAGTAGTCTAATTAACTTGAAATTAAGAATTAATTCATTAAATTAATTATAAGGCCTATGTGATGTTATAAAAGTTATTTCAATAATCGTAATATAGTAAATATATTTGTAATTATATAATACTAATACTAAGTGATTAATATCAAAACTAATACTTAATTAATTTGTAGAAATAGGTATTTATTGATAGAAAATACTTTCAAAATATTTATTGTAAATTATTAAGTATATGTAAACTAATTTTAAAAGGGAGGGTTAAAATTGACTGTCAACACCGACCTCATGTACTAAATAAGTAACAAACCGAACCTCAGGTTGAAAGTAGCGACGAGATCGGTAAAAGGTCAGAGTCCAACACCAATAGCCAACAAAAACTCCTGATAATAAAATGAAGACAGTAAAAGTGAATAACTAAAAAAAAGTATTATGCTCAGCTCATTCACAGCTACGGATAAGTAGACATGGCTTTCAAGTATAACGGTCAAATACCAATCTTACCACTAAAATAATAAATCATGTGTTTATAAAAAAGGACTGTGGTTTCCAATTCACAACATCAGACAAGACTTTTCATTTACAAAATTGCATGAGGAAAGTATATCTCTATGCCTACATGTCAAATATACATGTCATGTCATCAAATGTCATATTACTGTCTAGCATGAGGAAAATACATCCTTATGCCTATATGTCAAATATACAACAACAACGATCCAGTATAATCCCACAAGTGTGGTCTAGATATGTCACATATACATGTCAAGTAAATAACTTTGGATATCATCAAGTACCCTTACTCTCAACACACTCAAGGCGCTAGCTCAATGCCTCCACTCCATCACCCACACACAATCACTCACAACTGTATGGGTGCCTGGCTCAGAGCCCCTCACCAAAGCACGTGTCTATATCAATATGTTTGCGCTCATTGCTGGTATGTCAGGCTCCAAAGGGGCGGTTCCTTCCCAAGCGCTAATCAAAAGCCAATAAGGCCTTCTGCAGCGTGTAGCCCGATCCAAATAATAATAAAGCCAATATGCATGCTGCGGATCCCGATCCAAATAATAATTAAGACAATAAGGCCTGATGCAGCGTGCAGCCCGTTCCAAATAACACTCTCAACACGGCTCTAAGGCCCACCTCAGTCATCAACCTCTTAAGTCTCAAGGGCTCACAATCTCATATCACTCATCCCAAACAGTACCACATATGGAAAGCGACAACAACGTGTGATGCAACAACGAATAATAAACAGAGACTGAGATATGATATGTGAATGATGAATAACGACTAAGTGTATGACTACAGTTAAGTCAGATAGCTCAAAATAACATAAATAGCTTCATAAGGTCTCAACCAAATAATCACATAGTCTAAACATGATTTCTAACATGAATAACAACTCAGATAATCAAACAAGTAGGGAAACACGGATACAACAAGGTATGATAGCAAAACAAGTCCGGTAATAGTCTAAAATTCCACTCGAATCATGAATGCCCGGTGCACGCACGCACGCCCGTTACCTAGCATGTGTGTTACCCCAACACCTCTCATATAATATAGTTCCCTAGGTTAAATATACCCTCAAATCAAAGTTTAGATATGTTACTTACCTCGAACAAGCCAAATAAATTATCGAGCAAGACAAAAATACTCAAGAAATGCCATCCTGCATGAATTGACCTCCGAACGGCTCGACACTAGCCAAAAGAAACTCAAAAACATCAAATAATGCCAAAGGAAACCAACCAAAACGATAAAGGTTGAATCTTCAATCATATACTCAAAGTCGACCAAAAAGTCAACCCATGCTCGCACCCTAAAAATTGTCAAAACTCGCAAATTTCGACAACGCACTCAATTTCGAGTCCAACCATACTAATTTCACTCACATCAGACTTCGAATAGATGTTCAAAACTCAATTAATCACTTTAGGAAAGTTTAAACAAAACACCCCAATTTCTCTTTTACAATCATCAATCAAATGCCAAAATCGAAGATGAAAACATCGAATATAATCAAAACCGAGTAGAAAATACTTACCACAATTCATGTCATGAAAATACACTCCAAAATCGCCCAAATCTGAGGTCCCCAACTCAAAATGTGACAAAATGAACAAACCCTCGAGTATATATGCTTCTGCCTAGACATTTTGCATTTACGGACCGCCTGCCGCTTCTGCGGCGTCGGTTCTACGGAGACCACTAAGATCCCGTCCTCTCGCACCTGCGGACAACTTCCCGTTTCTGTGACATCACAAGTGCGATGTACCTTCCGCTTCTGCGAAGCACTCGCCCAGCCTGCCTTCCTACTCTTGCGCAACTCTGCCCGCATCTGCGATTTCATGCCCCCAGCTTAACCTTTCCCTTCTGTGCCTCGTCACCCGTATTTACGGCTCTGCACCTGCGCCCAACATTTCTGCAGGTGTGATGACACCAGATCCCTACCAAACCATCCATCACCAACATGACTCAAAATGGTCCGGAACCCGTCCGAAACTCTCCCGAGCCCCTCGGGACCCTGTCCCATCATACCAACAAGTCCCAAAATATAATGTGGACCTAATTGAAACCTCACATCACACATAAAAACATCAAAACTATGAATCAAACCTCAAATCAAACTTGATGAGCTTTTGAACTTTCAACTTCCAAAACTCCTGCCGAACCATATCAAATAAACTCGGAATGACCTCAATTTTGCACAAAGGTTCCAAATAACATGACAAACCTATTTCAACTTCCGGAACAACAACCCGAACCGGATATCATCAAAGTCAATCTCGGTCAAACTTATGAACTTTCCAAACCTTCAAATTGTAAACCTTCGCCAATTAGCACCAAAACCTTTTAGAAACATCCAACTGTAAAATCGGGCATACGCCCAAGTCCAAAATCACCATCCGGACCTAATGGAACCATAAAAACTCCGATCCAAGGTCAAATACACAAAAGTAAAACTTGGTCAACTCTTCCAACTTAAGGCTTCCTATTTGAGAATCATTCTTCCAAATCAATCCCAAATCACCTGAACAACCAAAACTGACGATACAGATAAGTCATAATATATCATACGGAGCTACTCGTGCCCTCGAACCACCAAACAGAATGTAAATGCTCAAAACGACCAGTCAAGTCGTTACATTCTCCCCCACTTAAACATATGTTCGTCCTGTAACGTGCCATGAGTCGTTCCAAAGCTGTCAAATCAGTGTATAACCTCACCATGCACATACCCATGAGTGATCCATCGTCACCCCAATTCATAATAAGCCTGAAAACACAACCTAACTGAAGATCCTTACTTCAATCCTAGTCCATAAACCTTAGAACCCCAATCCCAACATCCGAAATTCATCATAAGACCCGATTCTCGCATCTATACACTGTATATGTTTGAACAAGTTGTATCAAGCGATAACCATAACCCATGATATTATCACATGATATACCACATAACTCAAATTCTCTTAGCAATAGCTTCCATCCACAATAGTTGCTCAATTACAAACCCGATATCGGTAACAAACTCATATCAAATAAAACCTTGTTCTAAACCATCCTACACTAACAATGATGAAAGAAACACGCAGATACTCGTCACCACTCATCAGATCAACAAGTCATGGAGCTTTCTTACTTGATAAGAACCATTGCCAAATTCTAAGCTGACTAATGACGTTATTCATCCCAACATACCTTAATCAAATCCGATGACACTCATTTCAGGTCCAATAACCTCACCTCATACAATACAAGTTGCTCTACCAACATGATACACCAATAATACTTAGAGGCATATACCATGCAATCTGTGCACCAAATAAGCAACAACTCGGATGTACCCAATGATGGAAAGAGAAGCAAATGAGAGAACCATCCCGCAAGCTCAATAGTTACCACCACGAAGCGTAATGCTATGAACCCATCACACCAAGGAGAAACAAACACACGAAATAAGCACAAAGGGACATATTCCAACATAACTCTACTGCGATACGTGGCCCAATCCTAACACCGGTCCCCATTGGACACCTCGAGCCATGATGCTCACATTCCACAGCCATATGCATATCAACAGCAAATAGGCGAAGTGTACGACCATAACCATGGAAAAACGGACAACGAATGTACCACAAATAGGAAAACCATAACCAAGGCGCAATCAACCATGCGACACCCCAAGAGCCATCTCGCTTGAATTTCGCCACAAGGCCCAAACAGAATCGCATTATGTGTGTAAATAGTAAATAGTCTCACAAACCATCATAGCATAAGAGAGTGACGCATGGAGCATATCAGACACGAATAAGATTTAACTATAACCGATGACACATCTTTCTTCAATAACTATGCTGGGTAAAAAATCCAACCCGGTGTAGAGTACACATTCTCGTTAGGCTTACTAGTGGCCTCCAAATCAATTCCGGTCCTCCTGAAATGAGTAGATAACCTTCCCAAAGATTCGCTAAAACCTATCTATAATACATACCATCAGGTGTCTAACTCTGGCCATATCTTCATAGTACGCAACCAAGGAATAGTTCACCTCTAGGACTCCCAGTTTCCAATCACAAGAATACAAAATCTCCATATTCCATGCCAACTTGACCACCCAAATAACTGACACATCTCTCATGCACAATCATCTCACGAGAAATACTTTCATAATTCTTCTGTGGCACATAGCGAAATCTGAACATCAATGGTATATCAACCCGATGGTTATCATAATACTAGTCAAGCATCCGCAAGTCAAACACAATGCGCCTTTCTGAAATATACACTCTTCTCATGAAATACCAAATGGTACTATCGTTCTTCTAAATATCAGAATTTTTCCATGTTGTCTAGAACCCTTGACCTACCTTTCGAAACCAAAACACGAGCTTGTATACAAATCCCCATCTCACATGTCGCACTACATCTATCATGCCATCATATGAAAATACAAGAACCTCATTATCAATTCTGATTCACAAGTAGGATAGTCACCCCATCAACCACAAACCTTCCACTTGACCCCATCTACGAGAAAATCACAACACGCAACATACTCCTCATACTTGTCAAAAACATCCATCACAAGCCGTGGTAGAAATCATCGAGAACGCTTCGAAACCCATTAGCACAAGACCAAGCCATCAGTATTGAATCCTTCTAACTCAATCAAGTCACATAGGTCACCAAACACAAGAGTATTACCACAAAATACTCGTAAAGCCTCACAACACCAAAAGAACCACTCATTTATATTACTATGATGATCTAAACCACTATTAAGCTGAACTATTCCTTCGATTTCCTCTTGACTTGCCTTCAAGTTAACAGTTTTCCTTGCTAGTATACTATGATTCTTAACCTAAATCTCACCACAAGAGATCCCAGCATGAAACCACGTCACCTTAAAGCCCATAAGCCACTGTATTCCCTCTTAAGCACCCAAAAGTACCGCAATCGAGATACCCACTCCGAAGAGACTTTATGTGAATCTAAAGTTTGTTCCTTAACCTCTCTGATACTGAAATGTAGAATCTATAATGATACAGAGATCCCGCGAGTCCCGACACTTCTAGAATAAGCAAATATGATTACAATTTTAAAATACCTACTACAAGATCTAGACAAAATAAAGAATCGATAGAATCTCCAGCTTCACGATTGGGTTCTACCAGGTTATTTCTCTCTTGCTCTTACGATTTTTGTCTTGCTTTGTGGTCTCTAAATATTCTCAATATAGGTTCTGCAGTTTCCAAGAAAAAAATCTTAGAGTATACATAGACACACATTAGCGGCAAAGGTTAAAGATAAACAAGGAAAATATATAAGATATTCTAACCATAGAGAATAAAGGAAGTATAAGGAAAATATATTTCTTTCCTTAAAATATACTCCAAATATAACTCTATATCCTTATAAACATGGTCTCCAAGTTAACTTTAAAGATCCTTCATGATTCTCTATTATTTGAGCAGGTGTTAGGTCATAAAATCAGAAATAAAATGCTATCTCGTGCAAAAGTGGATCCTACTCTCGCTAGGAATAAGTGAAAACACTCTACAATAACCAACCAAGTCCTTCAGCTTGGTTTTAAGTTGTTTGCTTGTTAATCATCAAAACTCTAATTTTTAATAATGAATCATACTCCCTCTAGGATTAAGTGTCAGTGCTCTACAAGAACCAACTAGCAGGACTAGTTCTCTCAGCATATTGAATTGGGGAGAAGAGATTAGTCAGGATATAGCACAGCTCCAGCCCACTAATGACATGACCCTAGATATATAGGAGATAATGAAGGTCAAAGATTAAGGTAAAACGTCAGTAGGTAGTTGAGAGATTTCTCTTAGTTTTGTAAGAGAGAATAGTTCTAGTTTAGAGCACCTGAGCTGTCCCCCCTTCTCCTAATCTTCTCTGTATCAGTATTAATATTTTTATGCTACTTATCTTATTCTTCGATTTTATGATGGCTTTTGTTGTTTTACTTTGGTTAGATTTATTATTTTTTGATTGTCAATACCTTTTTGTTCTATAGTTTCTTATTATAGCTTTCTTAATCTTTCTAGTTTTAAACCTGTTTTGAAAATGCTTTTCATGAGCCGAGGGTCTACCCAAAATGGCCTCCCTATCCCAAAAGGTAGTGGTTTGCATATACCCCACTCTCTCCAGAGCCCACTTATAAGATCACACTGGATATGTTGTTATTGTTATTGTTTTTGAAGAGGGAAGATTGAAGTCGATCAAACTAACATAACATTTTGATGTTGTCCATTCCAAGTGATGTGGATGAAACATATTTTGAAATGATGATTTAGAGTTTTGCATGTGTATTCTTCGTTCCTTGAGTCGAGTGATTAAGATGGCTACTTGAAACCAAGTCCTAATTGTTTACCCTTAAAATAGTACAATTGAAATTGTTACGTGATTTATAGACAAGCGAACTGATTTGATCCAAAAGTGATAATGAAATAAGAAAAAAATAAGACTTAGCAATTGAATTTGAAGAAGATGACAACCCTGGCTCCAAGCGCAACGTCTCCGAGGACAAAATAGAGAGCAATATAAAAAATCAAACAAATTTGTTTAATTGAGAGTGAAAATGAAGACACCATATGTTTTGCCAAGCACTTCGTGTCTTACAATGGCTGCTGAGCCTTCTATTTATAGCTATACCTAGGGAAACAAGATCCTAGGATCAATCCCACTTAAATGATAATAAAGGAGTCATTGATGAATATGTAACAACAGACCATGAATGCAAATATTCTCTGCAACGGCTGCCCATTTAATGTTAGAGAATATTCTTTATTGAATGCTATCCGGTTGCAAATATTCGATCTGCTCCCGTTGACCATACTCCCTTCGGGGTTTACCCGATGTCAATTGTAGTTGTTGTTCCCGGTACTGGTTGTTACTTGATTCACCTTTAACCTGTCTTTGGTTCCACGTGTGATGCTATTTTTTGATCATTTATAATAAATTTTTTTACCCTATACAGATAGTCCCCCTACCTTTCGGTGACATATCTTTTTGTCACTGGAAGTTGGTGAAGGTCCCTTTCTTGGCTTCAAGCCTCCCGAACAGTCTCTAACGCTTGAAAGGACGCACATTTTCTTGCTTTTACTAATCCGAACACGTGTTGCCCCACGATTCAGCAATATTTTCGTCGATTTTTCAAGGTAATCATGACCAGGTTTTTTGCTGTCTTTATCTTTACTTCTACTCATTACTTTACTTCTTTACTTCCAAAGTTAGTTTTCATAAACCCTTCTTCTTCTCTGCATTTACTCTACATTTGCTTAGAGATTTTCCATCTTCTTCAACGTCCTTAGCAAAAAATTTACTGTATCTTTACTACCATGGCTTCCTCTACTGCATCCTCCAAAAACTCTGGCCGTTTCTTCGATGGAGGCCCAAAGAGAAACAAGGACGCTGATGCCTATTCTGTGCCTCCCGCTATGAACACCATCATACCAAAACACCTTAGTACTGCTAACGACTTCCAAGAGAAGGACCCATCTGCATCTCCACGGACTTGGGCTGTTAGTAGGTACTCCTCCTCTATTCGCCCTTCCAGTATTCCTACTGTGATGGAGGACTGCAACTGCACAAACATTAAAATCATCGCTTCGGGTATGATAGAGTGGGTTACCTTGACCAAGGAAGTTTTACGTTTGTCTATACGTATCCCTTCACCTTGGGCCCATTTTCCCTAGGGTCGAATGAAGGGCTTAGCCCCATAATTTTGGAATTCTACAACTAGTATCAGGTCTGCTTAGCACAAGTAGGCCCATCTATATGGGGAACAGTGGCTTGCCTTCACCAGTTGTGCACGAAGACCGGGGAAACCCTAATCCTGGCACACATGATGAATCTCTATTCCCCCAAAGTTTTCCATGGGGGAGTAATACATTTTCGCAAACACAACCATCACGCTCTTTTCACCAGCGTGGATGATGACAACGATCGCTGGTAAATTGAGCAATTTGTCATCATCGCCACTAGGGACATCATCCCGGCCATAACTCTTCCTCTTCCTGAGACGTGGAACCATTTTTGTAAGTTTTTGATTCATTTCCTTCCTCCATGAAAAGAATGTTTTTCGTTATTATTGACCTCTTCATTTATTTTGTTTCAGCTACCCGATGGGAACCATTACGGGTTCAACGCCTGGATATGTGGGTTCAAAAGATTCTAGAAATTACAACACCAGAATCCTACCAATGGAAGGAGATGGCTCCCAAATATGGGAAGAAGGCCAAGAACCATGGCAAACCGAGTCCTTCTTCCTTTTATATTATGAACGTACATAACTTTGCTAAATTAATTTTTTGCTTGGTTCAGGACTTCCTCAGGGCTCCGTCACCAGCTCTAGGTCGACATTTTAACCGACCTCGAGGAAGACATGAGGGTGCTACAAAGTGCCCTTGCTCGAATCAGTGCACGCGGACCTACTTCCAATGAAGGTGCTTCCCCTCGGAGTCCCCAGCTAGAGAACAAGCAACCAAAAAGGCAATGTTCTTCCTCGGCTAGGTCTTGCAATAAGAAAATAAAGACAGTAACAACCGAGCTGGACACAATGGTTGTTGTAGAAGATGGAGAAACTAGTGATGAAGTGGCTCCCCTCCAAAGAAGATAAATAACTTCATCAGCCTAACCGGGCGCTCACTCGGGAGAGCTTCAAACCACGGCCGCATATGATGTCCAAGCACTTTGGGGTGAGATGGATATAGTAGGGATGCTGACTCTCGCTTTCCAACCCCAGTTGATGTCTGTGGTCCAAGGAGCTCGGACCCCGGACCTCTTCTGCCTTCAAACACTGAGAAACCAATAATTAGCGCTGCTCCTACCACAATTTCTTCTCAACCTTCAACGCCAACAACTTCACACCCCTCAACACCAGTAGCACCTTCGCCACCAGCACCCACTACATCTCCTCCACTAGTAACAGACATTTGAAAGGGGGGTGCTTCTCCTCCCTGCTCTCCCGACCATGGGAACTTGGGGCACAATTACTCACCCTTTCCCCAGATCCCTGAGGGAGGAGGAGTGCTACTATTTTGGATTTGAAGGAGTGCCATCTTCTGTCAAGCCGGTGGAGCTTGCGAACTACCTGAAGCCGCTGGCTTCAGGTAAATATAGGAATAAAAAATACGCTCCCTTTCAAATGAGTGCTTGTTGAATAATGCTATGCACAATGCGGCAGCGGTACAACCTGTCTTCTTACAACTTCCTTTCCATTTATCTATTTCAATGGGAATTCTAATTTTGATATTTTTTCTTTTTTTTTATAGGTCAACTTTCTTGCTTCTGAGGGCCTGCAGAAATTGATCCTTGATAAGCAAGGACTCGCATCCGAGCGGGATCAATTGTTAACCGAAAGAGACTAACTTGTTGTGCGCCTCCCAGTGTTGGAGGCAAAATCTACTGAGGCGGGCAAGCTTGAGGCCCGGTTGCAGAAAAGTGAATAAGAAATGATGGCCCACAGCCAAGAAGCTACTCAATTACATGCACAGCTTCAAGAGGCTAAGGCTAAGTGGGCTGAGCTCCAAGATACTGTGCTTCCTGCTGCTGAGTGTGAGTCTGCCTCCGAGGAACAAATGAATAACTTGAAGGCAGCCTTGAGATCCAAAACCGAGGAGGCGAATGTCACCGAGGAGAAGAGGGCCAAAATGGAAGAAAGATTTAAGAAGATCATAGAGCAAAATCGGATTCATCTATCTACAACTCGTGATCTTGATTCTAGCCTTGAATCCATGAGATCGGAGAGGGACGACCTTCAGGCGAAGGTTGAAAAACTTAAGGCAAAGCTCTAGTAGCAAGATGATTCCCTCATGTTGATAATCCTTATGCTATGTACCATATGCGGAGAAAAACCTTAGGAGAGGCCAAATCAAGCATTGTCGATATTGATGATTGCATCGTCAAGGCTCGAGAACTGGAGCTAATAGCCCGAGAAAATCTTCCCGCTCGTCCTGCTGTAGACGACTTTTCGAGCACCGGTTCCAAATACTTGAGAACCGAATGGGAGGTTTGAAGAAGATGACGATGAAGGTCCAGGCCCCGAATCGGCAGTTGATCCGCCTTATTTCACCGGGGGAGGAGAGGGGGAGGGGCACAGTCCCTCTCCTTTCGGGCTCCGGCAACAATAATGCTTTGATTTTTTCTTCCTATCCTTTTGTTTTTTTAATTTGTAATTATGCCAAATTCTTCACCGATTTTGGCACTTTGATAAATAAATAAGAATTTTACTTAAGTATTGTGCAAAATGCATTTTCTTTGCGTTGAATTAGTTAAAGCGGGCATACTTTCATCCTATAGCTTCAAATTCCGGCACAAGCATTTGATATTTTTTGTTAGCTTTCAAATGATAAAATCGACTCATGGTTTGGACAAGAAACAAGATAAAAATAAAAGGACTTTATTTTATTTATTCTATCTTTAAAAGTACATAGGCATTCATTTGTTAAAGGAAAAAAGAAATTGCCAATACATGTGGCTATCTTGTGCAACTTATTTCTACGGGGCTGGTCATGCAGTCCCCGGTCCCTATGAGACATTATTTTCAAGGTTCTCGTAGTCCCCAATTTTTGTGGAATTCTTGTTGTCATATTTTATACTATTCCCCCAGTGTTTGAATGTAAAGTATGCGAATTGGAACACTAGAAGTCTTGCTTTATTGGTGGATTTAACTCGTAAACGGTTAAATAGTCTTTAGTTTGATGGCAAGTTTTGCTTCCCATAAGGAACTTGCTATCGAGCCAAAGATTACTTAACCATCCCACAACGGTTTATCATTTCGATGCCTTATCATTTAAAGGTCTTAACCTTGCCAATGACGCTTCTTTCGTAGTATTCTTTCTGTTGCTGCATCATTAAAAACCTTGCCAGAAAAACCCGATTGGGACAAAAACTAGTCGAAGGGAAAAAGAATGCATCACATACTTTTAGTATTGATAGGATCCATCAATAGTAATACCTTTTGAGGCGAGTGATGTTCCAATTGCTGGGCAATTTGACTCAATCTTGATTTCCAACACGTAAGATCCTTTATCAGTGACAGTTGAAACTCGGTAGCGGCCTTCCCATGTTGGACCCAGCTTCCCAGAGTTGATTTCCCGAGTGATCTGATTCACCTTTATCAGAACCAACTCTCCTACTTTAAAGTATCGTAGATGGGCCCTCTGATTGTAATATCTTTCCATCCTTTGCTTTTGAGCCACCATCCTCACGTATGCCAAGTCGTTGTCTTTATCCAGAAAATCCAGCTTCACCAGCAATGCCCCATTGTTTGCTTCTTCATTTGCTCGGTAAAACCGTAAAGTTGGCTCCCCTATTTCCACTGGTATCAGAGCTTCCACGCCATATACGAGGGAGAAAGGTATTTCTCCCATGCTTGATTTTTTTGTCTTCCACTACGCCCATAACACTCCTGGTAACTCTTTGAGCCATTTGCCTTTAGAAGTTTTTAACCTCTTTTTGAGGTTTTGGATAATTACCTTATTGGTTGACTTCGCATGTCCATTAGCTCTTGGATGATACGGTGAAGATATAATCCTCTTGATTTTCAAATCTTCTAGAAATTTTATGACATTTGAGCATATGAACTGTGGTCTATTGTCGCAGGCAATATCCTTCGGTATTCTGGATTAGCAGATTATGTGGTCCCATAGGAAGTCGACCACTTCGCACTCACCGTTCTTTTGGTAAGGACCTACTTCAACCCATTTAGTGAAGTAATTAGTTATAAAAGGAATATTACCTTTCTAGGACTCGCTGGTCGTGGACCAACTATCCATCCCCTATTTCACGAATGGCCGCGGGTACAATACCGAATTCAAGAGTTTCACCGGTTGGTATACAAACTGTGCATAGCACTGACATTTGTCGCATTTCTAAACGAACATCTTTGCGTCCTGTTCTATCCGGGGCCAATAGTATCCTGCCCTAACCAGCTTTAGTACCAATGAATCTGCACCAGAATGGTTCTCACAAATTCCTTCATGGACTTCTCTCATCACGTAGTCCACCTCCGAGGCTCCCAGACATCGGGCCAATGAGTAGCTTTGGTGCATAGTGCCCGGGACAACTTCGGGTCTACGGGTAATTTGCCATGTCGAAGATATTCAATGAACTCGTTCCTACAATCCTAGACTAGGTTGGTTGAATTGACCTTGCAGTCCATCCATATCTAATACCCAATGCAGAAGTTGAACGATGGTTCCAGAGTTAGTTCTTTTCTTCTCTGTAGATGACCCTAAGTTGGGCAATGCATATGTTTCCATGTTTTCCTCCCTTGGGATATGTATGATTGACCATTCTCTGAATCGTGCAAGGAATGCCTGAACCTTGTTCACATACTATTGCATGCGTTCCTTCTTTGTATCATAAATCTCGTAGACTTGGATTACTACCAGCTGAGAATCACATTTGATCTCGATGACCTCAGAGCCAAGTCCCGAGGCCATTTCAAGTCCTACAACCAAAGCACTATATTCGGCGTCATTGTTAGTTAATGAAATAGTCTTAATGGCCTGCCTCAGGGTTTTTCCCGAGGGTGTGCCTAGAACTACCCCGAGCCCATACCTTGTTACATTGGAAGCTCTATCCAAAAACAAGATCAAAACTCCTGATGTCATTTTCGACACCAGTACTACCTCTTTAGCCGCTAGGGGCATTAACCCGGACTGAAATCGGCCACAAAGTCCGCCAAAACCTATGACTTGATCGCAGTCCTGGGCTTGTACTCAATGTCGAAATTGTTAAATTTGACTGCCCATTTAGCCAACTGGCCTAGCAACTCAGGCTTGTGAAGAACATTCCTAAAGGGGAAGGTTGTCACAACGGCTATTGGGTGGCACTGAAAGTAAGGCCTAAGTTTTCGAGAGGCGACTATGAGAGCTAAGGCCAGTTTTTCAAGTGCGGTTAGAGAGTCTCTGCTTCTGACAATATTTTACAAACATAATAGATAGGAAATTGTGTACCTTTTTCTTTTCGGACTAAAACAACACATACCACTACTTCTAAGACTACTAGATATATTAGCAATTGCTCGCCTTCCCCCAGTTTTGATAGTAACGGAGGGCTGGACAAATACCTTTTTAAATCCTTTAGTGCCTGCTGGCATTCGGGGTCCATTCGAAATTGTGAAAAGAAAAGATGGCACTTCTTAGAAGATCTTGAGATGAACCTGCTTAAGGCTGCTAACCTTCCGGTCAATCGGTGTACCTCCTTTACATTTGTCAATTGATTCAGAATGTCCTCGATAACTTTGATTTTGTCGGAATTTACCTCGATCCTTCTTTGCGAGACCAGGAACCCCAACAATTTTAGGGAACCAACCCCGAACGCACATATTACGGGATTAAGTTTCATGTTATGCTTCCTCAAGATATCGAAGGTTTCTTGGAGGTGTTTCAAGTGATCTCCTGCATTTAAAGACTTGGCTAACATGTCGTCAATGTATACCTCAATTGTTTTGCCTATTTGATTTTCGAACATATTGTTCACGAGCCTCTGATTAGTGGCTCTGGTGTTCTTAATCCCAAATGGCATCACGTTATAGCAATATGTGCCGAAATTCGTTATGAAAGCAGTTTTTTCCTGATCATCTGGGTTCATCTTGATTTGATTGTACCCGAAGTAAGTATCAAGGAAGCTCATCAACTCATGCCCGGCTGTAGCATCAATCATTTGATCAAAATTTGGCAATGTGAACAAGTCTTTAAGGCACACCTTATTCAAATCCTTATAATTTACACACATTCTAAACTTGTTATTCTTCTATGGAAGTACAACTACATTAGCTAACCATTCCAGATACTTTACCTCCCGGATTGAACCAATGTCGAGTAGTCGAGTTACATCTTCCTTAACAAACCTGTTTTTGACCTCAGCTATTGGGCATTTCTTTTACCTCACCGGTGGGAAGCTTGGATCCAGGCTTAGCTTGTTCAAGACCACCTTTAATGGGATACCTGTCATTTCTGAGTGCGACCATGCAAAACAATAGACGTTAGCCTTAAGGAAATTAATAAATCCTGACCTAATTTCGGGATTGAGTCCTGTTCCCAAGTAAAACTTCCTTTCCAAGAATTCTTCGAATAAAGCCACTTGCTCGAGTTCTTCAACACTAGAATTGGTTGCATCTGTCTCTTCCGGTACTTGAAAGTATATTCGTACCATAAGTTAGGATCCCTCTGGCTAGGATCAGATCTAATTGGTTTTGGAAATCACGCTTCTTTGATATTCCTTATCGCTGATACCAACTCTATTATGCTGATGTTGAAGTTCTAATCCAATAACCTGGGATATGAGGAATCCCGAGCCCCCGATACCTTTTTTCTTGTAATGACTTGCTATTTTGGCAGTGGTCTGTTCTTCTATCGGGAGCGAACCTATCTGAGGATCAGAACCCTTTGCAATCACATCTTTCGGTTCTCTCGTACGATAGGAAACGACCTTTAAAAGATCGCCGATCCGCATTGAAATCGCTTTTGAACTTACATTGGTTCTTGTCTCGGTCACGTCCCTTTGTTGATGTCGGGAACCCGAGCTATCATCTTCTATCCTTATTTTTGGCTCATAATGGTTATTGACTTCTACCTATGTGGTCGCTTGGAATTCGAGCAAGCTTTCCTTCAGCTTTTGGGAGGCACCGGAGCTTGTCGAATTGAAACCATTTGGGAACGCCTCCGTTGCCCACTCGTATGGTGCAACCGGTAGTAGCATCCTCTATTTCTGGAATCTGATCACGAATTCCCGCAGCGATTCGGACTCACCTTGCGCGATCCTAAATATGTCCGTCTTCCTGGCTTGGACCTTTCTGACCCCGGCATGGGCCTTAATGAATGAATTTGCAAGCATTTTGAAAGAGTCAATTGACTGCACGGGTAAGAGTGAATACCATGTCAGTGCCCCCTTTGTGAGGGTTTCACCAAACTTCTTCAGTAGGACCTATTTGATCTCATGTTGTGCCAAATTGTTCCCTTTCACAGCCATGGTATAAATTAGGATGTGCTCCTGCAGATCTGAAGTCCCATCGTATTTTGGTATGTCCGGCATCTTGAACCTCTTCAGAATCCACTCGGGTGCTGCGCTCGGTTTAAATGGTAACTGTGTGTATTTTTTCAAATCCGGGCCTTTCAAAAGTGGTGGTGCGCCAGAAATTTGATCCATGCGGGCGTGAAACTCCTTTGCGCTTTGATCCATCCGTTCGTTCATTTTCCTCATAAATCTCATGAGCTCGGTTTGAAAAGGAACATTCCGGTTGTCATTACTAGATCCGCTACCGGTCCCTCCAGAACCGTTGAAACCGACCTCACCCTTGGGGTATTATTATCAATTCTTTGAGTCGTTTGATTTGCAGGAACACCAGGAGGAACCAAGCCCCTTCCATTTTCATTGTCGGAAGCGCCCGACAATGCTTGTTTCAACTCCGTCATTACCCTATCATGCCTTGAGAGGTGTCTCATGATGGCTTTCTGCTATTCCCTCATGATTTTCACTATTTTTACGACATGTTCCTCCTCCGCATCATCGGGAGTTGTCTCCCGAACATGCCGGGGGTACTGCCCTTCACGAACAGGGGTCGTTTCGTCCCCCTCGTTGCGGGTATCGCTGATTGAATCTTCATGTTGAGGAAAATTTTTGCGTCCCTCAACGTTATGCGTGATTTTGAAATCATTAGCTGCCATTTTTTATTTCTTGCTTAGGAAAAAAATCAAACAAGTTAGTAATAAACGTAAGAATCAAAGCAATTACGCAACTGTCTAAGTCCCACGGTGAGTGCCAAACTGTTTACCCGTAAAATGGTACAGTTAAATTTATTACATGCTTTATAGATAAGCGAACTGATTTGATCCAAAAGTGATATTGAAATAAGAAAAAAAAGACTTAAAAATTGAAATTAAAGAAGATGACAAGCATGGCTCCGAGCGCAACGTCTTCGAGACAAAAATGAGAGCAATATAAAAATGCAAATAAAGTTGTTTAATTGAGAGTAAAATGAAGTACATCATATGTTTTGCCAAGGATTTCGTGTCTTACAATGGCTGCAGAGCCTGCTATTTATAGCTATACCTACGGAAACAAGATCCTAGGATCAAGTCCCACTTAAATGATAATAAATGAGTCATTGATGAATATGTAATGACAGACCATGAATGCAAATATTCTCTGCAATGTCTGCCAATTTAATGTTAGAGAATATTTTTCATTGAATGCTATCTGGTGGAAAATATTCGATCTGCTCCATTGACCATGCTCCCTTCGGGGTTTACCCGATGTCAATTGCAGCTATTGTTCCTGGTATTGCTTGTTACTTGATTCGCCTTTTATCTATCTTTGGTTCCACGTGTCATGCTATCATTTGATCATTTATTATAAACTAATTTTACCCTATACACTAATCCCTCTTGCTTCATTTTGTTTCTTCTATCTCTCATCCTTTCCTTATATCATTTTAGGTGGGTGGCGATAGTATTGGTCCGCGCATCACCAGCATATCATTGTCGCTAGATCATATGCTAACATGTCTTAATATACTTTTTAACCAATTAAAAAAGGGGACATTTATGACATATATAACTGCTATGGTATAGTTTTTTGAGGGGATGTAAATGGATACAAGCTGATAATTATTTTAGTGGTATTATCATTTTTAGCCCGCGTCAGAAACTATTAATATTTGATAGACGAAAAAGTGTATCAAATTAGTGTAATATATATATATATATATATATATATATATATATATATATATATATATATATATATATATATATATATATATATTATATATAAAGTTATACACTTTTTTGACTATTATTTTGAGAGTGGCTATAGTGTCATTTTTTTTATTATTTTAATCCACCCTGTTAATCATGAAAAACCCCCTTAGAAATGACTTTTCGGACAAGTGTCCTAACAAATTGGCCAATTAAAAAAAATGTTGCATGATCAAATAGGGATATGATTATCTTATTATTCCGGTCGTTTAAATTTATATGGTGGTATTCGATTGGACATGACATTTGAAAAAAATAACTTTGAAACTTAGGATCATATACATATAATATTTTTATGACCATAAAAATATACTATTAAGATAAAATAAAAAAATTTAAAGTTAAATTTTTAATACTTCAAGTCAGAACATAAATGTTTAATGAATTAATATTAAATTTTAGGTGAAAAACAAAAAAGGTGTACGACAGAATTATGGATTATTAACTGTCACGACCCAAATCTCAATCCATAAGATGTCGTGACGGCACCTAGTCTCTACGACTAGGTAAGCCTAACAATTTAGGTAATAACAGAAATGAAAACAAAATTTAACCACTAGACTGCAACAGATAACTAAATAATGATAAAATATCGCTTGACATGTACAAGTAAACCAGCACTTGAGTATACACAGTATTCCAAAAACCCGGTACTCATAAGTGACAAGCTATACCAGAAAAACTAAGTATCTCAATACACTAGAGTCTAAGAAAGTACGGAAAGTCAACGACATAGGAGGGGATAGAGGGAGACTCCGAGGTTTGCGAACGCTGGCAGATATACCTTGAAGTCTCCACAATCTCACTGCTCAATAAATAATGACGCTGATAAGACGTACCTGGATCTGCACACAAAAATATGTGTAGAAGAGTAGCATGAGTTCATCACAACGGTACCCAATAAGTGCCAAGCCTAACCTCGGTCGAGTAGTGACGAGGTCAGGTCAGGGACCTACTGGTATATAAATAAATAAGGCAGAAGAATATAGCAATGTAATAAGAGATTGGAAATTTAACAAAGAGAAAACCACAGAAAAATAACAGCACAACACACAGGGATAAATAGCAGGGGTGCTCCCGAGATACCGTCTCGTAGTCCAAAAGTAAATGCTCAACAGGGGATCTCCCGAGATACCGTCTCCTAGTCCCAAAAAAAATATGCAAGGAGATCTCCCGAGGTACCGCCTCTTAGTCTCAAAAGTAAATGTGCAGGGGGATCTCTCAAGGTACTGCCTCGTAGTCTCAAAAGTAAATGTGCAGGGAGATCTCCCGAGGTACCGCCTCGTAGTCCCAAAAGTAAATACGCAGGGGGATCTCTCGAGGTACCGCCTTGTAATCTCAAAAGTAAACACACAACTTGGAACTGATGAATACAATAATTAACAGAAAGAATTCTACAATTAAGACTGATACAGATCAAGGAAAAATAGGAAATCAACTGAGCATGCTGCAAATATGTCAAATAAGCATTTAAGACACGTAAACATGCGATATTAGGCTAAACAGAATAACTACACATGCTGGTATAACTCAATTAAGATGTAACATGTTACTACTCAATGAAAACCGAATTTCAACACAGTTAAGCCGTGTACGCACTCGTCACCTCGTGTACACGGCACTCACATATCACAGAAGTATCACAACAATACCAAATACTAAGGGTATTTTCACCACATAAGCTTAGGCAAGCCACTTACCTCGAACCAAACTCAATCAATCGGTAAGAATGCCTTTTCCACGATTTTCCGACTTCGAATGGCCCAAATCCAATAGCTTCCTCTAAAAATCCTCCAAATTATCGCCTAAATCTGAGCTCTTAAAGTCCCAAAGTGAAAATGAGATCAAACCCTCATAATTTCCCCTTTTCTGCCTAGTAATCTCGCACCTGCGGACCCCTAGTCGCACCTGCAGAATTCCAATCCAGGTGCGGGATTGACTTAAGACACCTGGGTCCGCTTCTGCGATCAAGTGGCCGCACCTGCGTGTGTGCACCTGCGGACAATCTTCCGCTTCTGCGAAACCCTCACCCAGCTCGACTCCCGCTTCTGCGATCACTACTCTATAGGAACGGCTCCTCTTTTGCGGTCTAATTGTCGCGCCTACGACCACTGGCTACCTAGACCAGGGCTGCATCTACGATCTATGTTCCGCACGTGCGTGTATGCACCTGTGGTCAACCTTAGCGCATGTGCGATGACACCAGAAGTTGAAGAACTTCAGCAATTCAAACAAGTCTAAAATTAATCCGAAAATGATCCGAAACACACTCGAGGCCCCTGGGACCTGAACTAAATATACGAACAACTCCTAAAACACCATACGAACTTAGTCGAGCCCTCAAATCACATCAAACAACAACATGAACACGAATCACCCTCCAATTCAACCTTAATGAACTTTGAAACTTCAAACTTCTACAACTGATGCCGAAACCTATCAAATCACATCCGATTGACCTCAAATATCGCACACAAGTCATATTCAACATTACGCACCTACTCCAACTTTCGGAATCGAAATTCGAGCCTGATATCAAAAAGTCCACTCCCGGTCAAACTTTTAAAAAATTTAACTTTCGCCATCTCAAGCCTAATTCAGCTTCAGACCTCCAATTCATAATCTGGACACGCTGCTAAGTCCAAAATTACCTATAGGAGCTAACGGAACTGACAAAACTCCATTCCGGAGTCGTCTTCGCACAGTTCCAACTACGGTCAAAATCATAGAACTTAAGTTTCCGGTTTAGGGACTAAGTGTCCTAAATCACTCCGAAACCAAAAACAAAACCTCCCAGCAAGTAATGTAAGCAGAAAAAGATATGGGGAAAGCAGTAAATAAGGGATAATATACTCAAAACGACCGGCCGGGTCGTTACATCCTTCCCCTCTTAAAACAACCGTTCGTCCTCAAACGAGCATATAGACATACCTGAAGTGGTGAAATGATGAGGATAACGGCTGCGCATATCATGCTCGGTCTCCCAAGTCGCCTCCTCGACCGGCTGACCCATCCACTGAACCTTTACTGAAGCAATATTATTTGACCTCAACTTTCGAACCTGCCTGTCCAAAATAGCCACCGGTTCCTCAACATAAGATAAATTCTTGTCAGACTGGACTGAGCTGAAATCCAACACATGAGACAGATCGTCGTGATACTTGCAGAGCATTGAAACATGGAATACTAGATGAACTCCTTCTAGGCTGGGAGGCAAGGCAAGCTCATATGCAACCTCCCAACTCGCCTCAACACCTTGAATGGGCCAATAAACCATGGGATCAGCTTGCACTTCTTCCCGAACCTCATAATACCCTTCATGGGCGAAGCCCAGAGCAAGACCCGCTCCCCAACCATGAATACAACATCGCGAACCTTCCGATCTGCATAACTCTTTTATCTAGACAGGGCTATGCGAAGTCGATCCTGAATCACCTTAACAATTTCCAAAGCGTCTTGAACCAAGTTTGTACCCAATAGCCTAGCCTCACCGGGCTCGAACCAACCCACTGGAGACCGACACCGCCTACCATACAGAGCCTCATACGGGTGCCATATGAATGCTCACTGATAGCTGTTATTGTAGGCAAACTTCGCAAGTTGCAAGAATTGATCCCAAGAACCTCCAAACTCCATCATACATGCACGGAGCATATCCTCCAGTATCTGAATAGTGCGCTCGGAATGTCCATTCGTCTGAGTGTGGAATGTTGTGCTCAACTCAACCCGAGTACCTAACTCATACTGTATGGCCCTCCAAAACGATTGCGTACCCTGGTTAGAGATAATAGACCGCCATGAAGCCTGACAATCTTGCGGATATAAACTCGAGCCAGCTGCTAGGAAGAATAAGTAGTCATCACAGGAATGAAATAAGCTGTCTTGGTTAGCCTATCCATAACTACCCAAACTACATCAAACTTCCGCTCAGTTCGTGGAAGCCCAACAATGAAATCCATAGTGATATGCTCCCACTTCCACTTCGGAATCTCTAACTTCTGAAGCAACCCACCTGGCCGCTGATGCTCATACTTCACCTGTTGGCAATTTAGACATCGAACTACATATTCCACTATGTCCTTCTTCATTCTCCTCCACCAATAATGCTTCCTCAAGTCCTGATACATCTTTGTGGCACCCGGATGAATGGAGTACCGCGAACTGTGAGCCTTCTTGAGAATCAACTCAAGCAATCCGTCTACATTGGGTACACATAGCCTGCCCTGTATCCTCAATGCACCATTATCTCTAATAGTGACCTCCTTGGCATTATCGTGCTGAACCGTGTCCTTAAGGACAGGTAGATGGGGGTCATCATACTGACGCTCCCTGATACGATCATAAAGAGAAGACTGGGAGACCACACAAGTCAAAACTCGACTCGGCTCAGAAATATCCAATCTAACAAACTAGTTGGCCAAGGCCTGAACATCCAATGCCAACGGCCTCTTTGCTACTGGTAGATATGCTAAGCTCCCCAAACTCTCTGCTCTGCGGCTCAAGGTATCAGCCACTGTCGCGCCCCTTTCCCCCCTCCCCCCCCCCTCGCGGGAAGAACTCCGGGTTTCGCCATTCCATGGGAGAATCGACTCGTTTCCTTTTGGGAATTTAGGTTTTTGAAGAGTCGCCACCTAACGGATTATGGTGCGTTAGGGCACCTAGAGCGATTAACTCTTGGGTTGGTTTGCATTATCAGAGATTAGGGTAAGGGCTCGAAATAATCTTGAGGGGAAGGTGTTAGGCACCCCTCGCGGTCCACAAGGAGGGTCTCGGCCGAACTTATATTCACACATTAGTCCATAAATAAACAATTGAAGCAAATAATTGCAAGTAGAGCATGTTGGGCATTGTATAAAATAGGAATTTAAACAGGTTGTAGAAAAAGAAAAGAAAATAGTTTTTCAAGCAAAGAGGATTTAGGGAGAGGGAGGTCCTAGGTTGGTTATCCTATAGGATCACATCAGTACAATGCCCGGTAATCACTCCTTAGAAAGGGGCTACGCATGGCATTAGCGCACCAGTCATCAAATCCATATCTACCCTTCCCAACTCCTTAGTGGTCATGCAAAGCGAGTGTTGGTCAGCGATCTCTATCGCGTGCTGCTACCCGTCCCTTCTTAATGGTCCTGGAGGGAGTTAGGACCTCTACCTATAGGTGGTTCTAGACGTACCCCTAAGGTTTTAAAAGGGCGAAATTCTAAGGCGACGGTCAAAATATGTAGGACTTTACACATAATGGAAGCAGATAAGAGGCTCAAAATTTCCTCCTCGAGTAAACATACAAGCAGCACGACTCAAACACAGTTAAGGTCTTTATCAATCAAAGTCCTAAAGCAGGATCTCTAGGTGACCATGCAAAAACCAACAAACCCTTTTAGGATCAGAAATTATACCCTAGCAGTTGCCTAAGGACTCTTTTAAAAGTTAGTAGAATTAGAAACATTAAACGACGGAGAAAGAGCTTCAGGGGAATGCAGTTTTGAAAATGCCCTAAGGCTTGCCTATATGCAGTATAATGTGTCTATATTAATGCAGAAACAACAGGTTTTCTAGATAGACTCCTTTAATACCTATAAGCATGGTATCTAATGGGATCGATGCAATTTTGAAAGAACTTGTTTTAGAAAATGTTAACGCTTAGTAAGACCAGCTTTAGAAATGAACTAGGCGTAATGAAATTGATTTATTAGGCCGAATTAAATTACCAGACATAATTGCGAGTATAGATCCCTATAGCCATGATATCTAGGCGTATTACTGATTTTAGTCGATTTGCAGCAACATACAGAAAGACTTATTAAAATTGAATCAGAGTTGGGACCTATAGGCATGGCATCTACTGATTTAAGACATGATGGTTTGGAGCCTATGAACATGGTTTTTAATATGAAAAAATTCAAAACCTTAGGAACATGATTTCTGCTGATGCAAACAAAATTAGAAGTGAGATCCTATAGACATGATTTCTATTAGGCAAAGCAATTAGATTTAAAAGCATAAATCCCTATGAGCATGTTTTCTATTGAGTAAAGCAGGCAGATTTTAAAAGTGAGATCCTAAGAGCAGGATTTCTACCCATATTACCCCATAAAGTATACATCTACCCACCCTTTTTACTAAATGCCCCAAATATCTGTTTACAAATTATTATAGGCCAATGAATGAATTGCATAAGTAAAATAGAAAATCAAGAAGCTATTCTATAGGGAGCCTTCAATTAGGCCCGAGTTTTCCAAAGCCTCCAATGGTCTCATAAACCTTAATTCCATAGACAAATCAGAGTCTAGGTGCATCAAAGTTCCCTAAGGGCCTCAAGAACCCGGGGCAATGCTTACACCTAGACTTAGCAACCAAGAATTGAACTAGTGCAGTGTGGAAAGGCCAGCCTCAGTATGCCAGAGTTCAGAGGGCTCTCAAGAGGATCCCAAGGCAATACACATACTAGAGGGGGCAGAACTTATTGACTAAGAGTAAAGTGGAAGTGCAGGACACACGTTGAAAAGGGTTATTAAAGACTGTATTGGAAAGTCTGTTTTGAAAGCAATTAGTAAAGCAACAAAGATTGTTTGAAAAGAGGTTGGAGTAGTAAACAAAACACCTTAAGAAAAGATCACACACAGCTAGTTTACAGAATTCAGCAGTCATACATGGGTCAAGGGGTTGGGGATACATACACATTTGGCTGCACAACCCAGCAAAGATCTTAACATTGGTTTGGACATGCTCAGAGATAGTTGACTCTGGCATAATCACACAACAGTCGGGAGAAATGCAAACACATAGAAGGGGTGATAAGGATTTGGGGATTCATAGGATGGTAAGCACACAAGAAGTAAAGACAACTGTCAAGGCATGCTTTGAAACACATAAGGGAATACATTGATCTAAAGGGAAGGGGAGACATAGTAGCATGCTGATAATGTAACTTAACTACAAATTTTACAACAAAACCACAAGTAGAAGCAAGCTAGAATTAAAAGAAACTGAAACAATAAGAGAAACATATTGTTGTTGGAGCTTTAAATCAAAACCAGGACATACCAGTAAAGGTAGAAGTAAGCAGAATGAAAGAACCAAAGAGCACAGATGATTAGCCTTAGCTTGCAGCCGGCTAATAGTAGCAAGTAGCACAAGAGAGAGGGAGAGCAGAGATTTTTAGTAACAGGAGTAGTTTTTGAAAACCAAGTGTTCATCTCTGTTAATGAAAGACTTAGGGTATTTATAGTTTTGAAAATAGGCAGAAAATAAGGTAACAAGTAAAGATTTAGCACAATTATGGAAGTAATCACAATTAGAATCCAATTAATACAACTACTCCCCTTTAATCAAGGAATCACAGCTTAAACGGATACCAACAGGGATAATCAAGGAAAGAAAATCAGTTGAGGAAGACTGATTTTTACCATATGAAGGATAGTAAAAGTACAGAGCATATGACTGAGTCTAAGTACAGAATATACCAATTAAGGAAAGGATTCAGTAAGAGTGAAGTACCACATCAAATAAGGAAACGAAATCAGTCAATTTAAACAGACGAGTAGAACTTTAGGGTTTTGAAAGAAAATCTTGCAATCAAACCATGAATTAAGGAAATAAGAATCAATCAAAAGGGAATCACGACTCTGCACTTCAACATATAAATAAAGAAGAACGAACAGGCGTAGCAAACAGGCAAGGTTAGCCATATAGATAGAAAGAAGCAAGAGATGGGCAAACACAATCACACAGAAGTGACATAAGCAAGCTAAAGACTCAGTAGAAAATCCATTCGGAGTGGTAACCGACAGAAACTTAACAAAATCAAGTAGTCATGCTAACACACATAACCAAAGCAAAGAAAGGTCCTAATAGTTAGGGCTTTTAACAGAGTCGAGTAAAATAGTAGGAACATAGGATCGGTCCAAATAAGCAACAAAAGAGGTTTAATCATAAAGAAAATCGATTAAAACAAGCGTAAAAGGAACTCTGAGAAAACCCTAATTTTTAAAGAAGGCAAAATGGTTTAACAATTGAGGATCTTTCAGAAGAAGTTCGAGAATAGTGCAAATCATAGGAAGAAACAGACTTAAAGCATTAAAAATAACATAGATCTAAGAGATTCAAATGAGAGTTAGGGTTTCAAAAGGAAACCCAAATAGAAATGAGAGAACCTGTTGCAAAACTCCATAAATCGTAACATATATGTTGCAATTTTGCCCAAAATCACACCAGAGAAGCCACGAATGACAGAAATAGAAACCCTAGGTGCAAATCGGCATGGCCCAGGAACCTTGAAGGCCTCAGAGATGATGAGCAAGGCGATGAGAGACCCATTGGAGGCTTGGGGTTGAAAGATGGTCGCCGGAGAAGGCCGGAGAAGAAGGTCGGCGGTTGAAAGCTAGGGTTAGGTTGAGAGTGTTTGAGAGCAGAGAGGATTTCAGGGCGGCAGCGTTTTGAAAATGAGTAGGGTTAGGGGGTCGTTTAGGAATTAAAAAGGAAATGGCGTGTGTGGACCGTTGATTTCCCAGATCAACGGTCAGGATTCAACCGGGTAGGTGGGTTCCGGGTTCGGGTAAGGGTTTATAGGGTCTGGGTCGAGTTATTTAATAGGAAATTGGGCTGGGGATTGGGTCCAATTTGGGCTANGATTTAAATAGCCAATTTTTCCTATTTTAATTTATAATAAATAGTAGGTAATTCCTGGAAAATAATTTAAGGTGCCAAAATGATTTAAAATACATGATTAACATTTTAAAAATATAGGGACCAATTTTATGCATATAAAATATAATTATTCCTTAAAATGGGCTAACATTGCAATTATATGCAATTTAGCCTAAAAAATACTAAATGTAATTATAAAAATGTATAAAAAATATATTAACCATATTTTTTGACGTAAGTATAGAAATTAAATGAGTAAATCATTATAACAATAATTTGGAAAATATTTATTGGGGAGTTTATGAATAAAAGGAAAAAAAATCAATTTAAACCCTTAAAATTATGGAAAAAATAATAAAAGTCGTGTGCATGCTTATATATGCATATATATATATATGCTATTTTGAAGGTATTTATGCATATTTAAAATATATAGGGAAAAATTGGGTATCAACAGCCACCATATTGGCCTTCCCGGGATGGTATAAAATAGTGATATCATAATCATTAAGCAGCTCTAACCACCTCCACTGACGCAAGTTAAGATCCTTCTATTTGAACAAATGCTGCAAACTCCGGTGATCGGTGTAGATCTCACAAGGGACATTGTACAGATAGTGCCGCCAAATCTTCAAGGCATGAACAATAGCTGCTAACTCAAGGTCGTGGACATGATAGTTCTTTTCATGCACCTTCAGCTGTCTGGATGCATAGGCAATCACCCTTCCGTCCTGCATCAACACCGCGTCGAGACTAATCCGCGACACATCAAAATATACATTATAAGACCCCGAACTTGTAGGTAATACCAATAATATGGTGCAATCAAAGCTGTCTTGAGCTTTTGAAAGCTCTCCTCACACTCCTCTGTCCATCTGAACGGGGCACCCTTCTGGGCCAGCCTGGTCATTGGTGCTGGAATAGATGAGAAACCCTCTACAAATCGACGGTAATACCCCGCCAAACCAAGGAAACTCCGGATCTCCGTAGCTAAGGATGGTCTAGGCCAACTCTGCACTACTTCAACCTTCTTCGGATCCACCGTAATCCCCTCACTCGACACTATGTGACCCAAAAATGCCACTGAATCTAAACAGAACTCACACTTTGAGAATTTTGCATATAACTTCTTTTCTCTCAAGGTCTGAAGCACATTCCTTAGGTGCTGCTCATGATCCTCCCAACTCCGGGAGTACACCAGAATGTCGTCAATAAACACAATGATGAAGAGTCAAGATAGGGCCAAAATACACAGTGCATCTGATGCATAAATGCTACTGGGGCGTTGGTCAGCCCAAATAATATCACAAGGAACTCGTAGTGATCATACCGAGTCTTGAAAGCATTCTTCGGGATATCTGGCTCCCGAATTTTCAACTGATGATAGCCTGAACGCGAGTCAATCTTGGAAAACACTCTGGCACCCTGTAACTGATCAAATAGGTCATCAATACGAGGCAATGGATGCCCATTCTTCACTGTAACTTTGTTCAACTGGCGATAATCAATGCACATACGCATATAACCATCCTTCTTCTTCACAAACAGGACTGGGGCACCCCAATGTGACACACTGGGTCGAATGAAGCCCTTATCAAGCAATTCATGTAACTATTCCTTCAACTCCTTCAACTCAGGAGGAGCAACACGATATGGAGGAATAGAGATGGGTTGAGTGCCCGGTAACAAATCAATACCTAGGTCGATATCTCTGTCGGGCGGCATGCCCGGAAGATCAGTTGGAAATATATCGGGATAATCGCTCACTACTGGGACTGACTCAACTGTAGGGGTATATATACTGACATCTCTCACATAAGCTAGATACGTGTCGCTCCCCTTCTTAACCATTCGTTGAGCTTTAAGAAATAAAATAACTCTGCTGGAAGGATAATCTAAGGTACCTCTCCACTCTAACCATGGTAATCTTGGCATAGCCAGCGTCACGGTCTTGGCATGACAATCAAGAATAGCATAATGGGGCGACAAACAGTCCATGCCCAAAATAATATCAAAGTCTACCATGCTGAGCAATAATAAATCGGCTCTGGTCTCAAAACCACTAAGAACAACCAAACACGATCAATACACATGGTCAACATCAATAGAATCTCCCAAAGGTGTAGACACATAAACAAGAGAACTCAAAAAATCACGAGGTATGCCCAAATACGGGGCAAAATAAGAGGACACATAGGAATAAATGGAGCCTAGATCAAATAAAACTGATGCATCTCTATGACAGACTGGAACAATACCTGTAATGACAGAGTCAGATGCAACTGCCTGTGTACGAGCAGGAAGGGCATAATATCTGGCCTGGCCTCCCCTTCTAGGGCGGCATCTACTTGCCCGACCTCCACCATGAGCTGGTTGAGCAGGTGGAGTCGTAGCTGGTGCTGTAATCATACCCTGAGGACCCCGTGGAGCACGCGGTGCTTGAGAAGTCTGTGGAGGTGCACCTCTTCTAAGGCTGGGGAAATCCCTCACCATATGGCGAGTGTCGCCACACTCAAAAATAGCTCTCGGGGGGCGTGGCTGCTGTGACTGGCTTGGGCCAGGTCGACTGGACTGATCGCTGAAAGCACCCCGTGCAGGAGGTACACTAGACACTAGCGGTGCATAATAAGGCTCCTGGGGCCTAAGAGTAGGCAGAATACCACTAGTGGCTGGAAGTGCTGAATGAACAAGGAGACTCACATAGCCCCTACCATGACGAACTGCAGCTGAGACACAAGTACCACTTTAAGTGCCAGACTCTCGAGACCTCTTGGCCTCCCTCTCCTCTCTCTCCCGACCAAGCATACCCTCCACTCTCCTAGCAATACCCACAACCTCCTGGTATGAAATATCCATCTCTAACTCCTGGGACATGCTAAGCCTGATATTGGGGTGGAGTCCCTCGATAGACCGACAGACCCTCTCTCGAACTGTAGCAACCAAGGCTGGTGCATGCCTAGCCAAATCACCGAAGCGAACCGCATACTGTGACACAATCATAGCACCCCAGTGCAACTGCTCAAACTCTGCACGCCATGCATCTCTGAGACTCTGGGGAACATACACCCTCAAGAACATATCCGAGAACTGAGTCGAAGTAAGTGAAGCTGCCTCAGCCGGACTACCCAACTCATAAGCACGCCACCACTGATAGGTCGCTCCTCTAAGTTGGAACGTAGTGAAAGTAACCCCACTCGACTCCGCTACACCTATAGTATGACGGATACAGTGGCACTCCTTAAGAAAACCCTGGGCATCCTCTAATGCTAAGCCACTGAAAGTAGGAGGGTGGTACTTCTAGTACCTCTCGTGCCTGAGCTCCTCCTCCTCAGAAGCTGCTGCCCTACCCTTGGGCCGAACTGGGGCTACCGGCTACACTGGTATGACCTTGATAAGTTAGGATTTTAATGTGTTTTATACCCCTACTTGCCTACGCTTGGTTATAAATTGATACAAAATAGTCCCAAAATGCTCACAAGTTGTACTTGATTGCAGGTTTGATCGACAAAGCGACGAAAGTCAAATATCGGCTCAGAAAGGAGTGAAACCTGCTCAAGTGTCAAAGATCAAGGAAGTTGAGGAAAAGAGGCCCAAGTGCGGACCGCGCAAACGTGAACGCGGCCGCACTAGGAGGTTCAGAGAATGGCAAAATTCAAGGGGAGGCTACGCGGCCGCGGTCAATCCAACGCGGTCCGCGGTCAGGCTCCGCGGCCGCGCTGCACTTTTATGCGGTCCGCGGAGCGAGATTCAGAGAGCCTATTTTGCACCCTTTCCAAGCAATGCGGCCCGCGCTCAATTCTGTGCGGCCGCGCCAATTTCCACCGTGGCCGCGCTACATTTTTACGCGGTCCTTGGTCCTCAACTTCAGAGAAGCAGAAGCCAAGAGTTCAAGAGCCAGTGCAGCCGCGTTCATGTTTGCGCGGTCCGCGCTGACCCCGCAAGGGTATTTTTGTCCAATTTTTCCAGCCCACTATAAATAGAACTTTTTTCTGTTTTAGGTTAAGTTTTCTTTTTCTGAAGCTGCTGAGCTCGTGAGAACGCCTAGTTTAGCCATTTTTGGCATTCTTACTCTTCAATATTGTATTTTCTTCCTTGCAATTAATTAATATGTTTACTTCTTCATCTATTTCTTTAATTTTTGCATCTAGCATGAGTAGCTAAACTCGCTAGCTAGGGTTGTCGCTCAACCCTAGTGTGAGTAATTGATGGGTGTTGCCATCTAAGGTTAGGTTGATAATAGGTGTTTGCTATTTGGGTTTATTTTAGGTTTTAATTAAGGATTGGTGATTGCAAACATTGATTCTAGCTTTGTAGGTTTAACTCTTCTTGAGAAAGAGAGTCCATGACCCCAAAATTGACCCGACAAGGAATTGGGATGGACCCATGAGAAATGATAGTCCCAGTTAACGCGTTAAATCTCGAGAGAGTAATCGCCCTACTTGAACCCTAGTTGCTTGGTCTAATTGGCCTACACAATTGGTCTCGAGAGAGTCAATTGGGCAAAATAACTCTCTCTACCGAGAGGTATGAGAGTGGGTGCAATTGTGCAACGGTTATAGCATAAGCCCCAAATATGTCAATCTATCCTTAGTAGCATCTACCCGTTAATTAGCCACCTAGGCGATGCCACGACCCTAGTGCCTTTCTCTATATTAATTACAACTTAGCATATTTCCGTAGCATAATTTAGCTTCAATCACTAGTCTTATAATAGTAGATATAAAAATCAATACCAAATATGTTGGAAGAGACATTAGAAGCACAACCGCAATTCTAGACTGAACAGACATTACAACTCCACTACTAGCTCCCTGTGGAAAATCGATCCCGAACCACTATTCGGGTAAAAGCTGTTGCGACCCGCTCTTCCTAATTTAGAGTAGTGTTGAGTCGGCAGCGATCAACTTTTTGGCGCCGTCGCGGGGGAGCTTACGGTGTTGACTATCTGTTTAGCTCGTTTTGTGCTTTGCTTCTCTTTCCTTCTTGTTTACTAATTTTGTTTGTGTCGATCATTCAGGTACTATGGCTCTAAATGCAAACGACCCTCTTGGCACCGTGAATACGGGGGAGGAGGTAGATGATTTTGAGCCCGAAGAGGTTCAACCACCTCAAGTTCCTCGTAGAGGCCATCAGGCCAACGCAAATGATAACAATCCTTATTCCAGACCCTCCTCCGCCACCGCCAAGAGCAGTCCCAAGAGTTCTTCCAAATCAAGGGTACGCGAGTGCCATTTTTCCTCCCTGAATCCGGGCGGGGAACTTTCAAATCACAAATGTTATGTTGACCTTGCTCGAACAAAGAGGGTATTTTACGGGCGCCTCCGATCAAAATGCATACAAGCACTTGAAGGGGTTCGTAGATACATGCTGGGGCAGCAAACAAACAAACGTGTCAGAGGATGCGTTGAGATTGAGGCTTTTCCCGTTTTCTCTTCGGGGTAAAGCGTTGGACTGGTTAGAAAGGCTTCCAAATCATTCTATCCACACATGGGATGAATTGACGGACAAATTTATTGCCAAGTTCTTTTCTCCAAGTCATATGGCGGCTCTTCGGGATGAGATTCTAGCTTTCAAACAAATGCCAACGGAACCTTTGCACGAAATTTGGGAAAGATATAGAACAATGGTGAAGGAGTGCCCTAATAACGACATGACCGAGGCGATGATACAACAAACCTTTTATCGGGGCATCAACACCACGAACCAGTGCATTGTGAACCAATTGGCCGGAGGGAACTTTATGAAACTTTCTTACCAAGAGGCATGTGATGTACTTGATGAAATGGCCGACATGTCTTCGGCATGGCAAAGCCGAGCGAATGTGCCCCAAGGTGACCCCACGGTCATCCATTTGCACAAGGAATTGAACGATCATGGCCAAGCTATTGCCGAGCTTACAACAACTATGAATCAATTGGCGAAGGCGCAATTGCAACAAGTCCAAAACCCGCGCCAAGTCAATGCAATGGAGAGTGTCTCTATGTTGAAAAGGAGGCAAAGAGGGCAACAACAACCTCAAGGTAATGGTGAGCAATTTGACAACAACAATGATGGTGGTGGTTATTCGAATGAGTGCTATGATGATCAAAGTGAGGAATGCCAATATGTCAATAACTACCAAGGAAATAGAGGAAATCAAGGGAATCAACAATGGCGTCCCCAAAGCAATTGGGGCAATCAACAAGGCGACGGTAATTGGAATAACAATAACCAACAACAAGGCGGTAACAATTGGAACAACAACAATCAGAACAACAATTGGGGTAATCAAGGTAACAATCAAGGCAATTGAAACGGGAACAACAATAATTGGAGCAACAACAATAACAGTCAAGGAGGGTGGAATAATGGTGGCAGGGGGCAAGGCTTTCAAAGGCCCCCCATGTTCCAACAACCAAACAATCCACCCCCTTTCAATCCCAAGGGTCTAGTTCATCCGGAAGTGATATGGGACGGATAGAAATGATGTTCGAGTAGATGATGAAAACGAACCAAGAGTCGGATGCACAATTGGCTTCACACAACACATCTATCCGGAACCTAGAAGTGCAAATAGGGCAAATTTTTCAAGCGTTGAATACCCGACCTAAGGGAGCACTACCAAGTGATATGGTAGTGAACCCAAAGGGAGGTAATAATCATGTGATGGTAGTCACAACGAGAAGCGGAAGAGGCGGTGATGTGCATGCCTCGAATGAAGATTGAGTTGTGGATGATGATGTTGGGTTCCAAGAAGATATGAGTCCGTTGATTGTTGTGATGTGGTTGAGACAGATGTGAACAAGGAAGTGAGAATAGATATTGATGAGGCCGAGGTGGAAACTCAAGAGGCCGTGAACCCATCTAGGGAGCACATAATCGATATTTCGGAGCCGGTGGTGCCAAAAGCCAAGGCACCCTTACCTAGACCACCTCCACCTTATCCTCAGCGGTTAGCAAAGCAAAAGAATGACAATCAGTTCAAGAAATTCATAGACATGATGAAAAGCCTTACAATCAACGTGCCTTTGGTGGAGGCACTTGAACAAATGCCGGGCTATGCAAAGTTCATGAAGGATTTGGTCACAAAGAAGCGTTCCATAGATTGTGAAACAATAAAGATGACACACCAAGTTAGTGCGATAGTTCTATGGCCCCGAAACATGAAGACCCAGGAGCTTTTACTATTCTTTGCACTATCGGGAGTGCGGAGTTTGCTAAGGCCCTTTGTGACTTGGGGGCTAGCATTAATTTGATGCCGTACTCAGTTTTCAAGACTTTGGGAATTGGGAAACCTAGGCCAACCTCGATGAGACTTCAAATGGCGGACCGGTCGATGAAGCGGCCTTTGGGTATAATTGACGACGTTCTTGTCCGGGTGGACAAATTCATATTGCCGGCCGACTTTGTCATATTGGATTGTGAAGTGGATTTTGAAGTGCCGATTATTCTTGGGAGACCTTTCCTAGCTACGGGGAAGGCTTTGGTTGATGTTGAGGCAGGTGAGTTGACATTCCGAGTGGGAGATGAGAAGGTGGTATTTCATGTTTGCAAATCAATGAGGCAACCCAATAGCACGGAAGTGTGTTCACTTGTGGACATTGTCACATCTGTGATAGTGGATGACACAAGTTCCATGATGAATGTTGAAGATCCTCTTGAGGCCGTACTTCTTGGCATGGATGTAGACCACCATATCGGTGAAATAGCCATCATGCAACGTGTGCGAAGGTGTCGTCGTGTGAGACATTTGGCACTATAATCCGAGGTGCATCGTGGGGAGAAAAGGCGAGAGTGGACGCATATGGGCATGGATAATAGGTAAATTAACTTCTCCTTGTGTCCATACCGGGGACACCATTAAAATTTGATTGTAGCCCGGTACCCATCCGAAAAACAAAGTAAACAATAGATGTTCTCTCGCGCCGGGCAAAAGAACGATAGCAAGATATTCGGGAATCGACAGTGAAAATGACCTTTCGGTCACTGGGTGAATGTATTCCGTGTGGAGTTCCTTTTAGTTACTTTCGAATAATTCACTATAGGAGCCAGAAATCTAAACCATCGGTTCGATTGACAGTGGGAATAAGCCTCAGGTTTTGTCATTGGGGCACCACACTGTTGTCATCCCTACCTCTTTTTCTGGACAATTGGCCGGAGAGTCACGAACTGTCAGAGATTGGATAAAACACTCCGGGCTATAAGCCACTTTGATAGACCTCTTTCCTTTACCACTTCTTGCATTTCTTGCTTCTCGTTGAGTCTTTCTTTTGTTGGTTAACAAGGGGACAGGCCTTGCTATCCTACCTCCAAAATGATCTTAGCATGCAAAGCAAATGTACGGGGGCTTATTCCCCTAAATGTCCGCCCAGAGTGCGCATCCTATTGCCTTTTTTCTCCTTTTGCAAGCACCTCCAAAGAGGCCTCACACCTGGCAAGTTAGTAAGGCAAAGAAGAAAGAATAACTGGAAGAGTTGAATTAGAGCCCAAAAATTCATACCTGAGAGTGTGGAGGAAGTGGCTTCAACTCCAACACCGTTGGCCCTCAATGGATGGCTTAGTTAGGTGGAATTTTGCTGGTTTTCAAAAGATCCAAAGATAACTTCCTAGGCTCATATGAATATGAACCGCCATACCATGCAATTCATTCACACACACCCACTCTGCTAGCATCATTT
>NC_031994.1:66575928-66645919 GCF_001879085.1 Nicotiana attenuata
TGTGCAGCAGGAGTTAGGCACTCGGGTGGAGTTGAGCACAACTTTTCACCCCCAGACGGACGGACAGTCCGAGCGCACCATTCAGATTCTTGAGGACATGCTCCGTGCATGCGTGATTGAGTTTGGGGGGTCTTGGGATCATTTCTTGCCATTGGCGGAGTTTGCTTATAACAACAGTTATCAGTCCAGCATTCAGATGGTGCCGTATGAGGCTTTATATGGCAGGAGATGTAGATCCCCGGTGGGTTGGTTTGAGCCGGGTGAGGCCAGGCTACTGGGTACAGAGATGGTTCGGGATGCATTGGAGAAGGTCAAGGTGATTCAGGACAGACTCCATACAGCCCAGTCTAGGCAGAAGAGTTACGCGGACAGGAAGGTTCGTGATATTTCATATATGGTTGGTGCGCGGGTTCTACTTCGGGTCTCGCCTATGAAGGGCGTCATGAGGTTTGGAAAGAAAGGGAAGCTGAGTCCGAGGTTTATTGGCCCTTTTGAGATCTTGAGGCGAGTTGGGGAGGTTGCTTATGAGCTTGCCTTACCTCCCAGCTTGGCCGGAGTCCATCCGGTATTTCATGTTTCGATGCTCCGGAGGTATCACGGTGATCCGTCGCACGTGTTGGATTTAAGTTCAGTCCAGTTGGACAAGGATCTATCCTATGTTGAGGAGCCAGTGGCTATTTTGGACAGGCAAATCAGAAAGTTGAGGTCAAAGAACATAGCTTCAGTAAAGGTTCAGTGGCGGGGTCAGCCGGCCGAGGAGGCGACTTGGGAGACCGAGCAGGATATGCGCAGCCACTACCCTCATCTTTTCACTTCTTCAGGTATGTTCTCTATGCTCGTTCGAGGTCGAACGAATGTTTAAGTGTAGGAGGATGTAACGACCCGGCCGGTCGTTTTTGGAATTTACGCCCCGATCCCCCATTAACTGCTTTCCCTAAGTTCATTTCTGCTATTTTGGTTTGCCGGGACGTTCGGTATTAGGATTCGGAGTGTTTTGGGACACTTAGTCCCTAAATGAGAGTTTAAGAGTTAAAAAATGGTCCGTATTCGGAACAGTGTGAAGACGACCTCGGAATGGAAATCCGATGGTTCCGTTAGCTCCGTTAGGTGATTTCGGGGTTAGGAGTGTGTTCAGAATGTTATTTGGAGGTCCGTAGCTCATTTAGGCTTGAAATGCCGAAAATTGGATTTTTGAAGTTTCCAGTCCGATAGTGAGTTTTTGATCCGAGGGTTGGATTTGAATTCCGGAAGTTGTTGTAGCTCCGTCATGTCATTTGGGATGTGTGTGCAAAATTTCAGGTCATTCGGACGAGGTTTGGTTAGGTTTTTGATCGAAAGCGTATTTGGTTAGAATTTGAAGTTCTTAGGCTTGAATCCTTGATTTAATCGGGTTTCCGGTGTTGTTTGGGGTGTTTTGAGGATTGGTGCAAGTTTATATAAGGTATTAGGTGGTATTGGTGCTTTTGGTTGAGGCCCCGGGGGCCTCGGGATAATTTTGGGTGGTTAACGGGGAAATTTTCTAAGTTGTTGCAGCTGGTATGTTTTTCCCTTCTGGTATTTTCGCTTCTGCGGTTTGGGAACCGCAGAAGCGATTTTTGGCTTCCCCTCAGAGACCGCAGAAGCGGTCATCTTTCCGCAGAAGCGGAACTGCTGGAGCGGTCATGTGTCCGCAAAAGCGGAATTTCCCCCTTTAATGAGAAACCGCAGAAGCGGTTATTTTGCCGCTTAAGCGGGACCGCAGAAGCGGTCCCTTGTCCGCAGAAGCGGAAATGTCTGGGCAGAAATAGGAAATTTCGAGGGTTTAATTTCATAAGTTTGAAAATCGATTTTGAGCTCGGGCAAGGGCGATTCTGAGAGGATTTTGGAGAGGAGATTATTGGGTAACATTTCTATGATCCTTTCTAATTATATTCTATCATTTAGTAGTTAAATCCACCTTATAAATTCGAATTAAGGATCAAAAATGGAAGAATTTGGGTGAAAGTTCATTGACTAAACTATTGGGTTTTGAGGGAGCATTCGACCTCCGATTTCTGAGATTTTTATATGGTTAGACTCGTGAGAGTACGAGGTTTCTGAAAATGTGAAAATTATTCGGTTCCGAGACGTTGGCCTGAGGGGCGTTTTGGTCATTTCACCTATTTTCGCGCCTTAGCTTTAATTTCAATAGTGGAATCAGTTGTTTGCAATATTATTTACGATTTCTAATTTAATTGAATAGATTTGGGCCATTTGGAGTCGGATACTCGTGGCAAGGGCATCGTTCCCTAGTTGACTTCGCACCGGTTCGAGGTAAGTGGCTTGCCTAACCTTGTGTGGGGGACTTCGTCCCTTAGGATGTGATAATTGGTAATTGAATGCCTTGTACGTGAGGTGACGAGCGCGTACTTGAGCAAATTGTTGAAACCCGGATTTTTACTTAAATACTTGATTTGGATTCTCTTTCATATTTGCCTTACTTTACTTGCTTTTATAGCCTGTGCTAGCGTAGAAGAGCATGTTTAATTGATCCAAGCTGCCTATTTGTTTAAATTGTCTTAACTGTAATTACGTGGAGCATGTTAGGCCAGTATTATTTGATGCCTTGTATTGTTGTACTTAAATTTCTGAATAATTCGTTGATGTTGGTTGCGCATTTATATTGGGACTACGGATGCGGATTCCGGGAGTTCCCCCTTGATTGTTTACTTTGGGACTACGGGTTTGATTCCCGGGAGATCCCCCTGTACTTTTATTTTGGGACTACGGGACGGTATCCCGGGAGATTCCCCTGCACTTTTATTTTGGGACTACGGGACGGTATCCCGGGAGATCCCCCTACTCACTGATGATTGGATTACGGGACGGTATCCCGGGAGATCTTTTGATATCGATATGAGATTTGGACTACAGAACGGTATCCCGGGAGTTCCATTGGACAGTTGAAAAGGGGCTACAGGACGGTATCCTGGGAGACCCCCGTCGGTATTCTTGTAATTTTGTTGTATTTACTCTGTGTTCTGTTTTGTCTTGCAGTTCTATATTTCATTGATTTGTCTTATCACATCGTTGTGTTCATTAGTTTTCTTCAGACTTCGATACTGATATTATCTTGCTATTTTATTGTTTCTGTCTCAGTAGGGCCCTGACCTTTTCCTCGTCACTACCCAACCGAGGTTAGGCTTGGCACTTATTGAGTACCGCTGTGGTGTACTCTCGCCTCTTCTGCGCATATTTTTCATGTGCAGATCCAGGTGCTTCTGAGCAGGCGTACCGCCAGTAGCTGTCAGGGAGCGTATTGGGGACTTGAGGTATACATCTGCTACGTCCGCAGATCTGCAAAGTCTCCTTCTCATTTTATCCATAGTTGTTAGACGTTATTTCGATCCCTCTTTGTATTAGACTATTCTGGTGACTAGAGTAGTGTAAGATTTCTTATAGCCTGTGTTGTCCGTGGGTTTCCGGGTCTTGGAGGTTATTTCAGTATTTTGTATTAAAGTGTATGTGCCAGGCGGCAACGGTATACATTACTCATATTATTTAGCTTCGAATATAAATTTCGCAAATGTTGTTACTTCCGCAATGTGTTAGGCTTACCTAGTCGTGAAGACTAGGTGCCGTCATGACGTGTTCACAAATTGTGAACTAGGGTCGTGACATCTCTAGACTCACGGATTATACAGTGATATTTGAAACTAGTTAGCTTGATTTGAGTGTAAGTCATTAACTATTAGTATACAATGTTGGAAAAATCACGTAATTGAGCTGTTTAGATCTAATCACTTGAGGTTTGAATCCATGACTACCGCTGTTGAGTACAATCTATGATTTCAATTTGTGTCTCATTTTAGTGACATTTAGGAACTAACTAGTAGACAAGTAAGTAAAACAATCTGAGTTTGAAACTAAAATTTAACGGAGCAATAGTTCTTCAATCTGAGTAAATGAATATTTCGCCTGGCTGCCAATCACTGAACACGTTTTGATTACTTTGGAACAAGTTCAATGTGCAATTGGCCTTGAGATCTGAGGCCTCCAAACGGGCTTAGGCTACGAACTTTGGCCCAAATCGTGACTTAAATCTGATCGTAGTCTTAGGAGTTCTAAATGAGGACCTCTGTGAAGTTTGGCCCGTGCGTGCCACCTGAATGTTGGGCTTGGGCCATAGTCAGCAAATGGCCAATTTGGTAGTACAGACCTGGGTGTAATTTCCTTTCATTGGGCTTGTCTTGGAGCCCAATGGCTGGACCATGGTGCAGAATTATCATTTGGTCCAGTAGCAAATTAAATAGGACTTTTCCTTCACTGTTAGAGACCAGTAAAAATAGAGAATCATAGTTGCTTTTAGGTTTGCCTTTTAAAATAATAAACGGGGGGAGCCTCGCAAAACAAAAAATACATAAATTGCGGGGCCCTCAATAAATGTTTGTGTTAAAATACTTAGATTTCGGGACGGGCCGTTTAGCGAATTTCACGGCTTTCCCCAAAGATAATCACACGTTAGTTGCTCTAGGTCCGTTACTTAAATAATTTTACCTTCCTAAATACGGGTGCACATTTATGTGACCCAAATCCAAATCTCAACGAAGTCGAAATATGTCAAAAACCGCGGGTGCATTTATGTGACGCGGTTCGAGACACGTTTTCACGACGTTGCAATTCTCTTTAAAATAATAAATAAAAGCGGTTCAAAGTTAAAAAGCACATAGGTTAAAACATGTACTAGAATCAAATAAATAAGCCAAATATGACAGTTGAGCGACCGTGCTAGAACCACGGAACCCGGGAATGCCTAACACCTTCTCCCGGGTTAACAGAATTCCTTATCCGGATTTCTGGATCGCGTACTGTTAACAGAGTCATAATTTCCTCAGTTTGGGATTCAACCGGTGACTTGGGACACCATTAATCTCCCAAGTGGCGACTCTGAAATCTTAATAATAAATCCCGTTCCGATTGTCCTTTAAGTGGAAAAACTCCTTTATTATACTCTCTTCCGGGGGATGTAGTGAAAAAGGAGGTGTGACACCTGAGTTCTCACCCCATTGAGAACATCATCAATGATCCAACATCTGGGGTCAAGACAAGATCACAGCTGAAGAACCTGTGTGCATTTGATGCTTTTCTGTCCCTCATGGAACCTAAAAATGTGAGTGAAGCTCTACAAGATGCAGATTGGGTCAATGCTATGCAAGATGAGCTCAATCAGTTTGAAAGAAGCCAAGTTTGGCACTTAGTTCCAAAACCAAAAGACAGGTCAGTCATTGGGACAAAATGGGTCTTCAGGAACAAACTAGATGAAGATGGAACAATTACAAGAAATAAGGCAAGGTTGGTGGTTCAAGGCTATAGTCAAGAGGAAGGCATTGATTATGATGAGACTTTTGCTCCAGTGGCTAGACTTGAAGCAATTAGACTCCTCATAGCCTTTGCAGCACATATGGAATTCACTCTTCATCAAATGGATGTCAAAAGTGCCTTCCTAAATGGCTATCTCAAAGAAGAAGTGTTTGTGAGACAACCTCCAGGATTCGAAAGTAAAGAATGTCCTGATCATGTATACAAGCTAGATAAAGCTCTCTATGGTCTCAAGCAGGCCCCAAGAGCTTGGTATGAATGATTGTCAAAATTCCTTCTGGAGCATGGGTACAAAAGAGGTAAAATTGACAGCACTTTGTTCCTAAGGGAAAAAGGTAAAGATCTTCTTGTTGTACAAATATATGTTGATGATATAATATTTGGGGCCACTACAGATAGGTTGAGTAAGGACTTTGCAAAATTAATGGGAAGTGAGTTTGAAATGAGTATGATGGGCGAACTAAATTTCTTCCTAGGCTTGCAGATCAAACAAAGTCCAAATGGAACCATGATTCATCAGCAGAAGTATACAAAAGAACTAATCAAGAAGTTTAAAATGGAAGACTCTAAAGAAATAGATACACCTATTGCAACTGCCACTAAATTAGATATTGATGAACCCGGTTCATCAGTTGATCAAAAGTTGTATAGGGGTATGATTGGTTCACTCTTGTATCTTACTGCCAGCAGAACTGACATTGTTTTCAGTGTAGGACTTTGTGCTCGTTTTCAAGCTAATCCTAAAGAGTCTCACTTGACTGTTGTCAAGAGGATATTGAGATATCTGAAGGGGACTACTGAATTGTGCCTATGGTACCCTAAAGGTAGTAATTTCGATCTAGTAGGTTATGCTGATGCTGACTATGCAGGTTTCCTAGTGGATAGAAAAAGCACCTCAGGTATGGCTCACTTTCTTGGTTCATGTCTTGTATCATGGGCTACCAAGAAACAAAATTCAGTAGCCCTATCTACTGCTGAAGCTGAGTATGTGGCTGCAGCTTCTTGTTGTGCTCAACTACTGTGGATCAAACAACAATTAGTAGACTTTGGTATAGAAATGGGATGCATACCAATATTCTGTGATAACACTAGTGCTATAAGTATGACAAAGAACCCTGTTCATCATAAAAGGACCAAGCACATAGATGTTAGACACCACTTCTTAAGAGATAACTATGAGAAAGGGTTAATCTCCATAGAATTTTGTGCTACTGATAAACAAATAGCTGACATCTTCACTAAAGCACTGAGTAGAGAAAACTTTGAAAGGAACAGGTTGGAATTAGGGATGATTAAGATCACCTAAAAGGTCCAGTTCAGAATGCACAATGAAAAAAAAATGATGAAAAAGATGAATTTTTTTTTTGGTTAGGAGTTCTTAATTCAATGTAAATATCTAGACTAATTCTTACTCAGTCTCATACTTGATTAGTATACTCCTGTAACATGTGTTTATATGAATCCTTAATCTCTTACAAAGTTTTTCTATTCTGACATTTGAGGCATGATCAAGGGAAGTTTTACTTGAAGAACCTGGTTCATCAGTATATGCTCATAAGAAAGTTCAGGTATGTTTCTATACCTTGCACAATTATAAAGATAAAATTATCAACCATGAGCAGAAGTCCTAATTACACCAAACTTTCATAAATTCTATCCGTTGAGCATTGAACCAGTTTCATTATCCTAGGAGTCTAACTAAAACGGGATTTTTTCCTAAAAACTAGCGTCACTCATTTATCTCTAAAGAGACCGGAACTCTAATTTGATTAGACTTCTTATTGACCTCTGAAAAAGCTGCCGTTACAGGCTTAATCATGATCCCTCTTTAAATACACTCCAAACCCTCTCTCATCACTCATAACCGTCATTTCACTTCTCTAATCCTTCTGATAAACCCTTTTCTTCTCCAAAAATCCCCAAAATATTTCCAGAAATTATCCGCCATGACTAATCCTCAAGACAATCCTGGAACTCCCCCACCTATTTCCTCTAATACCTCATCATCAACACCTCCAGTTGAAAGTCCAAAACCCAGATTTCGCAGGCAAAAGATGTTAGCCAGAAAAACTGTAGCATCCGGCCCTCTCAGAAAAGCCTTGAACGAGAAATTAAAGGCTAGTCAAAGAAAAGAGGCTTCATCTGAAGAATCCCACTCAAGCTCTGAATCTGAAAAGTTCATCTCTGCTAGTGAAGGAGAAGAACCTGGGTCATCTGACAATGACAAGAGTCAAGAAAACCCAAGAGAGGTAAACACCTGTTATGTATTTTCTGATATAGCTGAGAAGGTAGATAATAGGTTTGTGCTTGTGGGTGCTGTGAAAAATGTTGAAGGGGCTGAGACTAGTAGGAGGAGAAAGAAAAAGAAAGGGGAGGTTCTTGCTATATGTGGTGGTGGAGAAGAAGGTGGCTTGAAGTCAGGGGGAAGCGGATCAGGAGAAGCTGCTGAGGGACTTGTTAAGATGAGTGAGCAACAAGAAGAACTTGGTTCTTCTATGGAGGAGACTTTAGCAGATATTCTAAAGAAAGTAGGGGCCAGTTATGACCCAAAGAAGCGCAAGGCGTCTTCACAAAAGACCCCAGTTGCTGACAAACCATCAAAGAAAAGCAAAGTAACATCTCCCAAGACTGCTGCTACTTCTGTACCTAGGGGAAGAACTACAAGGAGTAAAGTAAGGCAAAGTGAAGCAGAACTACAGGAAGCATTAGAGAAGAGTAAGAAAAAGAAGAAGGAAAAAGGAAAGGAAAAGGTAGTAGAAAGTTCTGAGGCTGCTGTAGAAGAGGAGGAGGAGATGGACCTGGTCCATCAAGAGAGAGGCACAACTGAAGAAGTGGTTCCCACTGTCAAACCAAAAAGAACCAAGACTCCTGCAAAGAAGTCTTCAAAGTCTGTGCCTGCTGAACCTTCTTTGGCTGAAAGAACAAGGTCTGCTGTAAAGGGAAAACAAGTGAAAATTACTGAGGAAGAAGATGAGGAGTGGAGTGAAGAAGAAGAAAAGGAGGACTCTGAACAAGAGCAAGATCGCTTTGTTATTTTTAGCAGGAGGAAGATATTGAAGGGAAGGCTGCTGAAAGACCTGGAGGAGCCAGGCATGGTTAGGCTGGTAGATGCTTTAGCTGCACAGGGCTGGAAGGACATGGTCCTTCAGATGGATGGGAGACTAGCCAGAAGAGAGTTGATTGAATTTATGGCGAATGGCTCTGTGGAAAATGGGCGAGTAACCAGTATAGTGAAAGGTGTGAAGGTGGAGTTTGATGCACCAGAGCTGGGCAGGATTCTAGACATCCCAAGTGAGGGCTATGATGATTACACTAGGCAAAGGTGGCCTTGTCTAGATGATCTGCCCACAGCACTCCAAATTACCAGGAACTTCTGTGACACAAAGGATGCTGAAGAGGTGCCTGAAGCACGATTTGTTCAAAAGAGTGAAATGAAGCCAGAGCATAAAGTGCTCTTTGAGTTTGTGAACAAATGTCTGTTGCCTAGACAAGAGAGGAGGCACACTGCAAATTATATGGACCTGGTTCTCATGGAGTGTCTTGTGAGGGGTAAACAAATCAATTGGCCTGCTTTCATAGTCAAATTGCTGGACAGAGTCATAAATGGTTCAAAGGCTCATGCTACTCCTTATGGATTCATTTTGACAACTGTACTGGACAGGATGAACGTCCCTTTGAAGAAGTGGGAAAATGCCTCCAGTAAGGAGCACTTTGGAATCAAGACTCTCCAGGCCTGTGATTATCTGCTAAGTGTTGCCCCTGTTGAACCTGGTTCATCCGTAAAAACTCCAGTGAATAGCAAAGTTAGAGCGTTGATGCAAGAATGTGGGACCAAAGATGCTGAGATTGCTAGGCTTCAGGCTCGAGTAGCTGAATTGGAAGAAGAAAGGAATGGGCTGAAGGCAGAACTTGCAAAAGAAAAGGAAAAGAGTGAAGGGATGCTACAAACAATGCTCAACCTACTCCAATCCCAACCCTCCAGTTCTTCTAAGCCTTAGCCATCTTTGTCCTAGTTCCGAACCATTTCAGTTACCCCCAGTGACCCAGATTAGGGATTTTTCTTGTTTTTGCTCATGGTTGGTAGTTTTTGTTCTTTCTTTTTGTGGACTGTACTGTAGAAGCAATGCCTTATCAATGACAATTTGCATTTCTCTTGTTTTGTGATGATTCTGCTCTTAATAGTTATTTTTGTCAAGTTGATTTTTGATTATCTAAAGCATGCTTTCACTTGCAGTTGCCCCAGTGGCCATGAGTAATGATTAATATTCTGGGATTCACATATTTATGCAACTTTTCGATGATGCCAAAAGGGGGAAGATATTGTGCTTTAAAAGAAATTGTGTCTATTTTCTGAACAGTGATGTTTATGACCTAATTAAATCTGGCCCTTAATGATAAGTAAAAATTTTCGAGTGATGATATTTTAGCTGAGTTCCACAGGTTCTATAATCAGTAAAAGCACAGAGTTTGTCATCATCAAAAAGGGGGAATTTGTTGGCCCAAGATCAGTTGAAGTTTTGAAGAATGACAAACGAACTCAGTGAAGGACCAGGTTCATCTAAGGAGACACAGTTGTTATGGCCCATACACATGAGATGCACGTGAAGAAGATAAGTCCTTGAGATCAAGCAGCAATATCTTGATGAATATCTTCTGAACTGATCGAAAAGATTGCATATAGGATAAGGAGTTGAAGTCTCCTTATGAAAAGAGAATTACATTCGGATCAAGAATATGGATTAGGAGTTAGAGTTGTTCTTGGACTCGAATTGTCAAAGGATCCACAATTCGAGTTCTTATCAAACTCTGATTACTAACTCTATAAATATAACGATTGTTCTCTTTTACAGAAGTTGCACATAAGCAGAAGTTAAGCATATTTGAGAGCACAAAGATCAAGTCTGTTTTGCAAGCAACATATGCGAGATACAAGTGTGCACGTCTGAAGCTACATGAACTAAGATAGAAGAACCAGTTTCATCATTGTGTTTATTCTAAGTCTAGTTCAATTGTAGTAGGTTTCATATTGTACCTTTCAGCTTTCTTAGAAGCAATTGTATTAGGTACTCTGAGTATTCAAGTTAGAGTTAACTTGAAAGTGTCGCAACAGTTGAGGCTGTGTGCTACACTGGGATTAGAGTTAATCCTTAGGTTTACAAAGAGTTTTGTAAATGCAGTTTTTGGCTCAGTGATTTTAGTGGAGTTTGGGAAAATCCTACTGAGTAGTAGGTCGTGGTTTTTTCACCTTTTGAGCCAGGTGTTTTCCACGTAAAAATCTTTGTGCACTTTACTTTCAGTATTTATTATTCCGCAAACTGCTATAGTTAGAACACTTAGAAGAACCAGGTTCTTCTAACGCGAAAATTAGGTACCACACAAATCACCCCCCCCCCTCTTGTGTGGTATTGATGTTTATAACTTCATTATTGTATCAACGCCAGTGTTGTGGAGGTTTGAAACGGGTCCCTATTGAATGAGGCTTAGGGCCAGTGCTGAATTTGGTTTCGAGCGAATATTGTGATCAACAATGTTATTGTGGGCCTATGTGCGATGTATCATGTTGTAACGTTGTACTATATGGGTGTTGGCACGAATTGATGTAGCAGGTTGAGACTGATACCGGGTATGGATTTAGAATCGGGTCTTTGGAAATGGATGGAAGGTGAGAATTCTGGCTCTAAGGCTTATTGGTATTGATTGAAAGGCTAAATTTCAGTTGAGATGATGTCGTCAGGTTTATGTGGATTGGGGTGACGTGGGATCACCCGCGGGTGTATGTTGGAAGTGTGCATTCAGCAACTTGAGGACTTCGAGGCGAATCTTGGCACGTTCGAGGGCGAACGTTTGTTTTAAGAGGGGGAGGATGTAACGACCCAGCCGGTCATTTTGAGAATTTATGCTCCGTTTGGCAGCGTAAGGTATTGAACAACTTCATAATATGTGTATCGACTTGCGTGCATGGTTGAATTCAGTTAACGGATGATTCATAGTCAAATTGGAAAAAGGAAACTAGTTTTGGAAGTTTAAACGGTGAGAATTTGACCGGAGTTGGACTTTTGAGTAAACAGCCCCGGAATGGGTTTTGGGTTATCTCAACAGCTTCCTTGTTCGCAATTGAGAAGCCTTTCTTCGCTTTTGCAAGGGTTCGCAATTGCAAACCCTGGATCGCAAATGCGACATCTGCAGCTTGTTTTCAGCTGTGTAACTCGAGTTTTTGCTCATTTTTCATATTCTTTGAACCCTAACTCCGAGAGTGGGCGATTTTGAGAGAAGATTTTCATACCAAATCATTGGGTAAGTGTCTCTAATCAATTTCCAACAATATATAGTGATTATATCTTAGACTTAACATCAAATCATGAGAATCTAAAGGGAATTTTGGGGAAAAATTGTGAAATCTTTCAAAAATGTAAAAATGAGGATTTGAGGGACCAAATGAAGTCGGAATTAAAAAATTTTCGTATGGGTGAACTCGTATCGGAATGGATATTCAGTTTTTATAAATTTTGTCTGGTTCCGAGGTGCGGGCTCGGGGAGTTGACTTTTGTTGACTTTTTGCAACTTATATAAGAATCATAGTTTTGTTAATTGAAATTATTTTCTCTTGCATTGTTTGATGTATTCAAGTCTTTCTTGGCTAGATTGAGCTGAGCGTTGATGAATTGGTAAAGGGAAAGCTAAATTTAGTATTGAATTGGCCGGATTGAGGTAAGTATCTTGCCTAACCTCGTGTGGTGGACTTTCCCTTAGGATTTGAGTCTTCTATATTGATTGTAGTCCGTGTACGCGAAGTGACAAATGTGTGTTCGTACTTATTTGTGGAAAGTTGGCCTTTTAGAGTTTTTAGGTCCTTGTATTCACTGAGTATGAAGTTGTTCTTGATATGATTGAGCTTCCATTTACTAGTTTCACCTCTACATGCTTTAATTGGAATTAATTGCTCTATGATTCATTCTTATTGCCTATTTGACTCTTATTTTGCTTAATTGAAGATTTTTACCTCTTCTATTGTCATACTATCTTTCATAACTGCTTGTCTTTATTGGAAACCATTATTATCTCTCCTATAATTGTTTAGTCTTAATTGAGGTTATGATTATCTTCCCGCTGCTCATCCTTAATTGAAATTGTTGTATATTCTTCATAGTTTGCCCAACCTTAACAGAAGTTTGGGTATCCTATATTTAATTTACATTTCTTTATTTGGAATTATTGATTCGTCTTAGCTTCCTTGTTGTTGAACTACATATTATGGGATCGTTGCTTCACATTATTTTCTCCCTTGTGGAGCTGTTCTTATTATGCTTAGTATTCTCCATTGTGGTTATTCTTTGTGAGCTAGTTTTACCGTCTCCTGGTTCCCGAGTTGATTTACTTGTCGTGTTCTTGTATATATTGCCATTGTTGCTGTGGTACTTGTTGTGGTGGTGCACGAGGTTTCTGTCGTGCGGTTGTTGATATTGTGATGCACGAGATTTCTGATGTGCGGTTATTGTTATGGGGTTGCACGAGGTTTCTGCCGTGCTATTGCTACTATTGACATATTGCACATATATATATGGTTATATGTGGGTTGCGCATGTGGCGAGACAAGGTGGGAACATTATGATGCACATGTGGCGAAACAAGGCGGGCACTTATTTTGTTAATTTTTGCACACATGGCGAGACAAGGTGGGATATGTCAAGGATTGATTGTGATGATTTGTGATGGCCTGGGGGCATTCTTGCTGTTTGATATTGTGTTGTGGTATGCTTACCTGTATGAGTTTTATCTCGTGGAAGTTGTGAGAAAACATCTTACGTGCTGTCCGTTCTTTTCCTTATGCTTATTAGCTGGTAGGAACTATGTTAAAGCGCTTGCACAAGCATACACGTAGTTGAACACTTCCATTGGATATGAAGTTCTCCTGATATTGCTGAGTATAGATGTACATCCTCGTCTACTTGTCATATATGTGAGAGTATCTCTAGTTAGTAAGTGAGTTATCAGCGTGACCATGAGTTGTGATGGGGGCACAGGATGCCAAGTGTTAAGGTTTAGGTATTGGGACCCGTGAGCTGTAAGTTGTTCGAGGTTCGGTATTTCGTGGAGTCTGTTGGCTAAGATTTGATGGGAACACTGTCATAGGTTCTGAGTTATTGCTTACCTTTACTGTATTTGTGATTAAGGTTTTGGGTTTGTGATTTCGCTCGCTCTTCTATGTCATTATTATGGTATTTCCGCTATTACTTGCTGTTTTTCTTTCCTTACTGTGATTGTTGTATCGTTAGCCATACTCTGTAGTCTTTATATGTGTACATCATGTTCCGTTATTCCTATGCTTATATTTGTACAGTTTATTAGACCGGTAGGTGTCTTGACTGTTCCTCGTAACTACTCCACCGAGGTTAGTCTTGATACTTATTGGGCACCGTTGTGGTGTGCTCATGCTACTCTTCTGCACATTTTTGTTGTGCAGATCCAGGTGTCGATCGTTAGTAGCTGTGCGGACCATTGCTGAGAGACTCAAAGTAAACTGCTGCTGCGTTCGCAGGCTCCGGAGTCACCTTCTTACTTGTATTTAACTGTTTTTACCCCTTTCCAAACAATTTTTATAGAAGTGGTAGCTAACTCTGTAGAGCTTATGACTTGTACTACCGGGTTTTGCGAATATGCTCATTGTATAAAGGATTCATTCCAGAAAATTTTTAAGATGTTATTTATTATTGTTGTTCTTCTGTAAAAATTAGGCTTACCTAGTCCTTAAGACTAGGTGCCGTCACGAAACCCAATGGAGGGGAATTTGGTTCGTGACACCTATCGAGGCGTTCGGCCCGTTCCACAATAGATAAACACATTCAAGCAGTTATTCAAGAATTCATCAAGGAGAAATTATTCAAGAAAAGGCAGTTTCCTTTTTTTTTTTTACAAATCAAGAAGCGATGTCTAGTCAATTAGAAATTCATTTCTACGTTCGATATATTTTAAGCATTTTAAATTGTCAACAAGATTGCAATTATTAAAAGTAAAGCATGATTTTGGGTCCTAGACTACTCGGACTTAAGCGTAATAGTAGCTACGCACGGACTCTCGTCACCTCGTGCGTACGTAACCCCACAAATAGAAGCATATACCAATTAATTTACCTATGGGGACAATTCCCTCTTACAAGGTTAGAAAGGAGACTCACCTCATTTCGAAGTTTCAAAACCGGCTTCCAAGCCCTTCTGACGACTCAAATCGATGCACAACACTCCAAAACTAGCCAATAAATGAGAAAATCCATAAATATATACTCTGATACTCACAACAATTCAATTTAGATAAATTCCTAACTCTAGTCGAAAAGTTGACAAAATCGCCCTCGGGCCCACGTGCCCAGATTCCAAAAAAAACTCACAAAATCGGACAACCCATTTCGATACGAGTTCAACCATACCAATTTCACCAAATTCCGATAACAACTTGACCTCAAAATCATGAATTTTTGTTTTTGAAAAGTTTTGCAAAAATCTATATTTCTTCCATTTAAATCCGAAATAAATGTTGAATATAACCATAGTATCAAGAAGTATATTACTTTCAGATATAGAACACTTACCCCAATCCATATGGCGAAAATCGCCTCAAAGATCGCTTCAATCCGAGCTCCATAGCTCTAAATATGTTAAAAAGGGCCGAAACCTCGAACTATAGCTTCTGCCCAGGTATTTATTCTTCGCGATTGCGGAAAATTCTTCGCAATTGTGAAGCACGACATTTCTCAGCCCAAAATTTTCCCTTCGCGATCGCGAAGAATAAATGCCCAGCTCATCCAAACAGTCTCTAGTATAATGGCCATAATGTTTCGTAGAAAACTCCAAATTGCAAATGGTTTAACTTTTTGAAAACTAGACTCCAAGGACTACATTCTTGCTTTGCTCGTCTCCCAGTTCCTTATAGATTATAAGATATAAGATTCCAAAGCCAGCCCTGTGCAACACAAATTTCTTCTTTGCAATTTCCAAACTGTCCCGGATATGCTGTAGTGTACCACTCATACCTTTTTGTACACAGCTCCAAATTCCAAATGGTTTAATTTTCTGAAAACTAGACACAATGGGCGACAACTTTCAATTTTGGATCATCTCCAAATTCCTTCTAGATTGCGAGATACAAGCTTCCAAAGTCGGGTCAGTGCAGCAGAAACGTTCCACTACGCGATCGCGTAAGGCCTTCAGCGATCGCGAATCACTGGCCATTTTCTCCCACTTTACTCACCGCTATCGCGTCCAATTCCCCGCGATCGCATAGCATACTGTTGTAGCCAAAAACCAGCAGCTAAAAATGGCCTAGAAATGGTCCGAAATCACCCCGAAACTCACTCGAGCCCCTCGGGACCCCGTCCGAACATATCAACAAGTCTCAAAATGTATCATGGACTTAGTCGAGGCCTCAAATCACATTAAACAACGCTATAAAAACGAATGACACCCCAATTCGAGTCTAATGAAACCAATAAATTCCAATTTCTACATTCGATGCCGAAACCTATCAAATCACATCCGATTGACATCAAATTTGGCACACAAGTCACATTCGACATTACGGACCTACTCCAACTTCCGGAATTGGATTCCGACCCCAATATCAAAAAGTCCACTTCCGGTCAAACTCCTCAAAAACCTTCAAATTTCTATCTTTAGCCAAAATGACTCCAAAATAACCCACGGACCTCCGAATTCACTTCCGATTGCACTCCCAACACTAGAATCACCATACGGAGCTATTCCTAGACTCGGAATCCCAAACAGACATTGATAACACTCAAAATGCACTTCAACCCAAACTCATGAAATTCTTCCAAAAATGCTAACTTCCACAATAGGTGCCGAAATGTTCCTGGGTCTTCCGAAACCCGATCCAAACATACGCCCAAGTCCGAAATCATCATACGAACCCGCCAAAACCTTCGAATCCCGATTCCGAGGACATTTACTAAAAATCCAATCTTAGTCAATTCTTTCAACTTAAAGCTTCCGAAATGAGAATTCTCTTTCCAAATCAACTCCGAACTTCTCGAAATTCGATTCCGACCATGCGTACAAGTCATAATACCTGAAGTGAAGCTACTCATGGCCTCAAACTGCTGAACGACGTGCTAGAGCTCAAAACAACCGTTCGGGTCGTTACAATATTATAATGGCGAAGTGTAAAACAATCGAATTTTTTTATCTAGAACAATTTTCTGGAATTAAATAATTTAAAATTTTGTGTCCTGTATATTATGCTTGATATATATCATGCGAAACAATAATGTCCAGTATTTTCAACTGAATGAACGGGTATGACTAAGGGAGATCAATTAAACTTGCTTTGTGTCTGTATTATTGGTCAATATTACCTAGTTTACGTGTATATTAAATGCTGGATGGAGTTCTTGTTGCTTCCTATAAATTATGCTGGAAATGCTACTTATGAAGCGTTATAAGCCTGTATATTATAATGGAGAAGTGTAAAACAGTGGAAAATAATTTAAAATTTTATTTTCTATATATTATGCTGGAGATATATCATGTGAAAGCATAATATCCAGTATTCTATATTGGATGTGCACAATCCAGATTTTTTTCCTAAATTTGAGCGATTTATTTATTGAAATAAATTTATAAGGATTGGAGATTATTATTTTTATGGTGTGTTGCTATGTACAATATGTTAGATTTCATAATTTTTGGTGATGCAGCTCTAGTATAATTAGTTAGAGTTCTTATTTTTGTTGCTTCCTATAAATTATGCTGGAAATGCTATTTATGAAGTGATATAAACCAGTATATTATAATTGAGAAGTGTAAAACAGTGGAAAATTTTGTATCTAGAACAATTTGCTGGAATAAAATAATTTAAAATGTTGTTTCCTGTATATTATGCTGGAGATATATCACTTGAAAGCATAATCCCGTATTTTGTAGTGGATGTTTACAATCCTGATTTTTTTCCTTAGATTGAGTTCTTACGTTTTTCATTGTGTGTTTTTATGTATAATAAATTAGATTTAGTAATTCACTTTCTTTATTATATGATACACATTGCTTTGTATTACATAATAAAAATAAATGGTATTTTATGACGTGATAGCTATTTTTATGACGACACATACAAGTGACTGTAATATAATTGCCTATAATTTTTCATCACTTCGTCTGAATTCCAGTACTTTACATAACCATTGGGTGCAGTCTTTTATGTATTTTTAACCACAAATTATATTATACGTTCGGAGTTGTGTCAAAGTAATAATTACATTTTTATAGGAGTCTATATTTTATGGATAGTAATTTGGATTTCATAATTTTACAGCATTATACTACTCGAGTATACTGGAGTCTTTATTGCTTTTCCAAACAATGCGTCATTCCCTAAACGGTACCTCGAATTTCAAAATAACGTGTCATATATTACCTCGAATTTCAAAATACACAATCGTTAGGGTTTAATTGGATATTCTTGAGCTTTAGTTTTTAAATGTCAAGCTTAATTTAGAACCGTTGACATTTTATGGTTAGAAAGCACTCTCTCAAGCGTAAAAAACCTATTCATCCAATCTCAGTGTCTTTATATTTTTCTGATTTTGTTATGGATAACGAAAATCATTCTCTTACAATGGAAGAATCTTATATGAAAGATGCTCCAAGTGCGCTTGCAGTTGGAGAATCATCATTAGCTAGTGGAAGAAAAGTTGTTAGTCTAGGACATACTCGTTTACAAAGGGCTAAGGCACGAAATACCTCTAGATCATCTTCGAATGCCTCTAGGTCAGCTAGTATTAGAATAAAGCGTTCTCAAAGTGCCAAGGAATGCAAAATTAGTGGTTCTAAAAGTGTCAAGGAACCAGAAGTTGAAGTTTCTCAAAATAATATAAAGCCTACAAAAAAAAAGGAAGGTTTCTGAATCAACTGTACATCAGAGAAGACATTCCAAATCATTTTGGAAGGTAAATTATATTACACCTTATTTATTGATAGATATTTTGTATAATGTATACCCGTGTGATATACTTATATATATGTGTGTGTTGTATTGCAGCTTAGTGCAAGTGATAGACCAAAACTTGGCAATAACTTCAATTCTGAGATTGTTAGCAATTTGAAAACAAAATTATCAACAACACAAGTTGAACTTTTCAAGTCAACTTGTTTTGGTTATTTGTTGAATTTGCCTAGTATAAAACTGCAAACACAATTAATATATTATTTGTTAACCAAGGAGGTTGAAAAAGGGAAAGCGAACGAAATGACGTTTCTTGTCAATGGGGTTAAGCTACATTTTGGCTTGGCTGAGTTTGCTTGTGTAAGTGGATTAAAATGTACCGGTGATGTACAGCTTTGTAGTGAAGCTACGCAAAAGAATAATCGTTCAATTGGAAAGTACTTTAAGGATTACCGTTCTGTTTCTAAAGAACACCTTGTGGATTGTTTTCTTACAAAAACATCTGAGTCTGATGAAGATGCTATTAAGATGGCAGTGCTATTTGTTATAAATTCATTCCTCTTTTCTATTAAGAACACCAAACTGGTTGATAGGATGTACTTGGACTTGGTTGACGAGGGTGATTACAATAGTTATCCATGGGGAATAGATGTATATGAGGAAACAGTGAGAACAATGTCAGGCATTTTTGATAAGCAACGACAATGTTATTGGATTTCAGGATTCCCTTATGCTATTCAGATATGGTTCTACGAATGTTTTGGATATTTGCATAATTCTGTCGCTCTTCGGTGTCAAAATACATCTCCACGAATTCTTTGATGGAGTGTTACTCGACAACTGAAATTTAAAGAGTTAAATGACAAGCTATATGGCTTACCTTCTGAGAAGGTAAATTAATTTCTTTTTTGTTTTTATGTATTAAGAGTTACTTTTGCTATATATAATTTTGTTACTAAAATTTAGTAAAATGTATGTTTATGTAGTTGAATTTAAGGAATATGTCTCTTGAGAATGAGATTGTGGATAATGTTCATCAGAAACATGTTAGTTCAGATGATGATTTTGTTGATCATCCACCTGAGACTTTAAAAAGACAGTGCAAAAAGGCAAAGCTTCTAATGTTTTGGAGAAGAAGGGGAAAGATGGTAATAATTTGAAGAAGCAGGGGAAAGCTGCTAAAGAAACATAAAAAATGAAAAGTATCGGTGCTAATGATTTGGAGAAGAAGATGATGGACAATGTCTCTGTCAATGCTACAACTGAAAAATAAAAAAATATTCTAAAGTTACGGCAGAAAATAATGACCTTGTTGATTCTACATCTGGAAAAATAAAAATGAAAAATATAGTTGGAAATGATTTGGAGAAAAAGGTTGTGGAGAATATTCATAACAAATATCAAAGTATAGGTAAAGACTCTGTTGACCCACCAACTAAAGATAGTGAGTGGTTGTAATGACCCGGCCGGTCGTTTTAAGAATTAACGCCCGATCCCCTATTAACTGCATTCCCCGTATTTGTTTCTGCTATTGTGAGTTACCGGGAGGATTTGTTTGGAGTTTCGGAGAGTTTTGGGACACTTAGTCCCTAAATGAGAGCTTAAGCTTTAGAATTTGGACCGTAGTTGGAGCAATTTGAAGATTGTGTTTTCAGGCTTATGGGCGTGTTCGGATTGTATTTTGGAGGTCCATAGCTTAATTAGGCTTTAAATGCCGAAAGTCAAATTTTTAAAGTTTTCGGTTCGATAGTGAGATTTTGATATCGGGGTCGAAATGAAATTCCAAAAATTGGAGTAGGTCCGTAGTGTCATTTGTGATGTGTGTGCAAAAATTCAGGTCATTCGGAGTTGAATTGATAGGTTTCGGCATTGTTTGTGGAATTTGAAAGTTCCTGAGTTCTTAAGCTTGAGTCGGACACTCGTGGCAAGAACGTGGTATTGAGTTGATTGAGCTGGTTTGAGGTAAGTGGCTTGTCTAACCTTGTGTGGGAAAACTCCCCTTAGGATTTGGTACTCTGATATTTGAAATGCCTTGTACGTGAGGTAATGAGCGCGTACTTGTGCTGATTGTTGAAAATCCGGCTTTTCATTTAAGTATCTATAATTTCGTATTTTTCTTCACTGATTACACTACTTGAACTTTGAGCTTACTGTTAGCTTAGGAAAGCATGCCTAAATGACTAAATTTCCTACTTGCTCAAACTGCCTTATCTGAACTCTATGCAGCATGCTAGGTTAGAATTACCTGCCTATTTTGATATTAAATTGAATTGAGTTGATTATTCTTGTGTTGTTGTTGCGTGTTTACATTGGGACCACGGGCGATTCCCGATAGATCCCCCTTGTCTTTTTATTTGGGACTATGGATGTGGTATTCCGATAGATCCCCCTTGTCTATTTATTTGGGACTATGGATGTGGTATTTCGGTAGATCCCCCTTGTCTGTTTATTTGGGACTACGGATGGTATTCCGGTAGATCCCCCTGCACAGTTATATGGAACAACGGGACTACACCCAGTAGATTCCCTCTGTACTGGGTATTTATATTTGAGGACTACGGATCGGGATTTCGATAGATCCCCAACGCACTATGAGTTGGACTACGGGACGACACCTGAGAGATCCACTGGACATTTACATTTGGGTACTACAGGACGGTATCCTGGTAGATCCCCGGTTGCTGGATATTTACATTTGGGGGCTACAGGACGTTATCCTGGTAGAATCCCGGTTGTTATCTCTATGTTGAGTTGTATACCTTCTGTGATTATTTGCCTTGGTTGTGGTTGTTGTTTCTCACATTATTTGTATTTCTTTACTACTGCTCATCTCCTTATATATTATTGTACATGACCGGTAGGGCCCTGACCATCCTCGTCACTACTCGACTGAGGTTAGGCTTGGCACCTACTGGGTACCATTGTGGTGTGCACATGCCCTTTCCGGCACATGTTTTTGTGTGTGCAGATCCAGGTACTTCTACTCAGTCTTATCACCCTTGAGGCGAGGTGTTGCTCTAGAGACTTCGAGGTATATCTGCCGCGTCTGGAGACCGAGGAATACCTTTCTATTCTCTTTAGTAGTTATAGCCCTTATGTATTTTTCCTTGATTTAGACATTCCGTAGTTAGAGCACTTTGGTATATCCATAGCTTGTGATTCACGGGGTTCCGGATTTTAGGAGTGTTAGGTTGAAATTTTTGGATTGTTATATACCGGGTGGCGTCTTAAACACTGTTATACTTTTTTATCTCGGTTTTTATTAGTTTCTTTTCCACAATTATTTCTTCTCCGCATTTGTTAGGTTTACCTAGTCATAGAGACTAGGTGCCATCATGACTGTTCACGGAGGGCGAACTTGGGTCGTGACAAGTTGGTATCAGAGCTCTAGGTTCATAGGAGTCATGAATCCCAAGCTGGTTTATTACAGTCTCGCGGATCGGTACGGAGACGTCTCTACTTATCTACGAGAGGCTATGTAACCGTTAGGAAAAATTCCACTTCGTTTAATTTCCTTGTCGTGCGAGATTTTTGACATCACAATCCTAAACCTCTGTTTTTCATTCTCTCACTGATGGTGAGGATACATGCTATCGGAGGTGACCAGACACCCGTGCCCCCTACGAGAGCCGTCAGAGGTCGGGGCTGGGGTAAAGGCCGTGGACGCGCATGCGGTGCAGCCAGAGCACTCGCGCAAGCTACTACAGAGGAGCCACCAACAGTTCCAGTTGGAGCCCAGGCATCTGATACGCCTACAGCTACTACTACTCCAGCACTTCAGGAGTCCTTAACACAGTTTCTGAGCATGTTTGGTACATTCGTTCAGGCGGGATTAATTCAGGTTGTACCAACTACTTCACAGATCGGGGGAGGTTCCTAGTCTCGTGCCGTACCTACTCCAAAGCATCGAATTCACATTGGTCAGGTTCTCATGGCAACACAGCCTGTGGTCCCAGTTCAATGGGTGGTGAGAATCTCTCGCCGAGTAGAGGACAGGTGGGTCCGGGAGAGAGAGGACAGACGAGGTCAGGAGAGAGAGTATAAGGAGGCGAGGAGACCAAGTATACCAGAGAGATCCACTGGTCCTTATTTTAGAGGAAGAGTACGGCATGGTAGAGGTTTTGTAGGTCAGCCAACTCAGTTTGCATTTCAGGTTTCGCATAGTGTTTCAGGTGTTCGGGGGTCTCAGAGTACCCGTACCGCACAGTTCCCACTGCCACATCAGCCGCAAGGTTGTTTTGAGTGTGGCGACACGCGCCATATGGTGAGGTATTGCCCTAGGCTAGGGAGGGGTACGCCTCCAAAGACTTCTCAGCCACAGCATGCTCCGCAGAGTCCCCAGACTATTATTTCAGCACCAGTTGCTACCCCACCTGCCCAGCCAGCTAGAGGTGGAGGTTGGGGAGGTAGAGGTTGCCCTAGAGGGGGAGGCCAGGCCAGATATTATGCCCTTCCTGCCCGTTCTGAGGCTGTGGCCTCCGATTCTATCATCACAGGTATTGTCCTAGTTTTTCCAAGGATGCACCGGTTCTATTCGATCTAGGATCCACTTATTTCTATGTGTCCTTTTATTTTGCCCCGCATTTGGGCGTATCTCAGGATTCTTTGAGTTCTCATGTTTATGTTTCTACTCCTGTTGGAGATTCTATTGTTGTGGATCGCATTTATCGGTCGTGTTTGATTGCTCTTAATGGTTTTGAGACCAGAGCCAATTTGTTATTGCTCAACATGGTAGACTTTGATGTTATCTTGGGCATGGACTGGTTGTCGCCCCATTAAGCTATTCTTGATTGTCACGTAAAAACTGTGACTTTGGCTATGCCAGGTGTACCGCGAGTAGAGTGGAGAGGTGCTTTAGATCACACTTCTAGTAGAGTTATTTCATTTCTTAAGGCTCAACGATGGTTGAGAAGGGGTGTGACGCGTATCTAGCTTATGCGAGAGATGTCAGTATTGATACCCCTACAATTGATTCAGTCCTAGTAGTACGGGATTTCTCTGATGTGTTTCCAATTGATCTTCCGACCATGCCGCCTAATAGAGATATTGATTTTGGTATTTATCTGTTGTCGGGCACTCAACCCATTTTTATTCCTCTCTATCGTATGGCTCCTCCTGAGTTGAAGGAGTTGAAGGATCAGTTATAGGAATTGCTTGATAAGGGTTTCATTCGGCCCAGTGTATCACGTTAGGGTGCTCCTGTCTTATTTGTTAAGAAAAGGATGGTTCTATGCGTATGTGCATTGATTATCGCCAGTTGAACAAAGTTACAGTGAAGAACTGTTATCTTTTGCCTCGTATTGATGACATATTTGATCAGTTACAGGGTGCACGAGTGTTTTCTAAGATTGACTTGCATTCAGGCTACCATCAATTGAAGATTCGTGAGCCAAATATCCCAAAAACTGCTTTCAAGACTCGATATAGTCATTACGAGTTCCTTGTTATGTCGTTTGGGCTCACCAATGCCCCAGAAGCCTTCATGCATTTGATGCACAGTGTATTCCGGGCATATCTTGACTCATTCGTCATTGTCTTTATTTATGACATTCTGGTATACTCCTAGAGTCAGGAAGATCATGAGCAGCACCTAAGGACAGTTCTTCAGACTTTGAGAGAGAATAAATTATATGCTAAGTTCTCGAAATGTGAGTTTTGGTTGGATTCTGTGGCATTCTTGGGTCACGTGGTATCTTGTGAGGGGATAAAGGTGGATCCGAAGAAAATGGAAGTAGTGTAGAGTTGGCCCAGACCATCCTCAGCTATAGAGATCCGTAATTTTCTTGGCTTGGTGGTTTGTTACCGTCGATTTGTTGAGAGATTTTCATCCATTGCAGCACATATGACTAGATTGACCTAGAAGGGTGCTCCATTCCAGTGGACGGAAGAGTGTGAGGAGAGCTTTCAGAAGCTCAAGGCAGCATTTACTACAACCCTGGTTTTGATATTGCCTACCGGTTCGGGGTCTTATAATGTCTATTGTGATGCCTCGAGGATTGGCCATGGAGCGGTATTGATGCAGGATGGTAGGGTTATGGTCTACACGTCCAGACAGTTGAAGATACATGAGAAGAATTATCCTGTCCACGATCTCGAGTTAGCTGCTATTGTTCACGCCTTGAAGATTTGGCGTCATTATTTGTACAATGTGCCTTTTGAGACTTATACTGATCACCGGAGTTTGCACCATCGGTTCAAGCAGAAGGACCTTAATTTGTGTCAGAGGAGGTGATTAGAGTTGCTGAAGGACTATGATATCACTACTTTGTGTCACCCGGGTAAGGCCAACGTGGTGGTCGATGCCTTGAGTCGCCGGGCGAAGAGTTTGGGGAGTTTGGCTTATTTACCAGCAGCGGAGAGGCCCATGGCGATGGATGTTCAGGCATTAGTCATCCAGTTGTGAGATTGGACCTTTCAGAGCCTAGTCGGGTCCTTGCTTGTGTGGTTTCTCGATCTTCCTTGTTTGATTGTATCCAGGAGCGTCAGTCTGATGACCTTCGTTTGCGTGCCCTCAGGGACAAGGTTCTGCGAGGTGATGCCAATGATGTGACCAATGGTGATGACGGGGTAATAAGGATGCAGGGTCGGGTTTGTGTACCCAATGTTGATGGGCTTCGGGACTTGATCCTAGAGGAGGCCCATAGTTCGCGGTATTCCATCCATCTGGGTGCCGCGAAGATGTATCAGGATTTGAGACAGCACTATTGGTGGAGGTGGATGAAGAAGGATATAGTTGGGTTTGTAGCTCGGTGCCTCAACTGTCAGCAGGTAAAGTATGAGCACCAGAGGCCGGGTGGATTGCTTCAGCAGATAGAGATTCTAGAGTGGAAGTGGGAGCGGATCACTATGGACATTGTAGTTGGGCTTCCACAGACTTTGAAGAAGTTCGATGCCATTTGGGTGATTGTAGATCTGGTGACCAAGTCCGCGCATTTCATTCCTGTGTGTACTACTTATTCTTCAGAGCGGTTCGCGGAGATTTATATTCGAGAAATTGTTCGTCTGCATGGTATTCCAGTTTCCATCATCTCAGATAGAGGTACTCAGTTCACATCACAGTCCTGAAGGGTCGTATAGCATGAGTTGGGCACTCGGGTAAAGTGGAGCACAACATTTCACCCCAGACGGACGGACAGTCCGAGCGCACCATTCAGATTCTTGAGGATATGCTCCGTGCGTGTGTGATGGATTTTGGAGGTTCTTGGGATCAATTCTTTCCACTGGTAGAGTTTGCTTACAACAACAGCTATCAGACCAGCATTCAGATGGCACCGTATGAGGCCTTGCATGGTAGGCGGTATAGGTCCCAGGTGGGTTGGTTCGAGCCCGTCGAGGCTAGATTATTGGGAACAGACATAGTATAGGATGTTTTAGAGAAGGTTAAGGTGATTCAGGATAGACTCCGTACAGCCCAGTCAGACAGAAGAGTTATGCGGACCGGAAGGTTCGTGATGTTCCTATATGGTTGGAGAGCGGGTTTTGCTGCGGGTTTCGCCTATGAAGGGCGTTATGAGATTTGGGAAGAAAGGGAAATTGAGTCCGAGGTTTATTGGCCCTTTTGAGATATTGCGGCGTGTTGGGGAGGTTTCTTATGAGCTTGCCTTACCTCCCAGCTTGGCAGGAGTTCATTCGGTATTTCATGTTTCGATGCTCCAGAGGTATCACGGTGATCCATCGCACGTGTTGGATTTCAGTTCAGTCCAGTTGGACAAGGATCTATCTTATGTTGAGGAGCCAGTGGCGATATTGGACAGGAAGGTTCAAAAGCCAAGGTCAAAGAACATTGCATCAGTGAAGGTTCAGTAGCGCGGTCAGCCGGTTGAGGAGGCCACTTGGGATACCGAGCAGGATATGCGCAGCCGTGTTTGTTTCTGCTATTGTTAGTTGCCCGAAGAATTTGTTTGGAGTTTCGGAGAGTTTTGGGACACTTAGTCCCTAAATGAGAGCTTAAGCTTTAGAATTTGGAACGTAGTCGGAGCAGTTTGAAGATTGTGTTTTCGGGCTTAGGGGCGTGTTCAGATTGTGTTTTGGAGGTCCGTAGCTTAATTAGGCTTGAAATACCGAAAGTCAAATTTTTAAAGTTTCCGGTTCGATAGTGAGATTTTGATATCGGGGTCGGAATGAAATTTCGGAAGTTGGAGTAGGTCTGTAGTGTCATTTGTGACGTGTGTGCAAAATTTCAGGTCATTCGGACGAGGTTTGATAGACTTTTTGATCGAAAGCGGAAATTGGAAGTTTTGGAATCCTTAGGCTTGAATCCGAGGGTGTTTTGATGATTCGATGTTGTTTTGAGTGTTCAGAAGATTGGTACAAGTTTGAATAGTGGTATATGACTTGTTCGTATTTTCGATTGAGGTCCCGGGGGCCTTGGGATGATTTCGGAAGGTTGTCGGAAGAATTGGGAGTTTGTTTGAGCAGCTTCAGCTGCTGAACTTATGTCATAACCGCACCTGCGGATTGGGGACCGCAGGTGCGTGATCGCAGAAGCGTGGGAGCAGCCGCAGATGCGGTCATGCGCTAGAAGACCAGAAGTCATAGGTGCGAGAGTAGTTGNAATTTGTTTGGAGTTTCGGAGAGTTTTGGGACACTTAGTACCTAAATGAGAGCTTAAGCTTTAGAATTTGGAACGTAGTCGGAGCAGTTTGAAGATTGTGTTTTCGGGCGTTAGGGGCGTGTTCAGATTGTGTTTTGGAGGTCCGTAGCTTAATTAGGCTTGAAATGCCGAAAGTCAAATTTTTAAAGTTTCCGGTTCGATAGTGAGATTTTGATATCGGGGTCGGAATGGAATTCCGAAAATTGGAGTAGGTCTGTAGTGTCATTTGTGACGTGTGTGCAAAAATTTAGGTCATTCAGAGTTGAATTGATAGGTTTCGGCATCGTTTGTGGAATTTGAAAGTTCCTAAGTTCTTAAGCTTGAATCCGAAGTTGATTAGGTGTTTTGGTGTTGTTTGGAGTGATTCGAAGGCTCGACTAAGTTTTAATGATGTTATGGGAGGTGTTGGTATGTTTGGGTTAAGGTCCCGAGGGCCTCGACTGTGTTTCGGGTGAGTTTTGAGCGAGTCCGGGCATTACCAGAACTCAGGCATTTGTTCTGGTGCTTAAATTTACAGCTGGGGTGGAAGTTTTACCATTGGGGCGGTGGTTTTACCGCTAGGGTGGAAAATGGTCCGCAACTGTGAAGAATCCGCAGGTTCGCTGCTCTGACTTCGGAAGACTATATCTTTTGATATGCGAGGAATTTGGAGATGATACAAAAACAAAAGTTGTAGCCGATCGTGTCTAGTTTCTATAAAGGTAAAGAAATGATGATTTGGACATATGTAGAGAAAGTTATGGCCAACATACTAAAGCCTATCAAATGCAGTAAACATTTTCTGCTGCAGCAGTGGATTTACCGTGGTCAGTGGTGCTCCACCGCGGTCAGTGGTGATTTTCCGCGGTCAGCGGTGAGGGAATATGGAAGGCGCATTATAAATACGATATTTGAGGTTTTATTTTATATTTTGACCTAGAGAGCTCGGGCTTTGGCGATTTTTTGATGGATTTCAAGAAAACCATTGGGGTAAGTGATTCTAACTCAATTTTGGCTAAAATACATTATTCTAATGTTGGATTCATCATTTGAGTAGAGATTTGGGACAAAAATTTGGTAAAAATTGTGGAACTTCATAAAATAAATTTTTGGGATTTGAAAACCGATTCGGAGACGTGGGCCCGGGGGCCATTTCGGTCATTTTTCCTAATTTCGCGTATTAGCTTAGAATTTATTAGTTGAATTAGCTACTTGAAGTGTTATTTACATTATGCAATTACTTGAATAGATTTGGGCCATTTGGAGTCGGACACTCGTGGCAAGAACGTGGTATTGAGTTGATTGAGCTGGTTTGAGGTAAGTGGCTTGTCTAACCTTGTGTGGGGAAACTCCCCTTAGGATTTGGTACTCTGATATTTGAAATGCCTTGTACGTGAGGTAATGAGCGCGTACTTGTGCTGATTGTTGAAAATCCGACTTTTCATTTAAGTATCTATAATTTCGTATTTTTCTTCACTGATTACACTACTTGAACTTTGAGCTTACTGTTAGCTTAGGAAAGCATGCCTAAATGACTAAATTTCCTACTTGCTCAAACTGCCTTATCTGAACTCTATGCAGCATGCTAGGTTAGAATTACCTGTCTATTTTGATATTAATTTGAATTGAGTTGATTATTCTTGTGTTGTTGTTGCGTGTTTACATTGGGACTACGGGCGGTTCCCGGTAGATCCCCCTTGTCTGTTTATTTGGGACTACGGATGTGGAATTCCGATAGATCCCCCTTGTCTGTCCCACTTGTCTGTTTATTTGGGACTACGAATGTGGTATTCCGGTAGATCCCCCTTGTCTGTTTATTTGGGACTACGGATATGGTATTCCGGTAGATCCCCCTGCACAGTTATATGGAACTACGGGACCGCACCCGGTAGATTCCCCCTATACTGGGTATTTATATTTGAGGACTATGGATCGGGATTCCGATAGATCCCCAGCGCACTATGAGTTGGACTACGGGAAGACACCCGGGAGATCCACTAGACATTTATATTTTGGGACTACAGGAAGGTGTCCTGGTAGATCCCCAGTTGCTGGATATTTACATTTAGGGTTTACGGGACGTTATCCTGGTAGAATCCCGGTTGTTATCTTTATGATGAGTTGTATACCTTCTGTGATTATTTGCCTTGGTTTTGGTTGTTGTTTCTCACATTATCTGTATTTCTTTACTACTGCTCATCTCCTTATATATTATTGTATATGACCGGTAGGGCCGTGACCTTCCTCATCACTACTCGACCGAGGTTAGGCTTGGCACTTACTAGGTACCACTGTGGTGTACTCATGCCCTTTCCTGAACATGTTTTTGCATGTGCTGATCCAGGTACTTCCACTCAGTCTTATCACCCTTGAGGCGAGGTGTTCCTCTAGAGACTTCGAGGTATATCTGCCGCGTCCGCAGACCGAGGAGTCCCTTTCTATTCTCTTTAGTAGTTATAGCCCTTCTGTATTCTTCCTTGATTTGGACATTCCGGAGTTAGAGCACTTTGTCATATCCATAGCTTGTGATTCATGGGTTCCGGATTTTGGGTGTTAGGTTGAAATTTTTTGGATTGTTATATTACCTAGTCGTAGAGACTAGGTGCCGTCATGACTGTTCACGGAGTGCGAACTTGGGTCGTGACAGTGGTATGTTCAGTTTAATATTTTGCAAGATGGCCAAGTTGAATTGAAGAAAGAAGTTCATTATTGTCATGACCCTAAACCCGGACCCGGTCGTGATGGCCCTTCTCGTGAAGAGAAGGCCAGCCAATTAAACCCAATTCATCTTTTTAAACAGTTAAGCAGTAATAAACAGACAAAGCATCAGTAATTAAGCCGAAGTCTAAGCAAAAGATAGTATAATATGCGGAAATACAGCCTGATACCGGGGTGTCACAAGTCAAGAGCATCTAACAACACGGAATACTCCAAAGCAACTACAGGGTTCAGTACAAAACTAAAGACATGAAGAAATAAGGTAGGGAGGAGCTCCGGGCTGCGAAGGCCAACAATATCAACAAATCTGCCCCTCGGGCAACATCTCACATCACATTGGGTACCCGCGCTCACTGGGGGTGTGCAGACTCCTGGAGGGGCCCCTTATGGCCCAAGCGCAATATCAAGCCATCTCGTGGCCTCATCACTAGGCTCTCGGCCTCATATCAATCAAGCCACCTCGTGGCGTACATATCTCATTTAAGTATTAAAACGGAGTAAACATGGCTGAGTATGAAAATAGTGGAAAATAACATGACTGAGTTCAAGTATAAAGTCAAAACAGTGAGAAAATATCAATAAAAATCCCCGAAGGGTTCAAATAGTTGGCACGAAGCCCAAATATGGCATTCAGCCCAAATAATGATGATAGCAAATAGATTTCAGTCAAATACACGGTAAAATCATCAATCGGGATGGACCAAGTCACAATCCCCAATAGTGCACGACCCTACGCTAGCCATCAAGCGTGTGTCTCACCTCAATATAGCACTACGATGTGCAATCCGGGGTTTCAAACCCTCAGACCATCATTTACAATCATTACTCACCTCGAACCGGTCAAATCTCTAGCTCGCGATGCCTTTGCCCCTCGAATCGGTCTCCACTCGCGTCGAATCTATCCAAAATCAGAACGAGGACGTCAAAATAGGTTAAGGGAACGAAGCCCAAGCAAAAACAATCAATAAATAACACAAATCCCGAAATTACAAAAACCAGACCCCCAGGCCCACGTCTCGGAATTCGATAATTTTACACCAATAGATTCCTTATCTCCCCACGAGTTCATACATATCAAAAGTTCAGAAATCCGACCTCAAATGGTCAATCAAATCCTCAATCATAGGTCTCCAATACTAAACCCTAGTTTCCCCAATTTTCACCCTTAATTTCCATAATTTCTAGCTCTAATCCATGAAATAATAGCATAGGAATGAGTTTTAAGTCCAAATTCCTTACCTCAATGAAGTTCCCTTGAAATCCCTCTTTCAAATCGTCCAAAAAGCTCCAAAGCCGAGATAAAAATTGTGAAATAACTCAAAATTCGTGAAGGACACAATTTATACTTTCTGCCCAGAAATTTCCGCATCTGCGGCCCTTTTACCGCTTCCGCGGTACCGCATTTGCGGTCCAAATCACCGCATCTGCGGTCCTCAGTTAAACTCCACTTTCCGCATCTGCGATCCATTATCCGCATCTGCGACTCCGCAGATGCAGTCCTCTTATCCGCTTCTGCGGTTCCTGCACCTCAAGCCCTTTTTCGCTTCTGTGGTCGAATCCTCCGTTTATGCGGTGCCGCACTTGCGGTCCCCAATCCGCAGGTCCAAAAATATCAGAAGCAGCAAATTCAGCAGCTGCAACAAAGTCCAAACTTCTCCGTTAACCATCCGAAATTACCCCGAGGCCCCCGGGACCTCAACCAAAAGCACAAACATATCCTAATACCTTATTCAAACTTGTTACAATCTTCAAAACACCTCACACAACATCAAATCATTCAAAAGACATCGGATTCAAGCAAAACTTTCTAAAATCTTCCGAATTCCACTTTAGATCATAAACCCAACCAAACCACGTCCGAATAACCTGAAATTTTGCACACACATCCTAAATGACATAAGGAAGCTACTGCAACTCTGGGAATTCCATTCCGATCCCTAGATCAAAATCTCACCCACCAAATTCAAGCCTACATCTACTCCGAACCTCCAAAACCCATTCCGATCACACTCCTAAGTCTCCAATCACCTCCCAGAGCTAACCGAACCATCGGAACTCACATCCAAGCCCTCTAACACATAAATCATCATCCGGTTGATTTTTCCAACCTAAACTCACTCCAAAGAGACTAAGTGTCTCAAACTTCACCAAAATCATTTCGGATTCGATCCGACCTACCCGATACCACAAAACACGGATAAACAAAGCATAAAGAAGCATAAATAGGGGAAATAGAGAGGTAACTCATGAGACGACTAGACGGGTCGTCACAATTATTGAAGAAGGAATACAAGGAAGAACTAGTGGTTTTAAAAAATTATCTTGCTGAGAAATTTGTTGAGGTGTTTAATGCAATTGATTCAATGAAGAAGAGCACGTTATAGGTATACTAGTACTTATTGTTTGTGTTTTTTGTTGTTGTTTTAAATCTAATATTATTTTATTTGAACTTTTTGATGTAGCATCACCATAATGGAGATGTGAAAAAAAGATGTAGAAGGTGATAGTGATCGGAAGCAGGATGCAGTCATTGAAAACAAAGAAGGTATAGTATAAAATATACTGCTTTTAATGCTTCAATTTCTTGATGTCCAATTTGTGATTCTAGATGTCATTTTAGTTTTTTAATTGCGCGAGCGAGTCTGTATTATATTGTTGGATGCATTGGTATAATTGGATGGGGTATCGGGGGGCCTCGGGTTCGAATCAGACTTAGTTGTGAACTTGAGGGACTGTTGGGAGTTTCAGTTATGGTGCAATCGCACCTGCGAGGAAATGGTCGCATGTGCGAGCACGTAGCTGCGTCCCAGTGATCATAGAAGCGGAAATGGCAAGCCATGCTTGGGTTCGCAGGTGCGGAAGGATAGGGCCAAGTGCGCACCCACAAAAGCGTGATGTGTTCTGTAGAAGCGGATGTTTAGGGGCTAGCGTGGGATCGGGCCTTGGTTGCCCAATCCCGAAAGTTTTAAACACAGAATATGACATCAAGTTAATGCTTGCCCCCAAGTCGCACAAAGCTTTGGCGCGGCAAAAAATTCACATGATATCAAAGAACATGATGTCAACAATGAACATGGGAAATTCGAAGATTTTAATTTAGAAACGATAAAGGAAGGGATTTCTGGTATTGAAACGTAAAGTTGTATATTCAAAAAAAAATTTATTTATATTTTTTCTGACATATCAAAGTATTTTTTATGTAGCATTTGGTTTTGTTGATGTTGGAATTCCAGATGAAGATAAATGGTTAGAAATGTGTGATTTAGAGGCTCATAAGTTAACAGCTGAGCTTTGTAAACAAACAAGAAATGAAGATATTCCACCTGGTAAGATGACTAAAGAGCCATTCAATGAAGATGTTCCAGTTGTAGAGGTTTATAAAAAATCATCAACTAAGATGATTCCAGATCATGAAATTGAGATGACTGATACTCAAATTGATTGTCAGATTCATAAATTAACTTTCGAGTTTGTTAAGGAGTCCATAGGTGTTGCTCCTGTAATGGCATCTATTCCAAAATGCTCTACACCTGAAGATGCTGCAACTTCTTCCTTGCCTATTCAGTCAAGTTTTGAAGGTGTCAAAGCTTGTGAGATTTTGGACGACTCTACTGAAGAAGATGCAACAAGAATAAAAAAACCTCTTGTACCTCGTGTTATTGTGAAAGCGGATCACCCTTTTAAAATGTCAATTACTGAAGAAATTCCTTTATCAATTAGAGATGAGTTTAGTAAGTTTGTTCAAAAGAAGTTGATTCAAACTCGCAGGTAATTTTACATATTTCTTTATGTTTTGATTGAAGTTTCTTTGTAATGATAGTTTGGACTATTCTATTTATATCTTTATTAAATCTTTTTAGGAAGAAGGGGTATGAAAAATAGGATGATATACTTGAGGAAGAGTTTGATCTTCGAATTGAATTTATAGCTAAGAAGACATGATTTTTTGAACTTCATTATGCACGTATAGGTATGAATGAAACGTTATGTCAACATACATTATTTTATTTGTTTTATTTTAGTATAAATATGTGTCTGTATATTTGATTGATGTCTGTTTTCTTTTTGTAGAATATTGATGCTATATTCTATTACCTCCGGAAGAAAGCAAAATATGGAAACATAAGGATGACAACTACCGACAACTATTTCAGTTCTGCCATTCAAAAGGTGTACAGTAAATCAAATATGGATTGCATGAATGTAAAAAATGAGAATTTTGAATTGACAAAGAAATTAAGAGAGTATGTACTTGGTTTTTACATTCTTTGTAACACCCCGTGGCTTTTCGTGGATTATGTTCTTATGCCAATGAATGTAAAAGATGCATGACATTTGGTGTTGGGCATTCTATCTTTGCATGATGGGTGCATATACGTATATGACTCAATAAGACCCTCAAGACATAATGTTGTAGTTCATCAAGCATTGAACTCGTTTGCTGTAACGATGCCATTGTTGCTCAACACTACTACGTTTTATAAGCAAAGAAGTGACATTGCAATGGGTAAATCACATTATTTGGAAAAATAGGATCTAAGTGATCCATTTGCTGTTATTTCAGTGGATAACTTGCCTCAACAGGAAAAAATGTAAGTGTTTTCCTGTGTTTATCTTACTCCTTTATATTACTTCAGCTTTTATTCCTTTATTGTTTTATCTTATTCTTTCTTAATATGTGTTTTGTTGTAGTGATTGTGGTATATATTGTTCTGTATTTGCGGAGTATTTTATTGAAGGCACGAAGATACCAGTTGACAAGAACATCTTTGATCCTACACGTCTTCGATTCAGATATGCAGCATTATTAATACAATTATGGTAAGAAGAAGCAACTGGAATATCTGGTTAATGAAGAAGAGGCTACTGGAAGACTAGATAAACCTTCTGTTTCAAAAAGGCGCAAAGAAATAGTTTTTTGTTCTTTGCTGTAATTGACTACATATTTTGGATTGAAATGCAGATTAATATAATATATATTATGCTGGAATTAAAGACTACAAAATTTTTGCTTCCTGTATATTTGGCTACAGATCTATCATTTGAAATGATATTATCCAGTATTGCTCCCTATAAATTTTGCTGGAAATACTACTTATGAAGGGATATAAGCTAGTATATTATAATGGAGAGAAGTGTAAAATAGTGAAAAATTGGTATCTAGAACAATTTACTGGAATTAAATAATTTAAAATTTTGTTTCTTGTATATTATACTGGAGGTATATATTGTTAAACCATATGTCCAGTATTTAATACTGGATGTCCACTATCCAGATTTTTTACCCTCAATTTGACCGATTTATTAACTGATTTAAAGTTGCAATTATTGGAGATTATATTTTTGATGGTGTGTTTTATGTATAAAATGTTAGATTTAATATAATCTAACATATTAGTTGGAGTTCTTATTTTTGTTACTCCCTATAAATTATGCTGGAAATACTACTTATGAAGGGATATAAGCCAATATATTATAATGGAGAAGTGGAAAATTGGTATCTAGAACAATTTGCTGGAATTAAATAATTTAAAATATTATTTCCTGTATATTATGCTGGAGATATATATGTTGAAAGTATAATCTCCCTTATTTTGTACTGGATGTGTACAATCCAAATTTTTTTCCCCTTAATTTTAGCGATTTATTGATAGAATTAAAATAATAAGTAGTGGAGATTATATGATACAAATAGATTTGTATTACGTGATAAATATGGCATTTTATGACGTAAGCGTAACATACAAGTCACTCTAGTATAGTTGCCTATAATAATTCATCATTTCGTCAGTACTTTACATGACCATTGGGTGCAACCTTTTATGCATTTTTAACCACAAACTATATTATACGTTGGGAGTTGTGTTATAGTAATAATTACATTTTCAATCTGTAACGAACCAGCTAGTCGTTTTAAGAATTTACGCCCCGATCCCCTATTAACTGCATTCTCCGTGTTTGTTTCTGCTATTGTGAATTGCCGGGAGGATTTAATTTGGGTTTCGGAGAGTTTTGAGACACTTAGTCCCTAAATGAGACTTTAAGTTTTAAAATTTGGACCGTAATCGGAACAGTGTGAAGACGGCCTCGGAATGGAATTTCGTTGGTTCCGTTAGCTCCGTTGGGTAATTTCGGGTTTAGGAGCGTATTTGGATTGTGTTTTGGAGGTCCGTAGCTTATTTAGGATTGAAATGCCGAAAGTGGAATTTTTGAAGTTTTCGGTTCGATAGTGAGATTTTAATATCGGGGTCAGAATGGAATTCCAAAAGTTGGAGTAGCTCCACAGTGATGAATGTGACGAGTGTGCAAAATTCCAGGTCATTCGGACGAGATTTGATAGACTCTTTGATCGAAAGCATAATTTGGAAGTTTTTGGAATTCTTAGGCTTGAATTCGATGGTGATTTGGTTTTTCGATGTTGTTGGAGGTGCTTTGAAGATTGGTATAAGTTTGGATAGTGGTATATGACTTGTTCGTGCTGTTGGTTGAGGTCCCGAGGGCCTCGGGGTGACTTCGGATGGTTAACGGGAGATTTTGAGTTGGATTTGCAACTGAAGTTTTATGGCTGCTGTCATAACCGTATTTGCGGTTGGGAGTCCGCAAGTGCGACTCCCGCAGATGCGGAAGCAAGCCGCAGAAGCGGCCAATAGGTGAGTCAAGCGCAGCCGCAGAAGCGGGCACCTGGACGCATCTGCGATGGCGCAGGTGCGATAGAGTGACCGCAGGTGCGGTCCAGGCCTTTAAGTGAAAATCCACAGGTGCGGTGGGTTAGGCCGCAGAAGAGGGCCGCAGAAGCGTAAAATGGACCGCAGATGCGGTTTCACTGGTCAGAAAAAGGGCAGAATCGAGGGTTAAGTTCAAAACTTGGAAAAATCGATTTGGAGCTCGGTTGAGGGCGATTTTGGGAGGATTTTGAAGAGGGGGTCAGTGGGTAACGATTCCTAATCCCTTTTTAGTTGTATTCCTGTAATCTAATCTTAGTTTTTTCATTTAATTTAGGATTTAAGATGAAAAATTGTGGAAAAGTGGAGAAAAGTCCTTAGGCCTAATTTTGGGGTTTTGATCTAGATACTGTTGTCGGATTGGAATAATTTTGGTATAAACGAACTCGTGAGGGTATGAGAATTATGAATTTGTAAATTTTACCCAATTTCGAGACGTGGGCCCGGGGGCATTTTGGTCATTTTTCCTAATTTTGCGTATTAGCATAGAACTAATTACTTGGAGTACTTACTTGAAGTGTTAATAACATTATGCAATTGATTTGAATAGATTTGGGCCATTTGGAGTCGAGTACTCGTGGCAAGAGCGTAGTTTCAGCTTGATTTTGAGCCGATTCGAGGTAAGTAGCTTGCCTAACCTTGTGTGGGGGAACTCCCCTTAGGATTTGGTATTGTTGATAATTGAAATGCCTTGTACGTGAGGTGACGAGTGCGTACTTGTGCTAATTGTTGAAAATCCGGTTTTCATTAAGTAACTAAAATTGTGTTTCCTTTCCTGTTTATACTACTTGCAATTTAAGCATGCTGTTAGCTTAGGGAAGCATGTCTAATTGACTTAATTGTTTATTTGCTCAACTGCTTTATTTGGATTATGTGCAGCATGCTAGGTTAGAAATACCTGTTTTACCTTGGTATGAAATTTGAATTGAATTGAGTATTCTGCTTGTTGTTGCTATGTGTTTACTTTGGGACTACGGGACGGTATCCTGGGAGATCCCCTGTATGTTTACTTTGGGACTACGGATTTGTATTCCGGGAGATCCCCCGGCACTTTTATATCTGAACTACGAGACTGCACCCGGTAGATTCCCCCAGTACTGGTATTTACATCTGGGACTACGGATCGGGATTCCGGTAGATCCCCGTGAACCATGAGTTGGACTACGGGACGGTATCCCGGGAGATCCACTGGATATTTATATTTGGGACTACAGGACGGTATACTGGGAGATTCTCGGTTGTTATCTCTATGCTGATATATGTTCTTTCCATGATTACTTCGGTCTCTATACTAGTTGTTATTCTTATTATCCTGTGTTAGTTCATACTGTTAGCGTTTAATTATATTGTCGTATTCTATACTATTTTATCTTATTTTTCAGCTATAATCAGTAGGGCCCTGACCTTCCTCGTCACTACTCGACCGAGGTTAGGCTTGGCACTTACTGAGTACCGTTGTGGTGTACCCATGCCCTTTCTGCGCATGTTTTTTATGTGCAGATCCAGGTATTCCGAATCAGCCCTACTACTCTTGAGGCAAGGTGATTCACCAGAGACTTCGAGGTATATATGTCGCGTCCGTAGACTGAGGAGTCCCTTTCCATTCTCTCTTATAGTATTAGCCCTTCTGTATTTACTTTTGTTTAGACATTCTAGAGTTAGAGTACAATGAAGTATTCATAGCTTGTGATTTCATGAGATTCTGGGCTTTGTGAATTGTTCAGTTTCTGAGATCTTGTATTGGTATATGTCGAGTGGCATCTTAAACACTTCTATATTTGTTGATCTTCAATTTTTATTAGTTTTTTCCGCATTTTGGTTCTTTTTTCGAAATTGTTAGGCTTACCTAGTCGTAGAGACTAGGTGCCGTCACGACAGTTCCAGATGGCGAACTTGGGTCGTGACAAGTTGGTATCAGAGCTCTAGGTTCATAGGAGTCATGAATCACAAGCCGGTTTATTAGTCTTGCGGATTGGTACGGAGACTTCTGTACTTATCCACGAGAGGCTATGTAACTGTTAGGAAAAATTCCATTTCATTTGATTTCCTTGTCGTGCGAGATTTTTCATATCACAATTCTAAACTTCTGTCTTCTATTCTCTCACAGATGGTGAGGACACGTGCTACCCGAGATGATCAGGCACCCGCGCCCTCTACTGGAGCCGTCAGAGGTCGGGGCCGAGGTAGAGGCCGAGGACGTGCACATGGTGCAGCCAGAGCACCCGTGCGAGCTGCCACTGAGGTGCCACCAGCAATTCCAGCCGAAGTCCAGACACCTGATACGCCTACTGCTACTACTACTCCAACACTCCAGGAGACTCTAGCGCATTTTATGACTATGTACACCACTCTAGCTCAGGCAGGTTTTCTTCCCCTTGCTGCAGCTACATCCCAGGCCGGGGAGGAGCACAGACTCCCGCCGCCCGCAGTCCTAAGCAGCGAGTGCATGTTGATTAGGTCCTCGAGATTATTCTTGTACAGCTGGTAGCCCCAGCTCAGCCCGAGGAGAGGGCAGTAGCTTCAGAGGAGGAGCAGAAGAGGATTGAGAGGTTCAGTTTTCAGATATGTTCACGAGAGAGTATATTCCCCAGAGCCTCAAGGACACTTGGCATGCAGAGTTTGAGCACTTGCGCCAGGGTACTATTACTATCTCGGAGTATGCTGTCCGTTTCACCAACTTGGCTAGACATGCACCAGCTTTGGTTTCTACTGTTCGCGGGAAGGTTCGCCAGTTTATTGAGGGGCTCATTCCCAATATCAGGTCTAGTATGGCTCGGGATTTGGAGATGGATATTTCTTATCAGCAGGTGGTGAGCATTGCTAGGAGAGTAGAGGGTATGCATGCTCGGGACAGAGAGGAGAGGGAGGACAAGAGGTCTCGAGAGTCGGGCCATTATTCTGGTGCCCAAGCCCCATCTTCAGCTCGTCATGGTAGGGGTTACGTGAGTCGCCCCGTTCATTCAGCACTTCTAGCAGCCAGTGTTATTCCAGCTCCACCTAGACCTCGGAAGCCTTATTATGCACCTTTAGTATCTAGTGCGGCTCCTGCACGCGGTGCTTCCAGTGGTCAGTCCAGCAGACCTGGCCCGAGCCAGTCACAACCGCCACATCCTCCCAGAGCTTGTTTTGAGTGTGGTGACACACGCCATATGGTGAGGGATTACCCCAGACTTATGAGGGGTGCACCTCCACAGACTTCTCAGCCACAGCGTGCCCCGGAGAGTTGTCAGGCTATGATCACAGCACCAGTTGCTACCCCACCTGCCCAGTCGGCTATAGGTGGAGGTCGGGGATGTAGAGGTCTCCCTCGAGGGGGAGGCCAGGCCAGATACTATGCCCTTCTTGCCCGTACTGAGGCTGTCGCCTCCGAATCTGTCATCACAAGTACTATCCTGGTCTGTCATAGAGATGCATTGGTTCTATTCGATCCAAGATCCACTTATTCTTATGTGTCCTCTTATTTTGCCCCGTATTTGGGCGTATCTCGGGATTCTTTGAGTTCTCTTGTTTATGTTTCTACTCCTATTGGAGATTCTCTTTTTGTGGATCGCGTTTATCGGTCGTGTTTGATTGCTCTTAGTGGTTTTGAGACCAGAGCCGATTTGTTATTGCTTAGCATGGTATACTTTGATTTTATTTTGGGCATGGACTAGTTGTTGCCCCATTATGCTATTCTTGATTGTCACGCAAAAACTGTGACGCTGGCTATGCCAAGTGTACCGCGAGTAGAGTGGAGGGGTACTTTAGATCATACTTCCAGTAGAGTTATTTCATTCATTAAGGCTCAGCATATGGTTGAGAAGGGGTGTGACGCGTATCTAGCTTATGTGAGTGATGTCAGTATTGATACACCTACAGTTGATTCAGTCCCAGTAGTACGGGATTTCTCTAATGTGTTTCTAGCTGACCTTCCTGGCGTGCCGCCCGATAGAGATATTTATTTTGGCATTGATCTCTTGCCTGGCACTCAGCCCATTTCTATTCCTCTGTACCGGCTCCTCCTGAGTTGAAGGAGTTGAAGGAGCAGTTACAAGAATTGCTTGATAAGGGTTTCATTCGGCCTAGTGTATCACCTTGGGGTGCTCCTATCTTATTTGTGAAGAAGAAGGATGGTTCTATGCGTATGTGTATTGATTATCGCTAGTTGAACAAGGTTACAGTGAAGAACCGTTATCCTTTGCCCCGTATTGATGACCTATTTGATCAATTACAGGGTGCTTGTGTGTTTTCTAAGATTGACTTGCGTTCAGGCTATCATCAGTTGAAGATTCGGGATATCCCGAAGACTGACTTCAGGACTCGGTATAGTCATTATGAGTTCCTTGTTACGTCATTTGGGTTGACCAATGCCCCAACAGCCTTCATGTATCTGATGCACAGTGTATTCCGGCCATATGTTGACTCATTCGTTGTCTTTATTGATGACATTATGGTATATTCCCGTAGTCGGGAAGATCATGAGCAGCACCTGAGGACAGTGCTTCAGACTTTGAGGGAAAAGAAGTTATATGTAAAGTTCTCCAAATGTGAGTTTTAGTTGGATTCTATGGCATTTTTAGGCCACGTGGTATCGAGTGAGGGTATTCAGGTGGATCCGAAGAAAGTGGAAGCAATGCAGAGTTGGCCCAGACCATCCTCAGCTACAGAGACCCGCAGTTTTCTTGGCTTGGCGGGTTATTACCGTCGATTGGTTCAGGGGTATTCATCCATTACAGCACCTATGACCAGGCTGACCCAAAAGGTTGCTCCGTTCCAGTGGACGGAGGAATGTGAGAAGAGCTTTCAGAAGCTCAAGACAGCTTTGACTACAGCCCCAGTTTTGATATTGCCTACCGATTCGGAGTCTTATACCGTCTATGGTGATGCCTCGAGGGCTGGCCTTGGAGAGGTATTAATGCAGGACGGTAGGGTGACTGCCTACGCATCCAGACAGTTTAAGGTACATGAGAAGAATTATCATGTCCATAATCTTGAGTTAGCTGCTACTGTCCACACCTTGAAGATCTGGCGTCACTATTATTACGGTGTGCCTTGTGAGATTTATACTGATCACCGGAGTTTGTAGCATCTGTTCAAGCAGAAGGACCTTAATTTGTGTCAGAGGAGATGGCTAGAGCTGCTGAATGACTATGATATCACTATTTTGTATCACCCGGGCAAGGCCAATGTGGTGGCAATGCTTTGAGCCACCGGGCAGAGAGCTTGGGGAGTTTAGCTTATTTACCAGCAGTAGAGAGGCCCATGGCGATGGATGTTCAGGCCTTAGCCAGCCAATTTGTGAGATTGGATCTTTCAGAGCCTAGTCGAGTTCTAGCTTGCGTAGTCTCTTGGTCTTCTTTGTTTGATCGTATCCAGGAGCGTCAGTTTGATGACCCTCATTTTCTTGTCCTCAAGGACAAGGTTTTGCATGGCGATGCCAGAGATGTGACTATTGGTGATGACGGGGTATTGAGGATACAGGGTCGAGTTTGTGTACCCAATATTGATGGGCTTCGGGACTTGATTCTAGAGGAGGCCCATAGTTTGCGGTATTCCATTCATTCGGGTGCCGCGAAGATGTACCAGGATTTGAGGCAGCACTATTGGTGGAAGCGGATGAAGAAAGATATAGTTAGGTTTGTAGCTGGGTGCCTCAATTGTCAGCAGGTGAAGTATGAGCACTAGAGACCGGGTGGATTGCTGCAGTAGATAGAGATTCCGGAGTGGAAGTGGGAGCGGATCACCATGGACTTCGTAACTGGGCTCCCACGGACTTTGAGCAAGTTCGATGCCATTTGGGTGATTGTGGATCGACTGACCAAGTCCGCGCATTTCATTCCTGTGTGTACTACCAATTTTTCGGAGCGGCTGGCGGAGATTTATATCTGGGAGATTGTTTGTCCGCATGGTATTCCAGTTTCCATCATTTCAGATAGAGGTACAGAGTTCACATCACGGTTCTGGAGGGCCGTACAACATGAGTTAGGTACTCAGGTGGAGTTGAGCACAACATTTAACCCTCAGACGGACAAACAGTCCGAGCGCGCTATTCAAATTCTTGAGGATATGCTCCGTGCGTGTGTGATTGAGTTTGGAGTGTCTTGGGATCAGTTCTTGCCATTGGCGGAGTTTGCCTACAATAACTGTTATCAGTCCAGCATTCAGATGGCACCGTATGAGGCTTTATATGGTAGGCGGTGTAGATCTCCGGTGGGTTGGTTCGAGCCGGGTGAGGCTAGATTACTAGGCACAGACTTGGTACAGGATGCTTTGGAGAAGGTTAAGGTGATTCAGGGTAGACTTCGCACAGCCCAATCCAGACAGAAGAGTTATGCGGGCCGTAAGGTTCGTGATGTTTCCTATATGGTTGGAGAGCGGGTTCTACTTCAGGTTTCTCCTATGAAGGGCGTTATGAGATTTGGGAAGAAAGGGAATGTCACGACCCAAAATCCACTAAGGGTCGTGGTGGCGCCGGACACTGCTGTCAGGCAAGCCAACCAAATTACTTGATGAAGTTCTCATTTTAACGATCTTGAAAACTAAGATTTTCCTTAAATTTTATAAATGAAAAGATAATCGCTTCAATTCAAACTAAATGATAAGCAATTAATACAAAATATTTCAAAACCATCCCAGAACCCGGTATCACAAGTGCACGAGCATTTATTAAGAAGGGAATAAAACACAACAAATGTCCGGAACACAATATTGGACAGAAAATAAATACAGATAACTGAAAGAGACCTTTCTGGCTGCGGGTCGCCTCGAGAAGTACAGCTCACCTAAGTCTCCGTATCAACCATGCTGCTACTCCCAGTAGGCCACTAGAGTTACATATACCTGTGCAACAAAAACGCACAGAAGTGTAGTATGAGTACAAAAATAACGTGTACTCAACGAGTATCCCGTCTAATCTCGAAGAAGTAGAGGCGAGATGGTCGACTTCGACACTTACTAGTAGTCCAATAATGATGTCAATAATACATTAAATCATGGATTTCTATAAACATGATTTTAATACAATAGAAAGAGACAAGTAAACAATTAATTCGTTTATAGGAATTTTCCAAAATTCCTTTTCATTATTATCCAAATATTCTCAAGCTATGAAGAGGCAATAACAACTTTAATAAGTTCAAGGCAGCAATGCAAGCATGCGCAAATCATGCCGAGGCGTACGGCCCGCTCCAACAGAAAATAAAATGTGCACTACCGAGGGTTGAACGGCGCGAACCATAGATGCATCTATTACCCCGCTCGCGAACTATCCATGCGACGCGGTAAACATAAAATAAACAATTACCCTGATCGCGAATCATACATGCGACGCAGGCACACATATAAATACATGCTCAGATAGCCAATTAAGAATTTATCGGGGAATATTTATTCAATAAAAGCCACTTTCTCTTTTAACAATTTAAGAAAAGAAGTTTAATCCATTTTGAAATTTATTTAGTAATTCGATGTGGTTTAAGCAATTCGAGATGTCAATAAGTTTACGATTAATCCAAGTATAGCATGCTTTTAGGTCCTAGACTACCCGGACAATAGCATGATAGTAGCTACGCACGGACTCTCGTCACCTCGTGCGTACGTAGCCCCCACAATAGGAGCACATAACCAATTAATTCACCTATGGGGACAATTCCCTCATACAAGGTTAGAAAGGAGACTTACCTCGCTCCGAAGCCTATATTCCGATTCAAGAACGCGCTCAAACCTCCAATTCGGAGCCGAGCAATCCAAAACTATTCAAATAGGGTAAGAACTAGTCAATACATGCTCAAAACTTCATATTCTAATCATTAAACCAACTTCCCGACCCTAAATGTAAGGTTCCTAAAATTCACCCACGGGCCCACGTGCCCGAATTCCGAAATTTTTTTGAAGAAAGTCATTACCCATAACCTAGGGATCAAGAATATATGATTTTTACTCCATTCCCTAACAAATTTCGTGGTTAAATCTTGTTTTTACCAAATTCTAGGTTTTCATCTAAAACCCTTGATTTTCCCTGATTTTCACATGTTAATCTACCCATAATCTGTGTATTTAACTCATGTTGTGTAGAAATTACTTACCTCAAAGTGCTAGGTGAAGACCCTCTTCCAAAAGCTCTAAAAATCGCCTAAGAGGATGAAGAAAATGAGCTAAATGGTCTAAGTCTCGAAATTAATAGCTGGACACAGGCCTCTGATGTCGCATTTGCGATACCCGGTTTGCAATTGCGAGGGTCGCAATTACGACAAAAACCTCGCAAATCCGAAGCCTGCTCCCCTCCAGCCATCGTCACAATTTCGACAAGAAGATCGCAAATGCGTAGACTCCATCGCAAATGCGACCCCTGACTGATTTGGCCAAATTCGCAAATGCGATAAGGGTTTCGCAAATGCGAACCCTTCAGGCCTGGCAAAAGCGACCCAAACGTCGCAAATGCGAACAATCCCCCAGCTGCCCAGGTTCGCAAATGCGAACGGAACCTCGCAAATGCGATGTTCGCATTTGCGACCAATACATCGCAATTGCGATCATACCAGCACCAGCAATCCTATTTCTTAGCAAATCACTCTGAAGTTATCCTGAATCTCACCCGAGCCCCCGGGGCACCAAACCAAACACCCGCACAAGTTGAAAAACATAACACGAACTTGCTCGAAGCCCCAAATCACCTCAAACAACGCTAAAACCATGAATCGACCTCCAATCCAAGCTTTATGAACTTTAGAATTTCAAACTTCTACTTTCGATGTTTAAACCTACCAAATCACGTCCGATTGACTTCAGATTTTGCACGCAAGTCATATTCGTCATTACGGACCTACTCCAACTTCCGGATTCGGATTCCGACCCTGATATCAAAAAGTCCACTTCCGGTCAAACTCCTCAAAAACCTTCAAATTCTATCTTTAGCCAAATGACTCCAAAATGACCTACGGACCTCCGAATTCACTTCCGATCGCGCTCTCAACTCCAGAATCACCATACGGAGCTATTCACAGACTCGGAATCCCAAACGGACATCGATAACACTAAAATGCACTTCAAGCCCAACTTATGAAATTTCTTCTAAAATGCTAACTTCCACAATAGGCGTCAAAACGCTCCCGGTTTATCCCAAACCCGAACCGGGCATACGCCCAAGTCCGAAATCATCATACAAACCTGCTGGAACCTTCAGATCCCGATTCCGAGGTCGTTTACTCAAAAATCTAATCCAAGTTAATTCTTTCAACTTTAAGTTTCCGAAATGAGAAGTCTCTTCCCAAACCAACTCCGAACTTCCCGAAATCCAATTCCGACCACGCGTACAAGTCATAACACCTAAAATGAAGCTGCTCATGGCCTCAGACTGCTGAACGACGCGTTAGGGCTCAAAACGACCGGTCGGGTCGTTACATTCTCTCCCACTTAAACATATGTTCGTCCTCAAACGTGTTGAGAACTACACTGAAGTAGTCTGAAATCGATGTTTAACACCTCATGCACCTTCCTGTGCTACCACAACTCAGTTGAGCACATTAGCTCGATCAATTCTGAAGATATTTCCTATTATTCAAGCAATTAAGCCTTAGAGTCCAATTCCAACATCCGGAACTCTATGATAGGCCTGTTTCCAACATACGCTCATCATATCAATCACTACACGCAGTACCAAGACGTGACTGCATACCTTAGCTGAATTCACACCTTGCACCATTTTACTCATAGGACCACAATAACATTCTCTGATCAATTTAATCGAAATTCCACGAATCTGATGCTCCCATTGCACCGCATGACATACATAGGTCTTGTTCTAACTCTTATAATGCCGACACGACGGATGAGATCTGTATAAATTCATAACCACTGCCGAAACAACAATTCATTGGGTCTATACTCCTGACAAGAACCATCATCTCATTCTGAACCAAATAATGGTCATAGCTCTGTAATATACTTCATATAGTCAACGGTCTCGTCTCACCCAGTACGAACTGCCCAGGCAATAAGCCACCCCGGACATAATCAAAAGTCCCATATGATGCTACAACATGCCAATAGGCTACCATATCGAACGCGATATAAAGGAAAGCAAACTTGAGAAGGAAATTCAACTACACCGCTCGCGAATCATACATGCGACGCGGTAGACTTAATTAAACAAACACCCCGCTCGCGAATCATACATGCGACGCGGGCACACAACTAATATAAGCTTTCCTCCTAAAATAGGAAACAAAACACATAAAAATAGATACGGGGAACTATACTCAACTTCATACTGTTGCGGTGCGCAACCCGATCCGAACAACATAACCATGTCAGCATGCTACCCGATCCACCTATAAAACTCGCATAAGGAGATACGCACTGAGCTAGACTGCTCATTTCAATAATATACCGAATATTGGTCACAAGCACACTAAGTGCATAATTCCATCCCTGGGGAGACATATAGCGCCAGAAGCCACAAACTCAAGCACAACTGAGGTGCGATATACGATTTGAAATCTCAAAAGCCATCCTGCTCATATAACATCATCTCTACGCGGATCCTCAACACATAAGCAATTTCTCAAGCCGCCTCCTAACTCACACGGCACAACGTATCACTACATAAAATATTTGACAACAAAATAACACCCTGACTACTCCTCCATAAGGAGCGCATTACTGAATTGAACACGTTTGGCATGATATAGAGCCCATATTCACATTTGAATCCATCCACCGACCTCAAGTCGATTCTGATCGCACTGAACTAGGCTAATTACCTTTCAAAGGTCCATAATAACTCTTCTTCCGCTCATAAACATAAGAACATCCATCATACTCGGAGAAATCATCCGCAGTCCACAACTCAATAGACTGAGTGCCCTCCGGGCATATATTCTCAAATCAACGATATTATCACAGCCTTCATACTTGGTTTAAGTCTTTAATCAATCAAGTGACTACCTGCCACACTTATACAATCTTCCTGTGGGACACACTCCCACAACTTACCATAACAATTAATTGGGTCGTACCTCCAAACCACCTGCCGCACTAACACTGAAAAGCAATCAAGAATCATTAACCAGGATGTAAAGCCCTTTTTACAAAACTGATCTCAGGTGACGCTGATGACAAAACCAACTTACCTTAAACATCAAAACTCCTTTCCTGCTCATCCGAGCTCATGACATCCTTGTCAACACCGAACTGCTACCTTGATCTTCACTTCAAATTCCATACCACTCACTGCATTTAACATGCCAATATACGATAGAACTCGTTTTTCATCTTAGCTTCGGAACCACTAATAGATTAACACTTCGTCATATAAAAACTTTTCACTTAACTCACCTCAGGAGAACCATCGCCACCCACAGGCGTACTCTCATAACCGTATAATATGCAAATCTCTAAGTAGTGGTCTAGGTCACCATACCCCTTTCGGGATCCGCCTACACATAACAGGCCATAACACTAGAATACTTTCTGAATAACACCAATTACGGCGACCGACAGGTCTCACCCGTACCATCCAAATCACTTGCATAACTTAACCACACTAAGGGAACTAGTCACTGCCATCATCATGCCAATTCAATCATGGCTAACCAATCTGCTTCTTCTAACTTATCCTCATATGCCTTGGGAATAATAGTTCCATTCCACACATAGCAAACTCAATCCGCACTCATCCCGAGTGACCCTGAATCACGAGACCACGCTGCTTCAAATCCCACGAACCATTTCGTACCTCCCAATTGCTACGTTGCAAGCCAAAACACCATAGAACATTATGTGCCTCTTCTCATAGGCTGCTATCAAGCTTGATTCTCAACCGTACCTATAGGCTCGAAATCATTAGGCATCACACCTTATCTTTTGAATTCACTAGGACCATTGTTGAGAGCCACCCGCTCTGACTTGGCCCCGAATATAATAAACCCTATGAGTCTTCCATCACATGAATATCCTCTTGGCTATGAACCCGCATCTATACAAAGCACAATCCTGAATCCTTTCCAAATCTGAACAAGAGCCAACAAGGCCAACCATAGCACACCTTTAACAATCCCTTTGCTCAAATTACCACCTAAGCTCTTTTCCTATGGCTAAAATAACCCATCAACATACTAATAACCAGAAACTTCGCAAGTAGTTAACCATGCAACCCAATCATAGGCAGTGGGGCTCTCCCACTTAGCTCGAAGCCACTATCACACAACTCTGGAGTTCATCGGGATTCTTTATCTCTTATTGACATAACCTTGCGCAATCAATCGCCAAAATTCTCGATATCTTACTGTAGAAACCCCCTTTTTATACTTTGAACCATCAATAACATTCGCACGACCGATCCTTTTGCTGTATGACTAATAGAATTCTTCGCAGAAGCCTCGCCAACCACGCGACCGCTACCCTGCTCACAGGAATAACCCACCTATAGAAATCACTTCCCAACATCTTCCAGCGCTGCTACACGGGGTACAATCACTACGGCATCAATAACCCATCCTGAGTCCGAGCTCACTCTCCAGCTGCACAAGTCCATTCACCCCTCGTGGACATCAATTAAATGTGCGGCAACATTCTTCCAATTTAAAGTTATATTGCATCCTTCTTCATTCAAGCAGCTCCTTCCCGTTATATCAAATCTCCTGCCGCATAATAGCCCATACTTCAAATTAATTCGTAGGCCCCAATCACCAATCACTAAACTTTCCCCAAATCACTCCAAACTCTTATTAAGGTGCATAGTCATCCTACCACAATGCCCATATGCAACTCCGCCATTCTCCCACTTTGGCGGAACTCATCCCTTTAATCGACTACTCGACCCTTGACCCCTTATACTCGGTCTTCTAGAAATTATTAGCCACCGCCTAACACTTCCCACAGGTCTATCCTCATCTTTTGCTGCTCAGTTGTTGCCTTAAATAAAATCTATCTTTGTGGCACTTGAACCCACAATTGCTGCTAACTTTACGCCTTGCGGAAGATCATCTTTCTCATACCGTCGACATTAGAAACACTGATTCAACCCTGAACTACCGCACCCCGCGATATCTGACAGCCGTATTTTTGATACTATTTCACCATAGCTTGCCCCAAAGGCGAATTGCAGAAGACCAAAACACCGGCGAACTTAACACATACAATTGAGGACGACAATACCATGTCGCAGATAAAGAATAACACTTGAAAACACCCAGCCTCGCTACTCCATTAACCCAAATCTGAACATTCTTAGCCCGATTGCCTTTCCTCTATCGGGAATAAAATACTGATTCTCTAGATTATGCACTGCGTAAACCTCCCTTCAAGTCATTCACTACCCCAACACGTAGGCAAATGTCCTACCATCATATCAATACTGCGGAACAATAGTTTATAGCATCATGGAAACTTGTGCCTAGCCTCAGCCCTCAAAAGTACCGCTACTGGGCTGAAACAATAAAATATTTTTCTACAAAGCGACGATAATAATCCGATCAGCTATACCGGGAGAAACATCCCGTATCACATCTGTAGTACCATTACAGTTCTTCAATTCTCGATTAATAACAAGCGGTTCGTGTCGCGTAAGATTGAGTAGGAATGAATTAAAGGCATACGCCTCCAAGGATCAAATCGCACTATAAGGAATCAAGAAGGGAAGTACTCCTAATAGTCCTGCAGCCTCCCGAGGATAAGTACAGACGTCTCCGTACCGATCCGCGAGACTCTACTAGACTTGCACATGACTCGTGAGACCCTAGGAACCTAGTGCTCTGATACCATGTTGTCACGACCCAAAATCCACTAAGGGTCGTGGTGGCGCCGGATACTGCTGTCAGGCAAGCCAACCAAATTACTTGATGAAGTTCTCATTTTAACGATCTTGAAACTCAGATTTTCCTTAAATTTTATAAATTAAAAGATAACCGCTTCAATTCAATCTAAATGATTGCAATTAATACAAAATATTTCAAAACCATACCAGAACCCGGTGTCACAAGTGCATGAGCATTTATTAAGAAGGGAATAAAACACAACAATTGTCCGGACCACAATATTGGACAGAAAATAAATACAGATAACTGAAAGAGACTCTGCTGGCTGCGGGTCGCCTCGAGAAGTGCAGCTCACCTAAGTCTCTATATCAACCATGCTGCTACGTCCAGTAGGCCACTAGAGTTACATATACCTGTGCAACAAAAACGCACAGAAGTGTAGTATGAGTACAAAAACAACGTGTACTCAATGAGTATCCCGTCTAATCTCGAAGAAGTAGAGACGAGATGGTTGACTTCGACACTTACTAGTGGTCCAATAATGATGTCAATAATACATTAAATCGTGGATTTCTATAAACATGATTTTAATCCAATAGAAGGAGACAAGTAAACAATTAATTCGTTTATAGGAAATTTCCAAAATTCCTTTCATTATTATCCAAATATTCTCAAGCCATGAAGAGGCAATAACAACTTTAATAAGTTCAAGGAAGCAATGCAAGCATGCGCAAATCATGCCGAGGCATACGGCCCGCTCCAACAGAAAATAAAATGTGCACTACCGAGGTTCGAACGGCGCGAATCATAGATGCATCTATTACCCCGCTCACGAACTATCCATGCGACACGGTCAACATAAAATAAACAATCACTCTGCTCGCGAATCATACATGCGACGCAGGCACACATAGAAATACATGCTCAGATAGCCAATTAAGAATTTATCGGGGAATATTTATTCAATAAAAGCCACTTTCTCTTTTAACAATTTAAGAAAAGCAGTTTAATCCTTTTTGAAATTTATTTAGTAATTCGATGTGGTTTAAGCAATTCGAGTTGTCAATAAGTTTACGATTAATCCAAGTATAGCATACTTTTGGGTCCTAGAGTACCCGGACAATAGCATGATAGTAGCTACGCACGGACTCTCGTCACCTCGTGCGTACGTAGCCCCCAAAAATAGGAGCACATAACCAATTAATTCGCCTATGGGGACAATTCAATCTTACAAGGTTAGAAAGGAGACTCACCTTGCTCCGAAGCCTATATTCCGATTCAAGAACGCACTCAAAACTCCAATTTTGAGCCGAACGATCCAAAACTATTCAAATAGGGTAAGAACTAGTCAATACATGCTCAAAAGTTCATATTCTAATCATTAAACCAACTTCCCGACCCTAAATGCAAGGTTCCTAAAATTCACCCCCGGGCCCACATGCCCGGATTCCGAATTTTTTTTGAAGAAAGTCGTTACCCATAACCTAGGGATCAAGAATATATGATTTTTACTCCATTCCCTAACAAATTTCGTGGTTAAATCTTGTTTTTACCAAATTCTAGGTTTTCATCTAAAACCCTTGATTTTCCCTGATTTTCACATGTTAATCTACCTATAATCTATGTATTTAACTCATGTTGTGTAGAAATTACTATCATGACCCAAACCCCGATCCGGTCGTGATGGCGCCTCTCGTGAAGACAAGGCCAGCCAACCAACCCATATCGCCTTTTCAAAAAGAGTTAAACATGAATAAGGAGTCTAAATATGATTTAATGATATTAATTAGCGGAAGTACAACCTAACACAGCCCCAATCGGGTGTCACAAGTCACGAGCATCTATAAGAGTGTAAATACAACTACAAGGTCTAAAAATACACTGAACAGGAATAAAGAACAACAGAGAGAGAAGCGGTGCTGCGAACGCTGGCAGTCACCCCGCTAAACTCCTGTAGCTCTGCCTCCAATCATCCAAAACCTGCTACCGGGTGAATAAATACCTGCATCTGCACACGAGGTGCAGGGAGTAATGTGAGTACTCCAACCCAGTAAGTAATAAGAGTAAATAAAGACTGAGCAGTAGGAAACAATGAATCCACATTCGCGTTAGACTCAATAAACACCACAGGTTTTCAAATCGTAATACGAGTCAACCTTTCCTTTTAAAACCCAGCTTTTAGTGAAAATCATTTTTGAAATGCTTCCAGCAGTTTCAGTAGGGGTTCAATACCATTTAAAATAATAATAGAGATTAAAGAAATAATCGGCCCCTCGGGCAAAGCATAGTTCGTAAAACAGCCCCTCGGGTAAAACAGTAATCATGAATACTTCATAACTTGAAAATCTCGGTGGAAATAACCAAATGCCAAATCAGTGATTAATTTCTGAACATCTAATAAACCCCAGTTTAAATAAAAGTTGTTTTAAAACATTTGTTCAGCTTCCGACAGAGGCTCAATATAAAAATGAGTGAAAACAGTCAATCAATTAACATATTCGATAAAAACTCACTCTAAGGAGAAGTGAAATCAATAAGTTCATAAACAGGCCTCTCAGGCAACATCACTCATATGCATGTCTATATCTATCGCCCTCGGGCTAGCCTCTCTGCCCCTCGTGACTCAACTCTTACCAATCAGTGCTCACACTCAGCACTCACGCTCAATAGGTACCATATAGTAATCGCTGCGGCGTGCAGCCCGATCCATATATATATAATAACCGCTGCGGCGTGCAGCCCGATCCATATATCGTCGACGGCGCTCACTGGGGGTGTGCAGACTCCGGGAGGGGCCCCTTACGGCCCAAGAGCAATATTGCTGCGGCGTGCAGCCCGATCCAATATATATATCGCTGCGGCGTGCAGCCCGATCCATATAAGCATTGCTGCGGCGTGCAGCCCGATCCGTATCCATATATATATATACACTTTGCTGCGGCGTGCAGCCCGATCCATAGATATATAATCCTCACAACTAGGCCCTCGGCCTCTCTCAGTCATTAACATCACCATCAGACTCTCAGTCTATCTCAGTCGTCACTCTCACAATCAGACCCTCGGTCTATATCAGTAAAACAGGGAACTCCGCCCAAACAGTTTTCCGCATTTTTTTTTAGAATATAATGATAGAGCCAGGTTTGAGAAATATACAGATAAAAACATGACTGAGGATATACTTTCAACAAGTAGAGTGAGGAAAATCAGTCAAATGCCCTTAAGGGTCTCAGCAAGTCGGCACAAAGCCCCAAACATGGCATACAACCCAAGGTATAATAACATCAAACAATTAACCATCAATTACTCATTAAAATAGTCATTCGGGATGGACTAGGTCACAATCCCCAGCGGTGCTCTACCCCACGCTCGTCATTTAGCGTGCAAGTCACCTCAAGGTAACACAACGATGTGTGATCCGGGGTTTCAAACCCTCGGGACAGTATTTACAATCATTACTTACCTCACGCCGGCCAAACTCTAGCTGGCTATGCCCAATCGGCCTCCTCGCATGATGAATCTGATCAAAACCACAACAAATACGTTACAATAGGCTAAGGGAACATAACCCAATCGAAAAGACTCAAAAAATATCGAAATTCACGAAATTTGCAAAACCCGGGCCCCGGGCCCACTTCTCGAAAATCAGAAATTTTAACATCATCGGATTCCTTATCTCGCCACGAGTCTATACATACCAAAAACTCCCAAATCCAAGCCCAAATGACCCATCAAATCCCATTTTAAAATACCAATTTCCAAGCCCTAGCTTTTCTCCCTTTTTGATGAATTTCCGTGAATTTCTAGGTTAATTCTTCCATTAAATCATGAATTTAGATCATAGAACTTACCTCCAATCACACCCGGTCGAAATCACCTTCAATTCCCGGCCAAAAGCTCTCAAGGTTGTCCAAACATGGTGGAAGAATACCTTAGCTCGCGGAACAAAAATGAAACCTTAAAACCCTTTTTCTGTCCAGGCCTTTTCGCTTCTGCGGCCCATACACCGCATCTGCGGTTTCCGCTTCTCCGCAATTCCACCGCTTCTGCGAAGTTCTACTTAACCGCCTGGACCGCTTCTACGGTCTATATCTGCTTCTGCGGACGCCGCATATGCGGACCACCATCCGCTTCTGCTGAAGTCCTCAATGACCCAAAATTCTCACTTGCGACTCCCTTACCGCATCTGCGGACTCATCCATCCAAGCCAAATAACCGCACCTGCGAACCTCCCTTCCACACCTACGCAACCGCATCTGCAGTTCGTTTTCCGCAGATGCAGAAATACCAGAAGCCAGATACACCAGCAATCTCATAAGTCCAAAATTCATCCCGATGGCCATCCGAAATCACTCCGGGGCCCCCGGGACCTCAACCAAAAGCATCAACACCTCCTATAACACCATTCAAAATTGTTCCAATCATTAAATCCCAATCATTAAATCACCTCAAACAATACCAAAACCATCAAATTACATCGAATTCAAGCCTAAGTTCTTCCAAAACTTCTGGAACACGCATTCGATCAAAAACCCAACCAAACGACGTCCGAATGACCTGAAACTTTACACACACATACCAAATCACTTAACGAAGCTACAACAACTCTCGGAATTCCATTCCGACCCTCGGATCAAAATCTCACCTATCAACCGGAATTCGCCAAAATACTAACTTCGCCAATTCAAGCCTAATTCTACACCGAACCTCCAAAATCACTTCCGATCATACTCCTAAGTCACAAATCATATAACGAAGCTAACCAGATCATAAAAACTACGATCCGAGCTCATATACAAATAAGTCAACTCTCGGTCAAACCCTTCAAATTCAAAGCATTCAACTAAAACTGTTCTTTCAAATTCATTCCAAATCTACTTGAAAACAAAAACCAACGATCTACATTAGTCATAATACATAACACGGGGCAAGTCATGCCTGAGAACTAGCGATCAAAGTGCAAAAGTTCAAAACGATCGGTCGGGTCGTTACAATTACTTACCTCAAAGTGCTAGGTGAAGACCCTCTTCCAAAAGCTCCAAAAAACGCCTAAGCGGATGAAGAAAATGAGCTGAATGGTCTAAGTCTCGAAATTAATAGCTGGACACAGGCCTCTGATGTCGCATTTGCGATACCTGGTTCGAAATTGCGAGGGTCGCAATTGCGACAAAAACCTCGCAAATGCGAAGCCTGCTCCCCTCCAGCCATCGTCGCAATTGCGACAAGAAGATCGTAAATGCGAGCTTCGCAAATGCGAAGACTCCATCGCAAATGCGACCCCTGACTGATTTGGCCAAATTCGCAAATGCGATAAGGGTTTCACAAATGCGAACCCTTCAGGCCTCGCAAAAGCGACCCAAACGTCACAAATGCGAACAATCCCCCAGATGCCCAGGTTCGCAAATGCGAACGGAACCTCGCAAATGCGATGTTCACATTTGCAACCAATACATCGCAATTGCGATCATACCAGCACCAGCAATCCTATTTCTTAGCAAATCACTCCGAAGCTATCCCGAATCTCACCCGAGCCCCCGGGGCTCCAAACCAAACACCCGCACAAGTCCAAAAACATAACACGGACTTGCTCGAAGCCTCAAATCACCTCAAACAATGCTAAAACCATGAATCGACCTGCAATCCAAGCTTAATGAACTTTAGAATTTCAAACTTCTACTTTCGATGTTTAAACCTACCAAATCACGTCTGATTGACTTCAAATTTTGCACGCAAGTCATATTCGTCATTACGGACCTACTCAAACTTTCGGATTCGGATTCCGATCCCGATATCAAAAAGTCCACTTCCGGTCAAACTCCTCAAAAACCTTCAAATTCTATCTTTAGCCAAATGACTCCAAAATGACCTACGGACCTCCGAATCCACTTCTGATCGCGCTTCCAACTCCAGAATCACCATACGGAGCTATTCACAGACTCGGAATCCCAAATGGACATCGATAAGACTGGAATGCACTTCAAGCCCAACTTATGAAATTTCTTCTAAAATGCTAACTTCCACAATAGGCGTCAAAATGCTCCCGGGTTATCCAAAACCCGAACCGGGCATACGCCCAAGTCTGAAATCATCATACTAACCTGCTGGAACCTTCAGATCCCGATTCTGAGGTCGTTTACACAAAAATCTAATCCAAGTTAATTCTTTCAACTTTAAGCTTCCGAAATGAGAAGTCTCTTCCCAAACCAACTCCGAACTTCCCAAAATCCAATTCCGACCATGCGTACAATTCATAACACGTGAAATGAAGTTGCTCATGGCCTCAGACTGCTGAACGACGCATTAGGGCTCAAAACGACCGGTCAGGTCGTTATAGGGAAGTTGAGTCTGAGGTTTATTGGCCCTTCTGAGATATTGAGGCATGTTGGGGAGGTTGCTTATGAGCTTGCCTTACCTCCCAGCTTGACAGGAGTTCATCCAGTATTTTATGTTTCGATGCTCCGAAGGTATCACGGTGATCCGCCGCACGTGTTGGATTTCAGTTCGGTCCAGTTGGACAAGGACCTATCTTACGTTGAGGAGCTAGTGGCGATATTAGACAGGCAGGTTCGGAAGTTGAGGTCAAAGAACATTGCATCAGTGTAGGTTCAGTAGTGGGGTCAGCCGGTCGAGGAGGCGACCTGGTGACCGAGCAGGATATGTACAGTTGTTACCCTCATCTTTTCACTACTTCAGGTATGTCTCTATGCTCGTTCGAGGACGAACGAATGTTTAAGTGTGGGAGGATGTAACGACCTGGTCGGTCATTTTAAGAATATACGCCCCGATCCCCTATTAACTGCATTCCTCGTGTTTGTTTCTGCTATTGTGAGTTGCCTGGAGGATTTAATTTGGGTTTCGGAGTGTTTTGGGACACTTAGTCCCTGAATGAGACTTTAAGTTTTAGAATTTGGACCGTAGACATAATAGTGTTAAGGTGGCTTCGGAATGGAATTCCGTTGGTTCCGTTAGCTCTGTTAGGTGATTTCTGGTTTAGAAGCGTGTTCGGATTGTGTTTTGGAGGTCCGTAGCTTATTTAGGCTTGAAATGCCGAAAGTGGAATTTTTGAAGTTTCCGGTTCGATAGTAAGATTTTGATATCAGGGTCGGAATGGAATTCCAGAAGTTCGAGTAGCTCCGTAGTGATGAATGTTACGAGTGTGCAAAATTTCAGGTCATTCGGACGAGCTTTGATACAATTTTTGATTGAAAGCGTAACTTGGAAGTTTTTGGATTTCTTAGGCTTGAATTCAAGGTGATTTGGTATTTCGATGTTGTTTGAGGTTCTTTGAAGATTGGTATAAGTTTGGATAGTTGTATATGACTTGTTCGTGTTGTTGGTTGAGGTCCCGAGGTCTCGGGGTGATTTCGGATGGTTAATGGGAGATTTTGAGTTGGGTTTGCAGCTGAAGTTTTATGGTTGCTGTCATAACCACATCTGTGGTTGGGAGGCCGCAGGTGCGACTCCCGCAGATGCGGAAGCAAGTCGCAGAAGCGGCCAATAGGTGAGTCAGGCGGAGCCGCAGAAGCGGACACCTAGACGCATCTGCGATGGCGCAGGTGCGATAGAGTGACCGCAGGTGTAGTCCAGACCTTTAAGTGAAAATCCGCAGGTGCGGTGGATTAGGCCACAGAAGCGGACCCGCAGAAGCGTAAAATGGACCATAGATGTGGTTACACTGGTCAGAAAAGGGGCAGAATCGAGGGTTAAGTTCAAAACTTGGAAAAATTAATTCAAAGCTCGGTTGAGGGCGATTTTGGGAGGATTTTGAAGAGGAGATCAGTGGGTAACGATTCCTAATCCCTTTTAGTTGTATTCCTATAATCTAACCTTAGTTTTGTCATTTAATTTCAGATTTGGGTTGAAAAATTGAGGAAAAGTCCTTAGGCCTAATTTTGGGGTTTTGATCTAGATAATGATGTCACATTGGAATAAGTTTGGTATAAACAAACTCGTGAGGGTATGAGGATTTCAAATTTGTAAATTTTACCCAATTCCGAGACGTGGGCCCTGGGGGGCATTTTGGTCATTTTTCCTAATTTTGCGTATTAGCTTAGAATTAATTAGTTGGAGTAGTTATTTGAAGTGTTATTTACATTATGCAATTGATTTGAATAGATTTGGGCCATTTGGAGTCGAGTACTCATGGCAAGAGCGTGGTTTCGGGTTGATTTTGAGTCGGTTTGAGGTAAGTGGCTTGCCTAACCTTGTGTGGGGGAACTCCCCTTCGGATTTGGTATTGTTGATAATTGAAATGCCTTGTACGTGAGGTGACGAGTGCGTACTTGTGCTAATTGTTGAAAATCCGGTTTTCATTAAGTAACTAAAATTGTGTTTCCTTTCCTGTTTATACTACTTGCAATTTAAGCATGCTGTTAGCTTAGGGAAGCATGTCTAATTGACTTAATTGTTTATTTGCTCAACTGCCTTATTTGGATTATGTGCAGCATGCTAGGTTAGAAATACCTATTTTACCTTGGTATGAAATTTGAATTGAATTGAGTATTCGTCTTGTTGCTGCTGTCTATTTACTTTGGGACTACGGGACGGTATCCCGGGAGATCCCCTGTATGTTTACTTTGGGACTACGGATTTGTATTCCGGGAGATCCCCCTGCACTTTTATATTGGAACTACGGGACTGCACCCGGTAGATTCCCCCAGTACTGGGTATTTACATTTGGGACTACGGATCGGGATTCCGGTAGATCCCCGTGCACCATGAGTTGGACTACGGGACGGTATCCCGGGAGATCCACTGGATATTTATATTTGGACTACAGGACGGTATCCTGGGAGATTCCCGGCTGTTATCTCTATGCTGAGTTGTGTTCTTTCCATGATTACTTCTATCTCTATACTAGTTATTGTTATTCTTATTATCCTGTGTTAGTTCATACTGTTAGCATTTAACTATATTGTCGTATTCTATATTGTTTTATCTTATTTTTTTAGCTATAATCAGTAGGGCCCTGACCTTCCTCGTCACTACTCGACCGAGGTTAGGGTTGGTACTTACTGAGTACGCTGTGGTGTACTCATGCCCTTTCTGTGCATGTTTTTCATGTGCAGATCCAGGTATTCCGAATCAGCCCTACTACTCTTGAGTCGAGGTGATTCACCAGAGACTTTGAGGTATATCTGCCGCGTCCGCAGACCGATGAGTCCCTTTCCATTCTCTCTTATAGTATTAGCCCTTATGTATTTACTTTTGTTTAGACATTCTGAGTTAGAGCACAATGAAGTATACATAGCTTGTGATTTCATGAGATTCTGGGTTTTGGGAGTTGTTCAGTTTTTGAGATCTTGTATTGGTATATGTCGAGCGGCATCTTAAACACTTCTATATTTGTTGATCTTCAATTTTTATTAGTTTTTTCCGCATTTTGATTCTTTTTCCGAAATTGTTAGGCTTACCTAGTCATAGAGACTAGGTGCCGTCACGACAGTTCACGGAGGGCGAACTTGGATCGTGACACAATCATTTAATAGTAGTCTATATTTTATGGATAATAAGTTGGATATCATAATCTTACAGGATTATACTGATCCAGTATACTGGAGTCTAATTTTCATTTGTTTTTGTAATTTTGATTCCTGCATATTATGCTACAGATATATCACCTGCAAGTATTTTCTCCAGTATTTTATACTGGATGTGTATAATAAAGTATATTTTGCAGGATTTGAAGCTATTTATATTGATATGTTAGATTTAATATAATCTAACATGTTGGAGTTATTATTTTGATTGCTCCCTATAAATTATGCTGGAAATATTACTTTTAAAGCGTTATAACCCAGTATATTATAATGCAGAGAAGTGTAAAATAGGTATCTAGAATAATTACTGAAATTAAATAATTTAAAATTTTGTTTCCTGTATATTATACTAGAGGTTTATATTGTTAATCCATAATGTCCAATATTTATTAATGGATGTGCACAATCCAAATTTTTTACGCTAAATTTGACCGATTTATTAATTGAAATAAAGTTATAAGGATTGGAGATTATAATTTTGATGGTGTGTTTTTATGTATAATTATATTATACGTTGGGAGTTTTGTTATAGTAATAATTACATTTTCAAAATTATTTCATAGGAGTCTATATTTTATGAATAATAAGTTGGATATCATAATTTTACAGGATTATACCGATCTAGTATACTGGAGTGTAATTTTTATTTGTTTGTGTAATTTTGATTTCTGTATATTATTCTGCGGCTATATCACCTGCAAGTATTTTCTCCAGTATTTTAAACTGGATGTGTACAATAAAGTATATTATGCTGCTGCAATATCACCTGCAAGTATTTTCTCCAGTATTTTAAACTGGATGTGTACAATAAAGTATATTTTGCTGAATTTGAAGCTATTTATATTGATTTAAGCATAATAAGTTTGATTTCATAGGTTGGTTCCTGTATATTATGCTGGAAACTCTAATTATGAAGTGATATAAACCAGTGTATTATATTGGAGAAGAGTAAAGCAATTAGTATTTTATGACGTAATAGCTATTATATGACGTGACATACAAGTGACTCTAGTATAGTTGCCTATAATATTTCATCATTCCCTATAATATTTCATCATTTCGTCTGAATTCCAGTACTTTACCTAACCATTGGGTGCAGTGTTTTATGTATTTTTAACCACAAATTATATTATATGTGTAACGACCCGATCGGTCGTTTGCCTTTTTAGAACCCCGTTCCCCCAAATAAAACTCTCTGTGCTCGCTTTAACTAATTTACGACCTGCGGGGATGGTTGGTTCGGGATTTAGAAGAGTTTGGATTGAAATATGCACATTTAACTCGTTAGGATTTTTCTTAAAGGCTAAGTTTTACCTTGGTCAACATTTTGGGCAAACAGGCCCGGATTCGTGTTTTGACGGTTCCGGAGGGTCCGTGGGAAAATGTGGGACCTGGGCGTACGCCCGGAATCGAATTCCGAGGTCCCTAGCCCGAGTAATGTATTTCTATTAGAAATTGTTAATCTGAAATATTAAGGATTTAAAGAAACTAACTAATGATTGATTTCATGGGTATCGGGCTCTTATGTTGGTTCTAAAGCCCGGTACAAGTCCGAAATATCATTTAAGACCTACCCGCAAAATTTGGCGTCAATCCGAGTAGTTTAAAGGCGTTTTGGCCCGTTGGAGGAAAATTACGAACTTGAAGTTCATAAATTTGATTCATTTGGTTTAAGAGGGTGATTACTAGATTTAATGTTGTTTCGGGTATTCCGAAGGTTCAAGTAGGTCCGTCTCGTGATTTCAGACTTGTCGGTATGTTCGGGCGGGGCCCGGGAGCCCCGAGCGTCAATCGGACGAGGCTCGAGTGAAGTGGAAAATTTTGAGAAGAGCTGAAGGTTGCTGCTTCTGTCATAACCGCACCTGCGGTTGGTGGACCGCAGGTGCGACGCCGCAGAAGTGGTCCTTTCATCGCAGAAGCGGCCCAGGGCAGTCCAGGCCAGGAACCGCAGAAGCGGCTCCCAAGCCGCAGAAGCGGCTCCGCAGATGCGGCCTGGAGACCGCAGAAGCGGTCCCAGCTCTTTTTGACCCATTTCGCAGATGCGGTCCATTTCTCGCAGATGCGGGACCGCAGATGCGGTACCCTAACCGCAGGTGCGGAAATCGCTGAAGTAGTGAGGTTCATTTAATAAGGGTTCTAAGTCATTTTTGTCACTTTCCACTCTTCCATTGGCGATTTTAGAGCTTTTGAGAGAAGATCTTCACCTAGCATCTTGAGGTAAGTGTGTTCTACCTATTTCTAGTTTAATAATTGTGTCTTAGGTAGATTAAGCACTAGTATTAAGGTGAAACCATGGGATTAGAGCAAAAACCTAGGGTTTTAGTAAAAGTTAGATTTAGCCATGAAATTTGCTATCGAATATGTGACGACCCGGCCAGTCGTCTCACGAGTTACCGCTCTGTTTCCCCCATTTCTACTTCTTTATGCTTCGTTATCCGTGTTTTTATGTGGTCGAGTTGATTGGTTTGAGTTCGGAGTGAATTTGATAAGAAATGAGACACTTAGTCTCTTTTAAGAAGACTTAAGTTGGAAAAGTCAATCGGATGTTGACTTATGAGTTAGAGGGCTCGTATGTGAGTTCCGATGGTTCGGTTAGTTTCGGGAGGTGATTTGTGACTTAGGAGTGTGATCGGAAGTGGTTTTGGAGGTCGGGTGCAGAATTAGGCTTGAATTGGCAAAGTTAGTATTTTGGCGATTTCCAGTTGATAGGTGAGATTTTAATCCGAGGGTCGGAATAGAATTCCGAGAGTTGCTGTAGCTTCGTTATGTGATTTGGGATGTGTGTGTAAAATTTCAGGTCATTCGGAGGTGGTTTGGTTGGGTTTTTGATCAAAAGCGTGTTTCGGAAGTTTTTAGAAAACTTAGGCTTGAATTCGATGTAAATTGATGGTTTTTGTGTTTTTTGAGGTGTTTTGATGATTGGAACAAGTTTGAATGAGGTTTTAGGACGTGTTGGTGCTTTTGGTTGAGGTCCTGGGGGCCTCGGGTGAGTTTCAGATGGTCAATCGGACCAATTTCTATGTTGAGAAGTTGCAGATTTTGAGCAGCAGTTGCAGAGGATTTTAAGTCTTCGCGATCGCATGAGGTCCCTCGCGATCGCGTAGGAGGAAATTTGAGGGCTGGTAAATTGCTCTTCGCGTTCGCGTCTGAGGGTCCGCGTTTGCGGAAGGCCAGTTGGTTGTGCATCGCGTTCACATAGGACCTTTCGCATTCGCATAGAAGGATTTGTGAGTCAGGGGTCTTTACCCTTCGCGTTCGCAGCTGGAGTTCCGCGTTCACGTAGGCTGGGGAAGGAAAGCATCGCATTCGCAGAGCAGGCATCACGTTCGCATAGAGTATTTTGAAGTCATGGAAATTTTGCTCTCCGCAATCGCGAGGCTTGGGCCGCGATCGCGATGAAGGAATTCCAGAGCTGGGCAGAAAGTTTATAAACATTTCATCTGCGATTTTGAACCATTTTTCCTCCATAGCTGAGTATTTTGAGAGCTCTTTGAGGGAAATTGAAGAAGGATTCAAGGATAAGTGATTGGAGGTAAGATTTATGAACAAAAAACGTGATTCTATTGTGAAATTAACCTATAGATTCATGGAAACTAAGCAAAAATGGAAGAACTAGGGCTTGGGATTTTGAGATTTTAAATTGGGATTTGAAGGGCCATTTGAGGTGGGATTTGAGAGTTTTTGATATGTATGAACTCGTGGAAGGATAAGGAACCCGTTGATTTGAAAATTTCTGAGTTTCGAGAAGTGGGCCCGGGGCTCGGGTTTTGCTAATTTCGGGATTTCTGATATTTTTCGATTGTTTTCGCTTAGGTTTTGTTCCCTTAGCCTATTGTGACGTATTCGTTCTGGTTTTGGGCAGATTCGACGCGCGAGGAGGCCGATTTGAGAGGCAAGGGCATAGCGAGCTAGAGCTTTAGCCGGTTCGAGGTGAGTAATGATGTTAAATGATGTCCTGAGGGTTTGAAACCCCGGATTTGCACATTGTAGTGCTATATTGAGGTGACTTGCACGCCAGACAACAAGCGTGGGGTAGAGCACCGTTGGGGATTGTGACTTGATCCGTCCCGATTGATGAATTTACCGCGTATTTGATTAAAACTTGTTTGTTATCATCATGACTTGGGCTGATTGCCATATTTGGGCTTCATGCCAACTGTTTGAACCCTTCGGGGATTTTTATCACTATTTCCTCACTGTTCTGAATTATTACTTGAACTCAGTCCTGTTGATATCTACTGTTTTACAAACTCAGCCACTTTTACTCAGTTTTGATACTTAAATGATGTTTTGGGCTAAGAACTGCTGTTTTACTAATGCCCGAGGGGCTTATGATGATTTTCGGACTGAGTGAAGCCGAGGGCAATATGTGAGGATATACTGAGTGATATGAGGCCGAGGGCCTGAGGTATTTTATACGCCACGAGGTGGCTTGAGTGATGTGAGGCCGAGTGCCGAGTGATGGGAGGCCGAGTGCCGAGAGATGATGCCACGAGGTGGCTTGATATAGAGCTTGGGCCGTAAGGGGCCCCTCCGGAGTCTGCATAGCCACAGTGAGCGCGGATACCCATTTGAGCTGAGAGTGAGCCCGAGGGGCTGAGACTATACTGAGAGTGAGCTCGAGGGGCTGATACTGTTCTGAGTGATTGATATTGTGCCCGAGGAGCAGATTTCTATTTGTTACTTATCTGTCAAATTGCCTGATTTACTTGTTAAAGGTATTTTTACTTGATTATTTCATTGATTTACTGCCTTATGCGATTTTACTGCTTAATATAGAATTGCTTTGTGCATTTACGTGCTTTCATACTTTCAGCCATTATTTATAATTATTACTCACTAGGTCGGAGTACTCACATTACTCCCTGCACCTTGTGTGCAGATTAAGGTATAGCAGAGACCTCTCCTGAGTCCTAATCCTTCCCAGTCCCGGCAGTGACTTGGAGATTACGAGGTAGCTGTCAGCGTCCGCAGCCCCCGTGCCTCCCCTATCTTATCATTCTCATGTTCCTAGAACTATTGTACCGGACTTAGTGTTCAGTAGACTCATATCTGGATTTCTTAGTTGCTCATGACCTCTGACACCCCGATTGGGGCTGTGGTGGGATGGTTTCTCCTATTGTTATCGTTATTTCCGCTAATTATGACTATTATATCATGTTTAACAACTGTTTATGGTATTTATCTGTTTAAAAGAGGTGTTCTGTTTGGTCTAGCTGGCCTTGTCTTCACGAGGGGCGCCATCACGACCGGGTTCGGGGCTAGGGTCGTGACAGAATAACTTAGAAATCATATATTATCGATCCTTAGGTTGTAGAGAACAACTTCCTTCAAAAAATTTCAAAATTCGGGCACGTGGGCTCGGGGTCGGATTTTAGGAAACTTGTGTTAAGGGTTGGGAAATTTCTTAATTAGATATAATTCGATCTTGTGAGTCTATATTGACTAGTTCTTACTTAATTTAACTAGTTTGGGATTGTTCGGCTCCGAATTGATGATTTGGGCTCGATCTTGGTATTGGAAGTGCACTTGGAGCGAGGTGAGTCTCCTTTCTAACCTTGTAAGAGGGAATTGTCCCCATAGGTGTAATAATTGAGTAATTTTCTACTAAATGCGGGGGCTACGGACGCACTAGGTGACGAGAGTCCGTGCGTAGCTACTATTATGTTAATTGTCCAGGTAGTCTAGGACCCATATCATGCTATAATTGTGAATATCTCAATGTTTTCTTGCTAATGCAACCGCTTAGGATATGCTAGAAAACCTGGAAAGGAATAAAAGTGAGCATAAATACTTGGTGAGTATGAGTTTGTTGAATATAAATGCGCCTTCGTGTGAACTTGATATTACTTGATATTTGTGGATCGGGCCAATCGCCTCGGTATGAATAGATGCGTCTTTGGTTCGGCCATTTGACCCTCTGGCAGTGCACAGTTTATTTTTATGTTGGATCGGGCCGTCGACCTCGGCATAATGTGCGCATGATATCTATGTGAAGTCTTATTCGTGATTTATCATGTTCATTACTTGAAATGTCACTGGTTAACTGCTAAATTGTTCAGAACGTGAATTATTACCTCTTGCTACAAGTTGTTGATAAATTTTGACTTTTGTGCTTAGCATAAATTCCTTGTTATATTATTTCACCCTAGTAAGTGTCAAGTCGACCTCTCGTCTCTACATCTTCCAGATTAGACGGGATACTTACGGGGTACATATTGTTTATGTACTCATACTACACTTCAGTACTTAATTATACAGGATCTGAGGCAGGTGTATCTGGCTACCAGTCTGGTGTGTATCCCTGAGCGGACCCGAGACTTCTACGGTGAGCTGCTTCCCTTCCATGCCGTTCAGCAGCCTGAAGAAGTCTTTCTTATGTATTTTGTGTTTCGGACAGTAGGATAGTGTGATTCTTTTGTATATTCTACTAGTTGCCCACAGATTGTGACACCAGGTCTTGGCACACACATTAGTAGACGGTATCATTTTTGGGGTTGTATGATTATTATGACTTTATTAATCATTTCTGATCTTATTTCGACTAAAAGAATTATTCCAACTATTTCGGGGTAGGGGTAAATGAAAGTTTAATTAGTATCTTCCGCGTTGGCTTGCCCGGCAATGGTGTTGGGCGCCATCACGACCTATTCTCAGAAATGGGTCGTTACAATATGTTTGGAGTTGTGTTACACTAATTAGAGCATTTATACTGATCCAGTATACTGGAGTCTAATTTTGATTTGTTTCTGTATATTATACTGGGGTTCTATACATATAATAGAAATGTGTAAAACACGAAAAAAAAATTATCCAAAATAATTTGCTGGAATATGATACACATTGCTTTGTATTACGTAATAAATATGGTATTTTATGATTTAACAACTATTTTTATGACGTAACATACAAGTGATTCTAATGTAGTTTCCTTTAATATTTCATTATTTCGTCTGAATTGCATTACTTTATATAACTATTGGGTACAGTCTTTGATGCATTTTTAACCACAAAATTTAATTTATATTTTACATTGGGAGTTGTGTTACAGTAATAATTACATTTTCACTCTTTTCATAAAATTGTGATTCATGAATCTTTATGTTTACCCGTGACGTTCAATTTGCCTTCTGTCTTTTCATGTGCACTGTAGAAGTTTTTTTCCTGCTATATATGTAGGCTATTGTTTGTCGATTTATTCACTCAAACGCATCTAGTTTTAATACACAAAACATAAAAAATAACCAAAAATGGATGTCGTGATCAGAACCATAATTGATGAAATGAAACAAGATATTATATAAGCATTTGAGATGAAGTTTGAAGAGTTCATAGAGAAGTATGAAAGGGATTTAAGAAGAATCAAGGACAAGCTGGATAGGCTGGAGAGCATTGCGCGAGATGGTTGTTCTGGTGGTTCTGGAGGATATAGTTCCTTTGATAGTGACGATATGGATGATTAGTTTTTTATTTTATGTTCATTTTTGGTGTATAAACCTTTAAACTCCAGTAGATTATACTAGAAGTATCTGGAAATAGGCTATGTTTTGTGAAAGTATATGGAAGATGGCTATGTAGTTTTATTTTCTACTAATATAATATATTTTTGTTTAAATCTTTTTCTGCCTTACTTTTTGATAATAATTCCTCTTGAAATTCAAGAAATAACTGAATAATGACTAAAATTTTACGGTTAGATATGTGAAAAAATCAAACAATCCCGCATATAGTACTGGAAGCTATATAAGCCAGTATATTATAATGGAGAGAAGTGTAAAATAGTGAAAAATTGGCATCTAGAACAATTTACTGAAATTAAATAATTTAAAATTTTGTTTCTTGTATATTATGCTGGAGGTATATATTGCGAAACCATAATGTCTAGTATTTTATACTGGATATGCACAACCCAGATTTTTTACCCTAAATTTGACTGATTTATTAATTGAAATAAAGTTGTAAGGATCGGAGATTATATTTTTCATGGTGTATTTTTAAGTATAATATGTTAGATTTAATAATTTTTGCCGATGCAACTCTTGTTGGAGTTCTTATTTTGGTTTCTCCCTATAAATTATGCTAGAAATGCTACTTATGAAGCAATATAAGCCAGTATATAATAATGGAGAAGTGTAAAACAGTGCAAAATTTGTATCTAGACCAATTTGCTCGAATTAAATAATTTAAAATTTTGTTTCCTGCATATTATGCTGGAGATATATCACTTGAAAGTATAATCTCCCGTATTTTGTACTGAATGTGTACAATCCAGATGTTTTTTTAATATAACTGTAGCAAATCAAGAAACAAAAAAAAATAGACAGTAATAATATTTTAAAAAACAAGAATACTGAACAAATTATTCGGGATTACAATCAATTTTTTACATGAGCCTACGCAACCTTATTGTATATAACCAATCATTCTTTTTCCTGTATTTTCTTGCATAAGGATGCACTACTGCGGAATTTGTGCAATTTGTTCTCTTATGCCCATATCTTTTGCAACGACCACATCGTGGTTCCTTCTTGAATTCTATACCGGAAGCATGTCGATTCTTCTGTCTTCTTCCTAGCATTACTTTTGAATCTGGAGTCTTAGTGATTTCTAATTTAATAGTATCTGGTATAACCCATGTTGTTGAATCACCTACAGAATTTACTTGCCCTTCATATGGTTTCAACCAAAAGTCCCTTGTATAATAAGCCGAGAAAAAGGCCGATTTCTTTTGATATATACTTTCAATTGCAGCAATTGCATGTTCATAGGGTATCTCATCTAGCTGAAATTCAGAACAATCACATGTTTTTTTTGTCTAGATCAACAATAAATTCCATACCCCCTTCTTTGACATTGAATTTGAGTCGATCAATGGGCAATACTCTAAATGTAAAAGCTGGTTTAATTTTTTCTTCCAATGTTGCTTCTGCCCAATTTGATAACTCACGGAATATTCCTTCTGCAGTTGTCCTTCTTTCATAGAACCAGCTTTGCAATTTTTCTTGTATGAAATACATCATTGTTAAAAGCGGCAATTCTATTGCACGTCTCAAAACATTATTCATTGACTCAACAATATTTGTTATTAGCATATCATATCGTCGTCTTGGACAATGTGAACGAGCCCATCTTCCTGGTGGTTACCCCATAAAATAGTTGAATGTTTTCTTATCAACAACAGCTATTCGGGACATAAAGTCATCAAGTTCTGATTGAAGGTATACTCTTGCAGCACTTTGAAATAGGTTTATTACAGTGTTTCTCACTCTTCTTGTCATGACCCAAAATCCACAAAGGGTCGTGATGGCGCCGGACACCGCCGTCAGGCAAGCCAACCAATTACTTAATTAAACTCCAATTTTAACAATTTTAAAAACCAAGATTTTCCTTTAAATTTCATATGTAAAAAGATAACTGCTTCAATTCAAATTAAATACTAGCAATCAATACAAAATATTTAAAAACCATCCCAGAACCCGGTGTCACAAGTGCATGAGCATCTACTGATAAGGAAATAAAATACAGTACAACATCCGTCCGGAATACAGTGGACAGAAAGAAAATACAATTTGCTGGAAGGGACTTTACTAGCTGCGGGCCGCCTCGAATAATGCAACTCCCCTAGTCCCCGAATCATCCGTGCTGCTATGCCCAGTGGGCTGCTAGAGATAAATATACCTGTGCAACAAAAATGCACAGAAGTGTAGTATGAGTACGTAAACAACGTGTACTCAATGAGTATCCCGTCTAATCTCGAAGAAGTAGAGACGAGATGGTCAACTTCGACACTTACTAGAGGTCAATTGACAATATACTAAAAATGTGAGGAAATCATGGATTTATATAGCAGTCCTAATTCACGAAGCCAGAAAACAGGTAAACACCTTCAACAAATAATCAAGGATTTTCAAGGTTTACTCTTTATTATCTTATCAATTTATATCAAGCCACGAAGGGCAAATTTCACATTTAAAATTCCCAAGCAACAATATAACATGCGCAAATCACACCTAGGCGACGGCCCGATCCAACAGAAATAAACGGTGCACTTGCCGAGGGTCGACGGCGCGCCTATAGATGCATCTATTTAATCTGCCGACGCGTTCGGCCCGTTCAATAAATAAACACATGCCCTGCTCGCGAATCATGCATGCGACGCAGGTACACATAGAGATACATGCTCAATCAGTCAATTAAGAACTTATCGGGAATATTTATCCAAATAAAATAATTTCTCTTTTTAAATATTCAGAAAAAATGATGTTTAATCTCCTTTTAAATTCATTTACTAATCCAAGGTGATTTAAGCAATTCAAGCTATCAATAGGTTCATAAATAATCCAAGTATAACATGCTTTTGGGCCCTAACTACCCGGACAATGGCATAATAGTAGCTACGCACGGACTCTCGTCACCTCGTGC
>NC_031994.1:66648189-66728672 GCF_001879085.1 Nicotiana attenuata
CGAATCCCGCGAACCACTTCATACCTTCCTTGCGCGTATATTCGCACCCTCAACTGATATGCCCATTCTGCTAATACTTCTACGAATCCGAAGTCCTTTCTCATCTTTCTCTCAATTGTTATACTGCAAGTCAACACATCATAGAACATTCTGAGCCTCCACTCATAAGCTGCTGCAAAGCTTGATTCTTAACTGTACTTATAGGCTCGAAATCATTAGGCACCATACTTTACCTCTTTTGAATCCGTTAGGACCGTTACTGAAAGCCACCAGCTCTGACTGGTCCCGAATATAATCAACTCCATAAATCTTATAACACATGAATACCCTCTCGACGAGGCACCCGGCGGAATCACTTCCTTTGGAACCCGCACCTTTACAAAGCACAATCCTAAATCCTTCCCCAAGTCTGAACATGGGCCAATAAGGCCAACCATAGCACCCTTTAACAATTCCTTTGCTCAAATTACCACGTATGTTCTTTTCCCGTAGCTGAAATAGCCCATCAATATGCTAATAGCCAAAAACCTTGCAAGTGGTTAACCATGCAACCCAATCATAAGCGGTGGGACTCTCCCACTTAGCATGAAGCCATTATTACACAACTCTGGCATTCACCAGGACTCTTTATCTCTTGTTGACGTAATCTTGCGCAATCAACCGCCAAAATTCTCGGAATCTTACTATAGAAATTATTAACAACATTCGCACGACCAATTCCTTCGCTGTATAACCAGTAGAACTCTTCGCAGAAGCCTCGCCAACCACGCGACTGCTAACCTGCTCACAGGAATACCCCACCTGTAGAAGTCACTTCCCGACATCTTCCAACGCTGCTGTACGAGGTACATTCACTACGACATCAACAACCCATCCTGAGTCCGAGCTCACTCTCTAGCTGCACAAGTCCATTCACCCTTCGTGGACATCAATTAAATGTGCGACAACATTCTTCCAATTCAAAGTTATGTTGTATCCTTTTTCATTCAAGCAGCTCCTTCCCGTTATATCAAATCTCCTGCTGCATAATAGCCCATTCTTCAAATTAAATCCGTAGACCCCAATCACCAATCACTAATATTCTCAAATCACTCCAACTCTCCTTAAGGTACGTGGTCATCCTACTGCAAAGCCCATATTCAACTCCGCCACTCTCCCACTTTGGCGGAACTCATCCCCTTAATCGACTACTCGACCCTTGGCCTCTTATACTCGGCCTTCTAGAAATTTTAGCCACCGCCTGACACTTCCCATATATCTTTCCTCATCCTTTGCTGCTCAGTTGCTACCTTAAATAAAATCTATCTTCGTGGCACTTGAACCCACAATTGCTGCTAACTTTACACCTTTTGGAAGATCATCCTTCTCATATCGTCGACATTAGAAACACTGATTCAACCCTGAACTACCGCACCCTGCGATATCTGACAGCCGCATTTTCAATGTTGTTTCACAATAGCTTGCCCCAAAGGCGAATTGTAGAAGGCCATAACACCGGCGAACATAGTACGTTCAATTAGGACAACGACACCTCTTCATAGAAGAAAACCCCACCACGCTTGCGAATACCAAATGCCATTACTTCCACAAGCCCACATCTGACCATCCTTAGTTCGATTGCCTTTCCCCATGCCGGGGATAAAATACTAAATCTCTTGGTTATGCACTGAGTAAACCTCCCTTCAAGTCATTCACTACCCCGACACGTGGGCAACATCCTACCATCATATCACTACCGCGGAACAGTCATTCATAAGCATCGTGGCAACTTGTGCCTAGCCTCAAAGCCCTCAGAAGTACCGTTACTGAGCTAAAACAATAAAATGTTCTTCCATAAAGCGACGATAATAATTCGATCATCTATACCAGGAGAAACATCCTGTATCACATCTGTAGTACCGTTATGATTCTTCAATTCTCAATTTATAACAAGCGCTCTGCGTCGCGTAAGATTGAGTAGGAATGAATTAAAGGCATACGCCTCCAGGGATCAAATCGCACGATAAGGAATCAAGAAGGGAAGTACTCCTAATAGTCCTGCAGCCTCCCGAGGATAAATACAGACGTCTCCGTACTGATCCGCGAGAATCTACTAGACTTGCTCATGACTCGTGAGACCCTAGGAACCTAGTGCTCTGATACCATGTTGTCACGACCCAAAATCCACTAAGGGTCGTGATGGCGCCGGACACCGCTGTCAGGCAAGCCAACCAATTACTTAATTAAACTCCAATTTTAACAATTTAAAAACCAAGATTTTCCTTTAAATTTCATAAGTAAAAAGTTAACTGCTTCAATTCAAATTAAATACTAGCAATCAATACAAAATATTTTAAAACCATCCCAGAACCCGGTGTCACAAGTGCCTGAGCATCTACTGATAAGGAAATAAAATACAGTACAACATCCGTCCAGAATATAGTGGACAGAAAGAAAATACAATTTGCTGGAAGGGACTTTACTAGCTGCGGGCCGCCTCGAATAATGCAACTGCCCTAGTCCCCGAATCATCTGTGCTGCTATGCCCAGTGGGCTGCTAGAGATAAATATACCTGTGCAACAAAAATGCACAGAAGTGTAGTATGAGTACGTAAATAATGTGTACTCAATGAGTATCCCGTCTAATCTCGAAGAAGTAGAGACGAGATGGTCAACTTCGACACTTACATGAGGTCGATTGACAATACACTAAAAATGTGAGGAAATCATGGATTTATATAGCAGTCCTAATTCACGAAGCCAGAAAACAGGTAAACACCTTCAACAAATAATCAAGGATTTTCAAGGTTTACTCTTTATTATCTTATCAATTTATATCAAGCCACGAAGGGCAAATTTCACATTTAAAATTCTCAAGCAACAATATAACACGCGCAAATCACACCGAGGCGACGACCCGATCCAACAGAAATAAACCGTGCACTTGTCGAGGGTCGACTGCGCGCCTATAGATGCATCTATTTAATCTGCCGAGGCATTCGGCCCGTTCCATAAATAAACACATAGCCTGCTCGCGAATCATGCATGCGACGCAGGTACATATAGAGATACATGCTCAATCAGTCAATTAAGAACTTATCGGGAATATTTATCCAAATAAAACAATTTTTCTTTTTAAATATTCAGGAAAAATGATGTTTAATCTCCTTTTAAATTCATTTACTAATCCAAGGTGATTTAAGCAATTCAAGCTATCAATAGGTTCATAAATAATCCAAGTATAACGTGCTTTTGGGCCTGAACTACCCGGACAATGGCATAATAGTAGCTACGCACCGACTCTCGTCACCTCGTGCGTACGTAGCCACCGTAAATAGGAGCACATAATCAATTATTTCACCTATGGGGACAATTCCCTCTTACAAGGTTAGAAAGGAGACTCACCTCGCTCCGAAGATCCATAACCGGCATTCCACGCCCTTCCGAAGACTCTAATTAATGCACCACGCTCCAAAACTAGCCAACGGTTATGCAAATCCATTAATATATGCTCAAATATTCGTTACAATCTAATTTATAGCAATTCCTAACTCCGATCGAAAAGTTGACCAAAACGCCCTCGGGCCCATGTGCCCGGAATCCGAAATATTTTTGAAGATAAAGATTACCCATGACCTTAGGAACTCAAATATATAATTTTCACTAAATTCCATACTCAAAATCGTGGTTAAATTCCAAGAATATAATTTCAGGTCTTTCTACCAAAACCCCAAATTTCAACCAATTTCATGCTCAAATCCTTACGTAATTGATGTATTTAACTTAAAATGGATGAAATATATTACCTTGACGTTGATGAAGAAAATACCTCTCTTGAAGCTCCCCAAAAATCGCCCAAACCATGAAAAATGGAAGAGAAATGACCAAAATCCGACTTTAAAACAACCCATCTACCTCCAGCTATTTTCGCACCTGCGGTCCTTTGACCGCTTCTGCGGTTCCTCTCAAGCCTCCCCATTTTCTCTTCTGCGGCACGCCATCCGCAGATGCGGTCCTGCTTCTGCGGAACATTGACCGCATCTGCGGTCTTCTCCAGCTGCCCCTCTTCCGCTTCTGCGACTATCCTTCCGCATATGCGGTCCCGCTTCTACGGAATCTTGACCGCATTTGCTGTCCTCGAGCCTTGACCAACCATCCGCTTCTGCGGCTTCCTTTCCGCTTTTGCGAGCCGCTTCTGCGGCTAACCCACCGCAGAAGCGAAAATACCAGCAACCAGATCCTTCAGCTGTCCAAAATTCCAAATTTCGATCCATTAATCACCCGGAATCCATCCGAGGCCCCCGGGACCTCAAGCAAACCTACCGACCAATCCCAAAATGCATTACGGACTTGCTCGAGGCCTCAAATCATATCAAACAACGGTAAAACCATGAATTACACCCCGATTCAAGCTTTATGAACTTCGAAATTTCAAACTTCTACTTCCGATGTTTAAACCTATCAAATCACGTCCAATTGACCTCAAATTTTGCACACAAGTCATATTCGACATTACGGACCTACTCCAACTTTCGGAATTGGATTCCGACCCCGATATCAAAAAGTCCACCTCCGACCAAACTTCTCAAAAACCTTAAAACTTCTATCTTTAGCCAGATGGTTCCAAAATGACCCGCGGACCTCCGAATTCACTTCCGATCGCGCCCCCAACTCCGGAATCACCATATGGAGCTATTCACAGTCTCAAAATCCCAAACGGACATCGATAACACTAAAATGCACTTCAAGCCAAACTTAAGAAATTTCTTCAAAAATGCTAACTTCCACAATAGGCGCCAAAACGCCCCCGAGTTATCCAAAACCCGCACCGGGCATACGCCCAAGTCCAAAATCATCATACGAACCTGCTGGACCCTTCAAATCCCGATTCCGAGGTCGTTTACTCAAGAATCCCATCCTAGTTCATTCTTTCAACTTTAAGCTTCCGAAATGAGAATTCTCTTTCCAAATCAACTCTGGACTTCCCGAAATTCAATTCTGACCACGCGTACAAGTCATAATGCCTGAAATGAAGCTGTTCATGGCCTCCGACTGCTGAACGGAGCACTAGGGCTCAAAACGACCGGTCGGGTCGTTACACTTCTTCGCTTTTGATTCTTTTCTAAATGATATATGCAAATACCATGGTAGTGTTGATACCCAATTTTTCCCTATATATTTTTAAATATGCATAAATATCTTCAAAATAGTATATATATATGCATATGTAAGCATGCACAAGATTTTTGTAATTTTTTCCATAATTTTAAGAGTTTAAATTGATTTATTTTCTCCCCTTTAATTCATTAAAATCCTCAATAATTATTTCCCAAACTATTGTTACGATGATTTATTTATTTAGTTTCTATACTTATACCAAAATGTGGTTAATATATTTTTTGTGCATTTTTATAACTGCATTTGGTATTTTTTAAGCTAAATTTCATATAATTGAAATGTTAGCCCATTTAGTGTATGATTACATTTTATATGCATAAAATTGGTCCATATATTTTTTAAAAGTTAATTATATATTTTAAATCATTTTGGTATAGAAAGATTATTTTCAGAAACTATTTTATTATTTATTAAAATTAAAATAGGAAAAATTGGCTATTTAACTCATAGCCAGATTTGGCTTTCAATTTTCGCCTAATTCTAACCCAATACCAGCCCAATCCTAATCAGATTACCCGACCTAGGCCCCAATTACCCCTACCCGACCCAAAGCCATCTCATATCCTAGTCGTTGATCTAAAAGATCAACGACCCTAAACTGTTCTTACCTTTTTTAATTCATACACCCCCCAACCCTAAATCATTTTCTAGATCCGCCGCCCTCAAGTCCTCTTATCTTCTCTCTTCTCTCAACCTAACCCTAGACTCTGTCAATCGCCTCCCTTCTCCGGTCATCTCCGGCGACCACCTTTCTACCCCAAGCCTCCAATGGTTTCCCCCTCGCCTTGCTCATCATCTTTGAGGCCTTCAAGGGCCCTGGGCCACGCCGACTTATGTCTTGGGTTGTTGTTTTGGTTTTTCATGGCTTCTTCGGTGTGATTTTGCGATCTTTGAAGTTTATAGCAGGTTCTTCCGTTCTATCTGGGTTTCCTTTGAAACCCTAACTTTTGTTTGAATCTCCTAGATCTGTGCTATTTTTAACGATTCAAGTCTGTTTTTTTCTATGTTCTACACTGTTCTCAGACCTCTCTTTTAAAATCATCAACTTTAAAGTCGTTTTTACTTTCTTTAAAGTTAGGGTTTCTCGGAGTTTCTTCTACACTTGTTTAAACTGATCTTTCTTTATGTTTAAACCTCTTTCTCTGCTTATCTTGACTGATTCTATGTTCTTACTGCTCCTTAACTCGCCTATGTTAAAAAGTCCTAATTTTTAAGGTCTTCTTTGTCTTGGTTCTGTGTGTTAGCCTGACTATTTGATTCTTGATTAAGCTTCTGTGGTTACCATGCTTCGAATGGGTTTATTGATTCCTTAACCTACCTATATCACCTCTGTGTGATTGTGTGTCATCTTGATTGTTCATCTCTTTCCTTTTTCTGTCGATATTGCTGGCCTTGCCTGTTTGCTACGTCTATTTGATCTTCTATATTTATATGATGAAGTATAGAATCATGACTCCCTCTTGATTGATTCTGATTTCCTTAATTGATGGTTTGATTGAAAGATTTTCTTTTAAAACCCTAAAGTTCTACCTCTTTTGTTTAAATTGATTGATTTCGTTACCATATTTGTTGTGGTACTTTATTTTTATTGAGTCATTTCCTTAATTGAGGTTTTTTGAATTTAGTCTTAATTGACTACCCTATGCTTACTGAACCTTGATTCTTTCCTTATTAGTCATGTGCTGATTTTCTTTTCTTGCCTTATATTCTACTGTTTCTTACCGTTTGAATTAACTCCCTTAACTTAGGGGAGTATTTCCTTGATTTTCTAATTGTTTCCTCAATTATTATGCTACTATGATTCTTACCTTATTTACTACTTGCTATCAAGCTATAAATACTATTAGTCTTTCATTAGAACAAGACACAAACACTTGGGTTCAAAAACTATCTCTCATACTTTAAAAATCTCTGCTCTCTCTCTCTTGTGCTATTTGCTATTGCTAGCCGGCTGCAAGCCAAGGCTAACCATTTGTGCTCTCTTGTTCTTTTCATTCTACTTACTCTCCTCTTCACTGGTATGCCCTGGTTTCAATTTAAAGTTCCAACAACAACATGATTCTCTTATTGTTTCAGTTCTTCATGTTTCTGGTTTGCTTCTATTTGTGGTTCTTTTGTGAAACTTGTAGTTAAGAACACATTACTAACTTGTTATCATGTCTTCCCCATTCCCTTTAGATTAGTATATTCCCATTATGTGTGTTTCTGAGCAATGTCTTACTAATTGTCTCATACTTGTTGTATGCTTACCATACTATATCCCATGGATCCCAAATCCTATCACCTCTCTATGTGGTTATGTTCTTCATGCCTGGTTTTGTGACTATGCCAGTGTCAACTGTTTCTGAGCATGTCTAAACCAGTCTTAGACCTTGATGGGTTATGTGTTTGCAACCAATTGTTCTATGTGTCCCAAACCCCTTGACCCTTGTGTGTGACTATTGAATTTACTTGGTTCTGTGAACTAGCTGTGTTTGGACTCTGTTAACTATTCCAATCTCTTTTTCAACCAATCTCTACTGAATTGCTTTCAAGAAAGGCATTTTGTTAATCACAGTTTCTTACTAAAACCTTTTGAACTTATGTCCATCACTTCTCACTCTACTCTTAGTCAATAAGTTCTGCCCCCTCTAGTTTGTGTACTGCCTTGGGATCCTTTGAGAACCCTCTGAACTCTGGCATACTGAGGCTGTCCTTTCCATACTGCACTTGTTCAATTCTTGGTTGCTATGTCTAGGTGTAATCGCTGCCCGGGATCCTTGAGATCCTTAGGGAACTTCGATGCTCCTAGGCTATGATTTTGTCTATGGAACTTAGGCATATGAGACCATTGGAGGATTTGGGAAACCTAGGCCTAATTGAAGGCTCCCTATAAAACAGCTTCTTCATTTTCTATTTTCATTTATGTAATTCATTCATTGGCCTGTAATAATTTATAAACAAATATTGGGATATTTAGTGAAAAAGAGGTGGGTAGATGCCTATTTTCTGGGGGTAATACGGGTAGAAATCCTGCTCTTAGGACTTTACTTTTAAAGTCTGTTTGTTCTAAATTGAAAACATGCTCTTAGTACTTTACTCTTTGAATCTGATTGCTTTGCCAAATAGAATCATGTCCATAGGACTTCACCTTTAAGTTTGTTTACTCGTCAAGTAGAAACCATGTCTATAAGGTTTTACATTCTGTCATGTTTTAGAAACCATGCATATAGGTTCCAAGAAATCATGTCTTAAAATCTGTTTAATAATAGATACTATGCATATAGGACTTAATTCAGATATAGTTATAATGAGTACTTCTGTATGTTGCCACATTTGCAAATCGACTAAAATCAGTAATACGCCTAGATATCATGCCTATAGGAATTCTACTCGCAATTCTGTCTGTCAATCTGATTTAGTCTAATAAGTCACTTTAGTCACGCCTAGTTCATTCCTGAATTGGTCTTACTAAGTATTAAGCAAGTTCTGAAACAAGTTCTTTCAAACTGCCTCATCTCATTAGATATCATGCCTATAAGTATTAAAGGAGCCTATTTCAAAAGCTGTTTGTTTCTGCATTAATGTAGATATCAGTTCCTGTGTATAGGCAAGCCTCTAGGGTGTTTTCGAAATTGCATTCTCTGAAATGTCTATATCACTTAAAGTTTTCTGATCCTAAAAGGCTTTAAAAGGAGTCCTTAGGCAACTGCTAGGGTATAATTTCTGAACCTAAAAAGGGTTTGTTTGTTTCTGCATATTCACTTAGATATCCTGCTTTAGGACATTGTCTAATAAAAGACCTTAGCTGTGCTTGAGTCGTGCTACTTATGTGTTTGATTGAGGAGGAAAACTCTAAGCCTTTTAAATTGCTCCCATTACGTGTGTAAGTCCTAAATGCTTTTTGACTGTCGCCTTAGAATTTTTTCCTTTTAAAACCTTAGGAGTACGTCTAGAACCACCTATAGGTAGAGGTCCTAACTCCCTCAAGGACCATTAAGAAGGGACGGGTAACAGCACGCAATAGAGATCGTTGACCAACACTCGATTTTCATGACCACTAAGGGGATGGGAGGGTAGATATGGATATGATGACCGGTGCGCTAATGTCACGCGTAGCCCCTTTCTAACGAGTGATTACCGGATATTGTACTGATGTGATCCTATATGCTAACCAACCTAGGACCTCCCTCTCCCCAAATCCTCTTTACTTGAAGCTTTATTTCCTTTTTATACATACAACCTGTTTAAATTCTTGTCTTATTATTTGAATTATGCAATGCCCAACATGCTCCGCCTACAATTATTTGCTTCAATTGTTTATTTTTGGACTAATTCGTAAGTACAAGTTCGGCCGGGACCCACAATTGTGGACCAAGAGGGATGCCTAACACCTTCCCCTCGAGGTTATTTCGAGCCCTTACCCTAATCTCTGGTAATGCAAACCAACCCAAGAGTTAATCGCTCTAGGTGCCCTAACGCACCATAATCTGTTAGGTGGCGACTCTTCAAATACCCAATTCCCTAAAGGAAGTGAGTCATTACACCCCGTGAATGTCGAAACCCGGACCTCTCTCCCCGTCAAAAAGGGAGGGGAAAAGGGGGCGCGACAGCATGGCGACTCCGCTGGGGATATTTTAGGCTCTTACCACAACGAACTTGCTCTTATAAATTAGTCCAAGCAAGCTTATCCCGTACCCTCTTCCCTTATTTTAATTTTTTACTGTCTGTTTTGTTTTAAGCATTTATTGTTCTTTATTCTTGAAACTGACGAGTCGTTTTGTTTCCTTTTTGTAACTGTCTTTTAATTGTTTAAATACTGTATTTATTTTTCCTTACGTGAAAATACTTGACTACTTGTTATTAACTGCTGCATAAATCATGCTCCACATCATATTCCACTCGTGCATATCAAATCCTACAGCAACGCTTTAATGAGTGGTTGCGCCCTTCCTATTTACTACCCTTAAATTTGGAAAGGCTTATTTGCGGTAAAATCAGTCGATCAGTGGTGCAGTCGATGGTTTCATGCCTTCCCCTTAGAGTTGTCCGCTCGAGGGTACCGGTCTAAAACCCCATAGGAACCTTACTCTTGTCAAAATTGTGTATGCATCATGGTCAAACCTAGCCGGATCAGTTATTTTGTCCGCATAATGATCCTTTAAGATAAGCCTTATCCAAAAGTCCATCAGGTTTTCCATAATCCCAACAGACACAACCACGTTCTGTGTATTAATTTGGAGAACTAAATGTCGATATGCTGATCATAAATGTAAAAATAGTCGAGTCTGGTGGGGGTAAGGTCTAACCTTTTGTTTGGAAGAAAATGAGGCACGAGGTCCCCAGCTTCAGTATGGTTAGCACACCCTCACTCTTGCTAAACTGATGGAGGAATCTTCCATCAAATGACCAAATCAATGAATGGAAAGAAAGGGCCGTCAAATCAAGCAAAAAGCTGGAATATTTGGAATACAGTCTGCTGGAATTGGAAGGAAAAGTGAGGAAGAGAGTCACCGACTACCAGATCGCTGATGGAGACGAAGGAGGACATTTAATAAAGGCGTTCTTACTGATGAACCTACGCGAGCTGGAGGATTTGATCAACGAGAACATTCAACCTGAGGAAGGTCCTTCTAGGACCAAATAAGCTAGATTTATTTTTGCTTTTTCTAATGTAATAAGGCCAAGTGCCAATAGTAACTCATTTTTATCATTATTTGTATTGTTTTCGGATTCGTCTATTCTTACATTATGAAATGAAGCATTTATTGGCATTAAAATTTCTCTAAATATGTTTGTCGCTAGTCCTACCTCGGGCACAATGAGGCTCCCAAATTAGGACACGAATTTATATTTCCGCAATATGTGTTTAAATACTGTAAACATTTCAGGATCCTCACTAACTTGTCACCTTTTGTTTTTGCTTTTATTATTATTATTATTATTATTCCCATCCCCTTAGGTTGGTTCATCCATACAGGCCTCATCAGCATATCATACCAGATCTAGAGTCCCTCCACCTCCTCCTCCTCCAAGCAACACAAAAAGCAGAGGGAAAGCAAAGATGGACGATTTAATGGGAATCCAAAAGTAAAATGTTGAGAACGCAGAGACTTCCGACGGCCGAAGTACTCCGGCCCCGAATGACCTGGTTCTAAGACTAGAAAAAAGATACTAGAATTACAAGGAGAACTCGAGCAGGTCCGCAATTTGGCAAACTTGTCACTCACCCTCAATGTCCCTGACATCCACCAACAGAACGCAAAGAACCCAACACCTCCTCAGAAGACACAAAACCAACAGCCACAAAATCCCACCGTACCAAATGAATACGCAACTCCACCTTAAAATATCAATCCACTGCCAACTCCACCACAACATCATTATCAACCAATCCCTACCACCACTTACCACACTCCCCAAAATACATCACCACTCATTCCCGATCTACAAAACTCCACCAATGACCATCACTCTACCCAAGTCCCTGGCACCCATCAAAGCAACCCCATATACGTGGAAACTATACCATATTCTACCCAACCGACCTCCTGTGCACCGAAACCCTCCGAAAAGGATCTGCTCGTTAAGAACATGGCCGAAGAGCTTAAAAAGTTAACAAGCTGAGTTCAAGGTGTTGAAGGCGATAGAGGAATAGAAGGTTTGAATTACAATGATCTATGCATATAGCCCGATGTGGAATTGCCAGAAGGGTACAAGCTTCCCAAGTTTGAAATGTTCGATGGTACAGGTGATCCTAGGGTTCATCTAAGGACCTACTGCGACAAGCTTGTCGGGATAGGAAAAGATGAAAAGATTCGAATGAAGCTCTTTATGAGGAGCCTTACTGGGGACACGTTGTCTTGGTATATCAGCCAAAATCCCAAGAAGTGGTCAAATTGGGTAAGAATGGAGTCGGATTTCATGGACCGGTTCAGGTTCAACACAGAGAATGCATCGGATATCTTCTACATCAGAATCTCAAGAAGAAACCCACTGAGACCTTTCATGAATATGCTACCCGTTGGAGGTCGGAAGCAGCCAAGGTCAGGCCATCCTTGGACGAAGAACAGATGAATAAATTCTTTGTCAGGGCACAGGACCCACAATATTACGAGAGGTTGATGGTTATTGAAAATCATAAATTCTCTGACATCATCAAACTCGGAGAAAGGATCGAGGAAGGGATCAAGAGCGGAATGGTAACAAACTTCAAGGCATTGCAAGCCACGAATAAAGCACTACAGTCAGGTGGCATATCAAAGAAGAGAGATATTGGGGCAATAATCATAGCCCAGGGCCCAAAATCTCCACTTGTCTATCAAACACCTCCACCCATATTTCAAACACCTCCACCTACATACCAAGCGTCACCACCTACATATCATCCTTCATCTCCCAGATAATCCCAATCAGCCTCTGTCCATCACACCTATAACTCCCAACCATCCCACTTCCAATCACCACCAGCTCGTCAAAATTTTCCAAGACCACGACCAAACTTTGACTGCAAGCCACCCAGACAGTATACCGCCATTGCCGAGCCCATCGACCAATTATATGAAATGTTGAAAGCTGCCGGTTATGTCACTCATGTTCCCGCTGTGGCGTTAGAGAATCCATCCCAGTGGGTCAATCCGAACAAGACTTGTGCGTATCATTCCGGTATGAAAGGGCACACCACTGTTGAGTGCCGGACATTGAAGGATAAGATCCAAATGCTAATTGACAACAAGGTCATACAAGCAAAGGAAGCCTCACCTAATGTCCACAACAATCCCCTCCCTGATCACAGAGGTGATGGTATACATGTAATAGAGACAAATGAAGAATGGGACCCTGAAGGGTCGATCGGGCTTATTTGGGAAGGCGATGACTCTACAGTCACACTTACTCCTATCATGGTTTAGACTCAAGCACCTATTGATGTTGAGGTAACTGCATCAGTTCCATTTGAGGTAGAAGTAGCTCCGCCCGCAGCCACCTCCGCTTTATTTAAAGTAGAAATAGTCACACCTTTTACCGTGACGGTGTCAACCACGCCCCAATACAACTCAAAAAGCAATACCCTGGGATTATGTCGCTGAGGCTCGGCGGAAAGGGAAGGCCAAGGTAGAGGAATATGATGTGGAACATGGAATAACTAGGACCGGAAGAGTCTATACACCTGAACACCTAGGAGGTTCAAGTAAGGAGACCACTGCTAAGCAACCTATCATTGAGACTAGGCCAGATGACTTGTGGAGAAAAGTACAGGCAAAGGAGTATTCTGTTGTTGACCACCCGAACAAAGTCCCTGCTCAGATATCTATCCTATCACTATTTCAGAATTCTGAGGCACACATAAATCTTTAATAAAAGTGTTGAGCGAGGCCTACGTACCCAATAACATCACCGTTGGAGAAATGGCCAACATGGTTGGGCAAGTACTAGAAAGCCAGAAGATTATCTTCCACGAGGATGAGCTACCACCCGAGGGAAGGAATCACAATCGAGCATTGCATATTATGGTACAATTTGAAGACAAGTTCATTGCCAGGGTCCTGGTTGATGGAGGTTCGAGTCTGAATATTTGTCCGTTGGACACCCTGAAAAGGTTGGACAAAGGTTTCCATCAAATATGGACCGGAAGCATGAATGTAAAGGCTTTCTATGAGTCCTAGAGGGCCACGATCGGGGAAATCAACCTTTGCTTGCAGATGGGTCCAACTTGGTTCGATGTCGAATTTCAAGTGCTCGACATACCAGCCTCATATAACCTTTTGTTGGGCCGCCCATGGATCCATGCTGTTGGAGTCGTGCCCTCCACACTACACCAAGCCGTAAAATTCGAATGGAACCGTCAGGACGTAATCATTCATGGAGATGGGAGTAACCCCATCTACACTAGTCAGACCATCCCGGCCATTGGACATAGAAGGAGGCTAGAAAGGGAGACCTATCATCACATTGAATGGGTAAATGCCGTCGAGAAGGACAAGTGGTAAAGTAACAAAATAGAAAGCATACTAGCATGGTCCGGATATGAACCCAACAAAGGGTTGGGGAAGAACCTCCAAAGTATCACCAAGCCGATATAGCTGAAAAATCATGGTACCACTTTTGGGCTAGGATACCAGTACACATGGCAAGAGTACAGGAATCGGTCGCCTTTGTGGTGTGGGCCGTATTACCCACTTGAGCAACCGGTACCACATCTGGAATAAGCTTTTTACCAGGCTGACATAGTATGGGGAACTACAGAAGAAGAAGCACTAGCTGGACTGAAGGATTTATTCTTGGAAGATGAGGATATGGACCGCAGTGCCATAATTGAGGAGGAGGAGGAAGAAGGCCTCACCATTCAGACTGTGGCAAAGGGAGCTGTTATCAGAAAGGACCGCCACATCGTCCCAAGCCCGCCGAGTCCCTAGGTAGCTTGGCAGAATTTACAGCCGTTCTAGGCGTTTAAAAATTTCCAGTGATTTTGTTTTAAGATTTCTTTGTTTCAAAATAAATGCTCGATTCACCGAGCCAAGCTTTGTTTGAACAATTTTCTCAGTTTTAATCAAATGCATTTGTCCTTTATCATTATTCATTACTATTTTTATATTTATCCCTTCTACAGTGTTATTATTACTTTTCCTGATGAACCAATAACTGTGACATGTAATGAGGCAACACAGCATGAGAATAGTGACTCAGAGGAAGAAGATGAGATACCCGAGGAAATTGTGAGAGAGGTTGAGAATTTCGAGAACAAGCCTAAATCCAACTTGGACGAAACAGAAGCAGTAAATTTGGGAGACACCGAGACCATCAAAGAGACCCGCATCAGCATTCACTTGTCGCCAACAGAGAAAGAAGAGTACGCTCGTTTCCGAAAAGAGTACGAGGATATTTTCGCATGGTCATACGACGACATGACTTGTTTAAGCACTTCCACAGTACCTCGCAAGTTTCCTACTAATTGCACCAGGGCAGTTGGTATTGAAGAAAATCTTCCCGCATCAAGATGAAGCCAAAGGGAAATTCTCTCCCAATTGGCAAGGTCCGTACGTGGTTCACAGGGTCCTAACAGGAGGAGCACTCATACTTGTAGAGATGGATGGAGAAATATGGCCAAAACCAATCAATTCAGACGCAGTCAAGAGATACTATGCTTAGATACTTTGCATTTCCTCATTTGATGTAATTGAACTGCGCTTGACCTGATTCCCGTTTAAGAGGGGATACATGTAACGACCCGGCCGGTCGTTTTTAGAATTTACGCCCCGATCCCCTATTTACTGCTTTCCTCATGTTTATTTCTGCTATTTTGAATTGCCGGGATGTTCGGTTTTGAATTTCGGAGAGTTTTGGGACACTTAGTCCCTAAATGAGAGCTTAAGTCTTGGAAATTTGACCATAGTCAGAACGGTGTGAAGACAGCCTCGGAATGGAAATCCAATGGTTCCGTTAGCTCCGTTGGGTGATTTCAGGCTTAGGGGCGTGTCCGGATTGTGTTTTGGAGGTACGTAGCTAATTTAGGCTTGAAATGCCAAGAGTTGAGTTTTTGAAGTTTCCGGTTCGATAGTGAGATTTTGATCCAAGGGTCGGAATGGAATTCCGAAAGTTGGAGTAGCTCCGTAGTGTTTAATGTGACGTGTGTACAAAAGACTTTTTGATCGAAAGCATGTTTTTAGAGTTTTTGGTATTCTTAAGCTTGAATCCGATGAAAAATAGGTGTTTTGATGTTGTTTTGAGCCTAACGAAGGTTAGAACAAGTTTGAATGATGTTTTAGGATTGGTTGGCAGGTTTGGTTGAGGTCCCGGGAGCCTCGGCTGTGTTTCGGATGCTACACGAAGCATTTATGGACTTGGAAAAGCATCAGATTTTTGCTGGTATGTGTTGCAGACTTTTCTTCATCGCGATCGCTTGGAGAGAACCGCGATCGCGAAGGCTTAGGCGAGGCAGAGGCAATTTTGCCCTTCGCGTTTGCGTGAAGGGGAATATGAATGTGTAGCTATGAGAAATGTTGAATCGCGAACGCGTAGGCTAGGCTGCGTTCGCATAGAAGAAATAAGGCGGCAGTGGTTTGTTAAGTGTTTCTCTACGTGGTCGCGTAGAGTCAACCGCGATCGCGTAAGTTGAGGGAGCTATAGCATCGCGTTCGCGGATGGGATTCCGTGTTCACATAGAGTAAATCTGAGGTGCGTGGTTTTTCTTCTTCGCGATCGCGACTGGCTTTCCGCGATCGCGATTAAGGGAATCCTAGGCAGATTTTTAAAACCCAAAATCGAGGGTTTGAACCATAATTCATATTTTAGACTTGGGAGCTCGGGAGATTGCGATTTTTGGAGAGATTTTCACCTGGGTGATTTGGGTAATTAATTCCTACTCGGTTTAGACTAATTCCATGAATCTACACTTAAATCCATCCATTAATTTCGAAATCTTTGTGGAAATTGGGGGAAAAGTTCTTAGACCAACAAATTGAGTTTTGATTGGGGATTTGAAATCGGATTGGGGTAATTTTGGTATGGTTAGACTCGTGAGAGTGTGAGGATTCTGTAAATATAAATTTTACCCGATTCCGAGACGTGGGCCCGAGGGGCATTTTGGTCATTTTACCTAATTCTACGTATTAGCTTAGAATTTAATTGTAGAATCAGTTACTTGAACAGTTATTTACATTATGAAATTTAATTGAATAGATTTGGGCCATTTGAAGTCAAATACTTATGGCAAGAACGTGGTTTCAGGTTGCTAATTGAGCCGGTTCGAGGTAAGTGGCTTGTCTAACCTTGTGTGGGGGACCTTCCCCTTAGGATTTGGTATTACTGATATTTGAAATGCCTTGTACGTGAGGTGACGAGTGTGTACTTGAGCTAATTTTGAAAATCAGGTTTTCCTGAAGTAAATTTCATTTGTGTTTTTCTGTTTCCCTATTTTTTTAACACTGCTTGCAAATTTAAGCCTGTTGCTAGCTTAGGAAAGCATGCCTAATTAACTTAATTGCTCTACTTGCTCAAACTGACTTATTTGGATTATGTGTAACATGCTAGGCTAGAACTACCTGCTTTGCCTTAATATGAAATTTGCGATGAATTGTGTATTCTTCGTGTTCTTGTTGTGTGTTTACTTTGGGACTACGGATTTGTATTCCGGTAGATCCCCCTGCACATTTACTTTGGAACTACGGGGTTGCACCCGGTAGATTCCCCCTGTACTGGATATTACATTTGGGACTATGAATCGAACTTCCGGTACATCCCCGCGCATTGTGAGTTGGACTACGGGACTTCACCCGGGAGATCCACTAGACATGATATTTATATTTAGGGACTACAGGATGGTATCCTGGGAGATCCCCGGTTGTTATCTTTGTGCTGAGTTGTGTTCTCCTTCTATGTTAACTTGCCTCTGTAATAGTTGTTGTTGTCCTTCATATCCTGTGTTATTTTTACTGTTGTACTTATTTACACTGTTTATTTCACACTGTTAAACCTTATATCTTATTTAACCTCAGTAGGGCCCTGACCTTCCTCGTCACTACCCGACCGAGGCTAGGCTTGACACTTACTGAGTACCGTCATGGTGTACTCATGCCCCTGCTGCGCATGTTTTTCATGTGCAGATTCAGGTACTTCGACTCAGTCCTATCACCCCTGAGGCGAAGCGGTTGCTATAACGAGTTCGAGGTATATCTGCCGCGTCCGTAGACCGAGGAGTCTCTTTCTATTCTTGTTGTTTAGTATTAGCCCTTCTGTATTTCCGTTCTTTTTAGACATTCTGGAGTTAGAGCTGTGTAGATTTCTTAGCTTGTGATGCATGGGTTTCCGGGTCTTGGATTTATGTAATGGTTTTGAGAATTTAATATTGTGTATGTCGAGCGACACATTTAGACGATATTTATTACCTCACTCCTGTTTTTAATTTGTTTTATTTTACGTAAATTGGTTTTCTTCCACAATTTAGGCTTACCTAGTCATAGAGACTAGGTGCCGTCACGATGGTTCACGGAGGGTGAACCTGGGTCGTGACAAGTTAGTATCAGAGCTCTCGGTTCATAGGAGTCATGAATCACAAGTCGGTTTATTAGAGTCTCGCTGATCAGTACGGAGACGTCTGTACTTATCTACGAGAGGCTATGTAATTGTTAGGAAAATTCTGCTTCGTTTGAATTCCCTGTCGTGCGAGATTTTTGACATCACAATTGTAAACCTTTGTCTTCCATTCTCTCACAGATGGTGAGGCCACGTACTACCGGAGATGACTAGTCACCCGCGCGAGCTGCCACCGAGGAGCCACCAGCAGCTCCATCCAGAGCCCAAGCACCCGACACGCCTACTGCTACTACTAGTCCAGCACTTTAGGAGACTCTAGTGCAGTTCCTGAGCATGTTTGGCACATTAGTTCAGGCAGGGTTGATCCAAGTTGTACCACCTACTTCACAGATCGAGGGAGGGGCCCAGACCCCCACCATCCCTACTCCAGAGCAGCGAGGTCACATCGGTCAAGTTCCAGGTATCATGGCAGCACCACCTGTGGTTCCAGTCCGGCGGGTGGAGAGGACCTCTCGCCGAGTAGAGGACAGACGAGGTCAGGAGAGAGAGTATAGGGGAGCGAGGAGACCTCGTAAACTGGAGAGACCCACTGGCCCTTATTTTGGAGGAAGAGTGCGGCATGGTAGAGGTTTTGTAGGTCAGCCAGCTCAGTTTGCATCTCAGACTTCACACAATGTTTCAGGTGTTCAGGGGTCTCAGAGTACCCGTTCCGCACAGTTTCCACTGCCACGTCGGTCTCGAGGTTGTTTTGAGTGTGGTGACCCATGCCATGTGGTGAGGGATAGCCCTAGACTTGGGAGGGGTGCACCCACCGCGCCCCGCAGAGTTCTTATGCTATGATCACCGCACCAGTCGCTACCCCACCTGCTCAGCCAGCTAGAGGTGGAGGTTGGGGAGGTAGAGGTCGCCCTCGAGGGGGAGGTCGGGCCAGATACTATGCTCTTCCTGCCCGTACTGAGGCTGTCGCCTCCGATTCTGTCATCACAGGTACTATCTTGGTCTGTCACAGAGATGAATCGGTTCTATTCGATCTAGGCTCCACTTATTCTTATGTGCCTTCTTATTTTACTCCGCATTTGGGTGTATCTCGGGATTCTTTAAGTTTCCTTGTTTATGTTTCTACTCCTGTGGGAGATTCTCTTGTTGTGGACCGCATTCATCCGTCGTGTTTGGTTGTTCTGAGTGGTTTTGAAACCAGAGCCAATTTATTATTGCTCAGCATAGTTGATTTTGATATTATCTTGGGCATGGACTGGTTGTCGCCCCATTATGCTATTCTTGGTTGTCACGCCAAAACCGTGACCCTGGCCATGCCAGGTGTACCGCGTGTTGAGTGGAGGGGTGCTTTAGGTCACACTCCCAGTAGAGTTATTTCTTTCCTTAAGGCTCAGCGTATGGTTGAGAAAGGTTGTGATGCATATTTAGCTTATGTGAGAGATGTCAGTATGGATACTCTTTCTATGTATTCAGTCCCAGTAGTACGGGATTTCCCTGACGTGTTTCCAGCTGAACTTCCGGGCATGCCATCCGATAGAGACATTGATTTTGGCATTGATCTATTGCCGGGCACTCAGCCCATTTCTATCCCTCCGTACCATATGGCTCCTCCTGAGTTGAAGTAGTTGAAGGAGCAGTTGCAGGAATTACTTGATAAGGGTTTCATTCGGCCCAGTGTATCGCCTTGGGCTGCTCCTGTCTTATTTGTGAAGAAGAAGGATGGTTCTATGCGTATGTGTATTGATTATCGCCAGTTGAATAAGGTGACAGTGAAGAACCGTTATCCTTTGCCTCGTATTGATGACCTGTTTGACCAATTAAAGGGTGCTTGTGTGTTTTCTTAGATCGACTTGCGTTCAGGCTATCCTCAGTTTAAGATTCGGGAGCCATATATCCCGAAGATTGCCTCCAGGACTTGGTATGGTCATTACGAGTTCCTTGTTATGTCATTTGGGCTGACTAATGCCCCAGCAGCCTTCATGCACATGATGCATAGTTTTTTCCGGCCATATCTTGATTCATTCGTGATTGTTTTTTATTGATGACATCCTTGTATACTCCCGGAGTCAGGAGGATCATGAGCAGCACCTGAGGACAATGCTCCAGGCCTTGAGAGAAAAGAAGTTGTATGCTAAGTTCTTGAAATGTGAGTTTGGGTTGGATTCCGTGGCGTTATTGGGTCATGTGGTCTCGAAAGAGGGTATTCAGGTGGATCCGAAGAAAGTGGAGGTCGTACAGAGTTGGCCCAGACCATCCTCAGCTACAGAGATCCACAGTTTTCTTGGCTTGGCGGGTTATTACCGTCGATTTGTTCAGGGGTTTTCATCTATTGCAGCACCTATGGCCAGACTGACCCAGAAGGGTGCTCCGTTCTAGTGGACGGAAGAGTGCGAGGAGAGCTTTCAGAAGCTCAATATAGCTTTGACTACACCCCACGTTTTGATATTGCCTACCGGTTTGGGGTCCTATACTGTCTATTGTGATGCCTCGAGAGTTGGCCTTGGAGCGGTATTGATGTAGGACAGTAGGGTGATTGCCTACGCGTCCAGACAACTGAAGATACATGAGAAGAATTATCCTGTCCATGATCTTGAGCTAGCTGCCATTGTCAATGCCTTGAAGATCTGGCGTCATTATTTATACGGCATGCCTTGTGAGATTTATACTGATCACCGGATTTTGCAGCATCTGTTCAAGCAGAAGGACCTTAATTTGAGTCAGAGGGATGGCTAGAGCTGCTGAAGGATTATGATATCACTATCTTGTATCACCCGGGCAAGGCCAATGTGGTGGCCGATGCTTTGAGCCACCGGGCAGAGATTTTGGGGAGTTTGGCTTATTTACAAGCAGCAGAGAGGCCTATGGCGATGGATGTTCAGGCCTTAGCCAGCCAGTTTGTGAGATTGGATCTTTTGGAGCACAATCGGGTTCTAGCTTGTGTGGTCTCTCGGTCTTCCTTGTTTGATCGTATCCGGGAGAGTCAGTTTGATGACCCTCATTTGCTTTCCTCAAGGAAAAAGTGTTGCATGGCGATGCCCGAGATGTGACTATTGGTGATGACGGAGTATTGAGGATGCAGGGTCGAGTTTGTGTACCCAATGTTGATGGGATTCGGGAGTTGATTCTAGAGGAGGCCCATAGTTCGCGATATTCCATTCATTCGGGTGCCGTGAAGATGTATCAGGATTTGAGGCAGCACTACTGGTGGAGGTGGATGAAGAAGGATATAGTTGGGTTTGTAGCTCGATGCCTTAATTGTCAGCAGGTGAAGTATTAGCACCAGAGGCCGGGTGGATTGCTTCAGCAGATAGAGATTCCGGAGTGGAAGTGGGAGCGGATCACCATGGACTTAGTATCTGGGCTCCCACGGACTTTGAAGAAGTTCGATGGTTATTGTGGATCGGCTGACCAAGTCCGCGCATCTCATCCCTGTGTGTACTACCTATTCCTCAGAACGGTTGGCGGAGATTTATATCCGGGAGATTTTTCGTCTACATGGTATTCCAGTTTCCATCATTTCAGATAGAGGTGCTCAGTTCACATCGCGATTTTGGAGGGCCGTACAGCAGGAGTTGGGTACTCGGGTGGAGTTGAGCACAGCATTTCACCCTCAGACGGACGGATAGCCCGAGCGCACTATTCAGATTCTTGAGGATATGCTCCGTGCGTGTGTGATTGAGTTTGGGGGTTCTTAGGATCAGTTCTTGCCATTGGCAAAGTTTGCCTACGACAACAGCTATCAGTCTAGCATTCAGATGGCACCATACGAGGCCTTATATGGTAGGCGATGTAGATATCCGGTGGGTTGGTTCGAGCCAGGTGAGGCTAGATTATTGGGCACAGACTTGGTTCAGGATGCTTTGGAGAGAGTCAAGGTGATTCAGGATAGACTCCGTACAGCCCAGTCAAGACAGAAGAGTTATGCGGATCGAAAGGTTTGTGATGTTTCCTACATGGTTGGAGAGCGGATTCTGCTTTGGGTTTCACCTATGAAGGGCGTCATAAGATTCGGGAAGAAGGCAAAGTTGAGTCCGAGGTTTATTGGCCCTTTTGAGATATTGAGGCGTGTTGGGGAGGTTGCTTACGAGCTGGCCTTACCTCCCAGCTTGGTAGGAGTTCATCCGGTATTTCATGTTTCAATGCTCCGGAGGTATCACGGTGATCCGTCGCACGTGTTGGATTTCAGCTCAGCCAGTTGGAAAAAGATCTATCTTATGTTGAGGAGCCAGTGGCAATATTGGACAGGCAGGTTAGGAAGTTGAGGTCAAAGAACATTGCATCAGTGAAGGTTCAGTGGCGGGGTCAGCCGGTCGAGGAGGCGACCTGGGAGACCGAGCAGGATATGCGCAACCAGTACCCTCATCTTTTCACTACTTCAGGTATGTATTTATGCTCGTTCGAGGACGAATGAATGTTTAAGTGTGGAGGATGTAACGATCCGATCGGTTGTTTTTAGAATTTACGCCCGATCCCCTATTTACTGCTTTCCCCGTGTTTATTTCTACTATTTTGAATTGCCAGGATGTTCGGTTTTGAATTTCGGAGAGTTTTGGGACACTTAGTCCCTAAATGAGAGCTTAAGTCTTGAAAATTTGACCATAGTCGAAACAGTATGAAGACGGCCTCGGAATGGAAATACGATGGTTACGTTAGCTCCGTTGGGTGATTTCGGGCTTAGGGGCGTGTCCGGATTGTGTTTTGGAGGTTCGTAGATAATTTAGGCTTGAAATGCCGAAAGTTAAGTCTTTGAAGTTTCCGGTTCGATAGCGAGATTTTGATCCGAGGGTCGGAATGGAATTCCGAAAGTTGGAGTAGCTCCGTAGTGTTTAATGTGACGTGTGTGCAAAATTTTAGGTCATTCGGACGAGGTTTGATAGACTTTTTGATCGAAAGCATTTTTTTAGAGTTTTTGGAATTCTTAAGCTTGAATCCGATGAAAAATAGGTGTTTTGATGTTGTTTTGAGCGTTCCGAAGGTTAGAACATGAATGATGTTTTAGGAATCTTTGGCAGGTTTGGTTGAGGTCTTGGGTGCTTCGGGTGTGTTTCGGATGCTCAACGGACCATTTTCGGACTTGGAAAAGCATCAGATTTTTGCTGGTATGTGTTGCAAACTTTTCTTCATCGCGATCGCGAAGGCTTAGGCGAGGTCGAGGAAATTTTTCCCTTCGCATTCGCGTGAAGGGGAATGCGAACGCTTAGCTATGAGAAATGCTGAATTGCGAACGCGTTGGCTAGGCCGCGTTCGCATAGAAGAAATAAGGCGATAGTGGTTTGTTAAGTGTTTCTCTACGCGGTCGCGTGGAGTCAACCGCGATCGCGTAAGTTGAGGGAGCTAGAGCATCGCGTTCACGGACGGGATTCCGCGTTCGCATAGATTAAATCTGAGGCGCATGGTTTTTGTTCTTCGCGATCGCGACTGGCCTTCCGCGATCGCGATTAAGGGAATCCCTGGGCAGATTTTTAAAACCCAAAATCGAGGGTTTGAACCATAATTCATATTTTGGACTTGGGAGCTCGGGAGATTGCGATATTTGGAGAGATTTTCACCTGGGCTATTTGGGTAAGTAATTCCTACTCGGTTAAGACTAATTTCCATGAATCTACACTTAAATCCATCCATTAATTTCGAAATCTTTGTGGAAATAGGGGGGAAAAGTTCTTAGACCAAGAAATAGAATTTTGATTGGGGATTTGATATCGAATTGGGATAATTTTGGTGTGGTTAGACTTGTGAGAGTGTGAGGATTCTGAAAATATAAATTTTACCCGATTCCGTGAAGTGGGCCCGAGGGGCGTTTTGGTCATTTACCTAATTTCGCATATTAGCATAGAATTTAATTGTAGAATCAGTTACTTGAAGATTTATTTACATTATGTAATTTAATCGAATAGATTGGGCCATTTGGAGTCGAATACTCGTGGCAAGAATGTGGTTTCAGGTTGCTAATTGGTTCGAGGTAAGTGGCTTGTCTAACTTTGTATGGGGGACCTTCCCCTTAGGATTTGGTATTATTGACATTTGAAATGCCTTGTACGTGAGGTGACGAGTGCGTACTTGAGCTAATTGTTGAAAATCCGGTTTTCCTGAAGTAAATTTCATTTGTGTTTTTCTTTTTCCCTGTTTTTTTTACACTGCTTGCAAATTTAAGCATGTTGCTAGATTAGGAAAGCATGCCTAATTGACTTAATTGCTCTACTTGCTCAAACTGACTTATTTGGATTATGTGTAACATGCTAGGCTAGAAGTACCTGCTTTGCCTTAATATGAAACTTGAGCTGAATTGTGTATTCTTCGTGTTGCTGTGTGTTTACTTTGGGACTACAGATTTGTATTCCGGTAGATCTCCCTGTACATTTACTTTGGAACTACGGACTGCACCCGGTAGATTCCCCCTGTACTGGATATTTACATTTGGGACTACGGATCGGACTTCCGGTAGATCCCCGCGCATTGTGAGTTGGACTACGTGATTGCACCCGGGAGATCCACTGGACATGATATTTATATTTGGGGACTACAGGACGGTATCCTCGGAGATCCTCGGTTGTTATCTTTGTGCTGAGTTGTGTTCTCCTTCTGTGTTTACTTGCCTCTGTAATAGTTGTTGTTATCCTTCATATCCTGTGTTATTTTTACTGTTGTACTTATTTACTCTGTTTATTTCACAGTGTTAAACCTTATATCTTATTTAACCTCAGTAGGGCCCTGACCTTCCTTGTCACTACCCGACCGAGATTAGGCTTGACTCTTACTGAGTACTGTCGTGGTGTACTCATGCCCCTCCTGCGCATGTTTTTCATGTGTAGATCCAGGTACTTCGACTCAGTCCTATCACCCCTGAGGCGAGGCTACTGCTATAGCGACTTCGAGGTATATATGCCGCGTCCGCAGACCGAGGAGTCTCTTTCTATTCTTGCTTTTTAGTATTAGCCCTTTTTGTATTTCCGTTCTTGTTAGACATTCTGGAGTTAGAGCTACGTAGTATTTCTTAGCTTGTGATTCATGGGTTTCCGGGTCTTGGATTTATGTATTGGTTTTGAGAATTTAATATTGCGTATGCCGAGCGGCACATTTAGATGATGTTTATTACCTCACTCCTGTTTTTAATTTGTTTTATTTTCCGTAAATTGGTTTTTCTTCCGCAATTTAGGCTTACCTAGTCGTAGAGACTAGGTGCCGTCACGATGGTTCACGGAGGGCGAACCGGGGTCGTGACAATACATAAGCAGCCTTATGGGTTCGGTCATATCATAATAAAATTTTCATTTCCCCCAAAATCAGAAATTGGGACAGAATTTTGAGGAGGGTCCTCAAAATTCCGAAGCAAGTCCAGCCAGTGCCATCACATGCCAGTAAGTCACTAATCAGTCAAGAACTGGGGCAAAATTTTGAGAAGGATTCTCAAAATTCCGAAGAAGATTCAGCAGGGTCCACTATCTACAAACAGTTAAAAATCATCTGCCAAACTGGGGCAGAATTTTGAGGAGGACCCTCAAAATTCCAACATAAGAGAGCTGCAATGCCTTTGAAATGTGTCACAGTCTCTAGTTCATCAAAAATTACTTGATATATCAATACGCTTCTAAAAGGATCCTATTTTATCAATGAAAGCATATTTTTCGAAAATTCTATTTTTTATAACGGTCAGGTGCTACCTAGGGGAACTCGAAGGGAGCTTCCAGAGCGGAGCGGAGCAAGGCCGGCAGACGAAGCGAGAACCAACCTCCCCTCATAAAACTTATGATTTTTCTTTGAACTCAGGCACATTTGACGTAATGGTAGCATTTGCGAAACATGTATGCACAAAGAAAATTCACCATCCATCCGGCAATCAGACACTAAATATATCCTAGCTAAGACATAATCTACCCTTATTTGCTATTCTCTCTTTGCATGAGTCTAATCCTTGACTCCATATTTGCATGAGTCTAAGCCCTGGCTCTACATTTGCATGAGTCTAATCCTTGACTCCATGAGGCTAATCCTTTCCTCCATATTTGCATGAGGTTAATCCTTGCCTCGCCGATTTGCATGAGGCTAATCCTTGCCTCCATATTTGCATGAGGCTAATCCTTGCCTCCCCGATTTGCATGAGGCTAATCCTTGCCTCCATATTTGCATGAGGCTAATCCTTGCCTCCCCATACTTTCATAAGTCTAATCCTTGACTCCATGAGGCTAATCCTTGCCTCCATATTTGCATAAGGCTAATACTTGCCTCCCCACATTTGCATGAGTCTAATCCTTGACTCCGTATTTGCATGAGGATAATCCTGGCCTCCATATTTGCATGAGGCTAATCTTTGCCTCCCCATACTTGCATGAGTCTAATCTCTGCACATTTGCATGAGTCTAATCCTTGACTCCATATTTGCACGAGTCTAATCCTTGACTCTATATTTGCATGAGGCTAATCCCTGCCTCCATATTTGCATGAGGCTAATCCTTGCCTCCCCGATTTGCATGAGGCTAATCCTTGCCTCCCCATTTGCATGAGTCTAACCCTTGACTCCATATTTGCATGAGGCTAATCATTGCCTCCATATTTGCATGAGGCTAATCCTTGACTTCCCGATTTGCATGAGGCTAATCCCTGCCTCCATATTTACATAAGGCTAATCCTTGCCTCCCCGTCTGCATGAAACCAAACACTGTCCCTCCTTGCACAAGTATTGCTCTACTTTTAATACTGTTCATTTGCTTGCGATCGGGCTAAGCTCTGCCCTCCATTTCACAAGACTAAGCCTTGTCTTGTTAACATCATACTATTGCATATCATGGGCTGAAATATTTACAATCTATCCAAAGGCGTCATAGTCTAAAGGCATCATCCTCATAGAAAAAAAACACCATGCCATGGTCTGAGGAACCCTCAAATTTGCATATCATTATTCAAAGGCGTCATAGTTCGGAGGCACCATCTTTATGGCCCGAGAATACCATTTCATGGCCTGCGAATCTCTCATCAAGGAATTCATGGCCCAGGACATCATGGTCCAAGGACGTCATCCTTAACCGTCCAAAGACAACTTTCATAGTCCAACGGGAACTTGCATCATGTTTAAATTTATGCGCCATATACGCTTGTATTGCTTCTATTTGCAGGTAACCCGGCGAGCAACGGCTACCCCAGCGGGAGCGATCTCGCCCTAGTTCTCCCGACCATATAAAAAATAACCTCTTCCATAAAATTGTTCATTCATCCAGCCCAGATGTTGCGTCCGTTATTGTAATGACTTCATCGGTATACTCCACCAATGGATCCGGAACTACATATGGCCTGATTCCTGTAAGACCACGGATATGTAGGCAACTCGAAAACTGGAGTTCGGCCTCCGTCTTTCAAAACATCCCATCCGGTCAAAATTGGCCATCATTTCTTTACCCGAAAACTCTTTCATCCTTCCCGGGTAAAGAGGGGCAGTTGTTGATACCCAATTTTTTCCTATATATTTTTAAATATGCATAAATATCTTCAAAATAGTATATATGCATATATAAGCTTGCACAAAATTTTTGTAATTTTTTTCATAATTTTAAGAGTTTAAATTGATTTAGTTTCTTCCTTTTTATTCATAAAATCCCCAATAATTATTTCCCAAACTATTGTTATGATGATTTATTCATTTAATTTCTATACTTATACCAAAATATAATTAATATAATTTTTATGCATTTTTATAATTACATTTGGTATTTTTTCGAGCTNTGAAAACTATATGTGAAGCTTTCAAAATCAAGCACAATAATTCCACCGCCTACAGACCTGAGATGAATGGAGTCGTAGAAGCCGCCAACAAAAACATTAAGAAAATACTAAGGAAAATGGTAGAGAATCACAAACAGTGGCATGAGAACTTACCCTTTGCTCTGTTAGGGTACCGCACCACAGTTTGCCCGTCAACCGGGGCAACGCCCTACATGCTGGTTTATGGTACCGAGGCTGTCATCCCAGCCGAGGTGGAGATTCCTTCTTTAAGAGTCATACAGGAATTGAACTCAGCGATGCGGAATGGATAAGAAGTCGCTATGAACAATTGGCCCTTATCGATGGAAGGAGGATGAACGCAGTATGCCACGGCCAACTTTATCAGAATAGAATGCCTAGAGCTTTCAAAATAAGGGTCAAACCAAGACAGTTCGCACCAGGGCAACTGGTATTGAAGAAAATCTTCCCGCATCAAGATGAAGCAAAAGGGAAATTCTCTCCCAACTGGCAAGGTCCGTACATGGTTCACAGGGTCCTGACAGGAGGAGCACTCATACTTGCAGAGATGGATAGAGAAATATGTCCAAAACCAATCAATTTAGACGCAGTCAAGAGATACTATGCTTAGATATTATGCATTTCCTCTATTGATGTAATTGAACTACGCTTGACCTGATTCCCGTTTAAGAGGGGATACGTAGGCTGCCTTATGGGTCAGTCATATCATAATAAAATCGTCATTTCCCCCCAAAATTGGAAACTAGGGCAGAATTTTGAGGACGGTCCTCAAAATTTCGGAGCAAGTCCAACCAGCGCCGTCACATGCCAGAAAGTCAATAATCAGTCAAGAACTGGGGCAAAATTTCGAGAAGGATTGTCAAAATTTCGAAGAAGATTCAGTAGGGTCCGCCATCCGCAAACAGTTAAAAATCATCTACCAAACTGGGGCAGAATTTTGAGGAGGACCCTCAAAATTCCAACATAAGAGAGCTGCAATGCCTTTGAAATGTGTCACAGTCTCTAGTTCATCAAAATATTACTTGATATATCAATACGCTTCCAAAACGATTCTATTTTATCAATGATTGCATATTTTTCAAAAATCCTATTTTCATAACAGTTAGGTGCTACCTAGGGGAACTCGAAGGGGGCTTCCAGAGCGGAGCAGAGCAAGGCCGACAGACGAAGCAAAAACCAACCTCCCCTCATAAAACTTACGATTTTTCTTTAAGCGGGCACATTTGACGTAATGGTAGAATTCGCGGAACATGTATACACAAAGAAAATTCACCATCCATCTGGCCATTAGACACTGAATATATCCTAGCTAAGACATACTCTACCCTTATCTGCTATTCTCTCTTTGCATGAGTCTAATCTCTGATTCCGTACTTGCATGAATGTAATCTCTGACTCCACATTTGCATGAGTATAATCTCTGACTCCACACTCCACATTTGCATGAGACTAAGCCCTGTCTCCCATCTTGCATGAGTCTAATCCCTGACTCCATATCTGCATAAGGCTAAGCACTGCCTTCTCTTTGCATGAGTCTAATCTCCGACTCCATACTTGCATGAGTCTAATCTCTGACTCCACATTTGCATGAGTCTAATCTCTGACTCCACATTTGTATGAGTCTAATCTCTGACTCCACATTTGCATGAGACTAAGCTCTGTCTCCAATCTTGCATGATTCTAAGCACCGACTCCACATTTGCATGAGACTAAGCTCTGTCTCCAATCTTGCATGAGTCTAAGCCCTGACTCCATAGTTGCATGAGTCTAATCCTTGACTCCATATTTGCATGAGGCTAATCCTTGCCCCCACATTTGCATGAGCCTAGTCCTTGGCTCCATAGTTGCACAAGGCTAATCTTTGCCTCCCCATTTGCATAAGGCTAATCCTTGCCTCCCCACTTGCGCGGGACTAATCATTGTCCCTCTTTGCACAGATATTGCTCTACTTCTACTACTATCTACTTGTTTTTCAATCGGGCTAAGCTCTGCCCTCAATTTCACAAGACTAAGCCATGTTTTGCTACATCATACTATTGCATATCATGGGCTGAAATATTGCCAATCTATCCAAAGGCGTCATAGTCTAAAGGCATCATCCTCATAGCTAGAAGACACCATGCCATGGCTCGAGGATCTCTCGAACTTGCATATCATTGTTCAAAGGCGTAATGGTTCGGAGGCACCATTTTAATGGCCCGAGAATAGCATTTCATGGCCTGCGAATCCCTCACTAAATAATTCATGGCCCAGGACATCATGGTCCAAGGACGTCATCTTTAACTGTCCAAAGACAACCTTCATGGTCAAAAGGGAATTTGCATCATGTTTAAATTTTCGCAAAATACACGTTTATAGCATCTTTTATCTGCAGGTACCAGTAAGCAACCGCTATCCTACCAGGAGCAATCTCGCTCAAGTTCCCTCCAGCCGTCCCGAGCCATAACCGCTCACCGTAACCGCTTCCGCATCTCGTGTCTGTTCTTGCAATAATTTCATTGGCATCCTCCGCGGGTGAATCTAGAAGTACACATGGCCTGATTCCTGTAAGACCAGGGATATGTAGGCAACTCGAAAACCGGAGTTCAGCATCCGTCTTTCAAAACCTCCCATCCGGTCAAAATTGGCCATCATTTCTTTACCCAAAAACTCTTTCATCCTTCCCGGGTAAAGAAGGGCAGTTGTTGATACCAAATTTTTCCCTAGATATTTTAAATATGCATAAAGACCTTCAAAATAGCATATATGTGCATATATAAGGATGCACCAGGTTTTATAATTTTTCCCATGATTTTAAGGATTAAAATTGATTTATTTTCTTCCCTTTTATTCATAAATCCCAATAATTATTTCCCAAATTATTGTTATGATGATTTATTCATTTAATTTTTATACTTATACCAAAATGTAGTTAATATAATTTCTATGCCTTTTTGTAATTATATTTGTGATTTTTCAAGCTAAATTGCATATAATTGCAATGTTAGCCCATTTTAATGTATAATTATATTTTAGACGTGAGAAATTGGCCCCTATATTTTTAATATGATAATTATATATTTTAAATCATTTTGGTATAGAAAAATTATTTTCAGAAACTATTTTATATTTATAAATTAAATAGGCAAATTGGCTTTTGAATCATAGCCAGATTTGGCTCTCAATTTTAGCCTAATTNAACCCGGGAATCCCAGCCCAATATCCTATTAATAACCTGACCCTGGCCCAAACATTTCCTACCCGACCCAAAACCCATCAGATACCTGGCCGCTGATCTAAATTCATTCCTTTTCAATTCTAAACGACCACCCTAACCCTACTGTCACGATCCCGGTTCGCCCTCCGTGAACCATCGTGACGGCACCTAGTCCCTACGACTAGGTAAGCCTAATAATGCGGAAAATAAACCAATTTGCGGAAGAAATACAAGTAAAACCAAAAATAATGAATAAAATAGTGTTTAATAGTGCCACTCGGCATACACCATATCAACCTTCGAATACTAATACTTTTTCCAAAACCCGGAATCTCATGAAATCACAAGCAAAGAATAATACATAGTGCTCTAACTCCAGAATGACTAAAACAAAGTTAATACAGAAGGGTTGTAACTACAAGAGAGAATGGAGAGAGAGACTCTGCGGTCTGCGGACGCGGCAGATATACCTCGAAGTCTCCAAAAGATCGCCTCGCCTCAAGGATGGTATGTCTGAGTAGAGGTACCTGGATCTGCACATGAAAAACATGCGCAGGAAGGGCATAAATACACCATAGCGGTACTCAGTAAGGGTCAAGCCTAACCTCGGTCGGGTAGTGACGAGGAAGGTCAGGGCCCTACTGAGATTAAATAAAATATAAAGTCCGACAATCTAGAACAGAGCAATATAAATGAGTACAGTAGTAAGAGTAACATAGGATATAAAGGATAACGACAACTGAACCGGAACAAGTAATCACGGTAAACAAATACAGCTCCACGCAGAAGTAACAGTCGGGGGATCTCCAGGATACCGTCCTGTAGTCCCCAAATATAAATATCCAGTGGATCTCACGGGTGCAGTCCCGTAGTCCAACTCCTAAATACGCGGGGATCTACCGGAATACCACATCTGTAGTCCTAAATATAAATACTCAATACTGGGGGAATCTACCGGGTGCAATCCCGTAGTTCTAATGTAAAAGTGCAGGGGGATCTCCCGGAATACCATTTCGTAGTCCCAAAGTAAACATATAGGGGGATCTGCCGGGATACTGTTCCGTAGTCCCAAAGTAAATACACAACAGCAACAAGGAGAATACTCAATTCAATCAAATTTCACACCAAGGTAAAGCAGGTATCTCTAACCTAGCATGCTGCACATATTTCAAATAGGGCAGTAGAACAAATAAGCAGTTAAATCAATTAAACATGCTTCCCTAAGCTAACAACAGGCTTAACTTGCAAGTAATCTAAACAGGAGAGGAAAACACAATTCTAAGTACTTAATGGAAATCGGATTTTTAATAATTAGCACAAGTACGCACTTGTCACCTTACGTACAAGGCATTTCAATTAACAATTGTACCAATCCTAAGGGGAAGGTCCCCCACAAAAGGTTAGGCAAGCCACTTACCTCGAACCAGCTCAAGATCAACCCGAAACCACGTTCTTGCCACGAGCATTCGACTCCAAATGGCCCAAATCTATTCAATTCAATTGCATAATGTAAATAACACTTCAAGTAACTAATTCCACAAATAAATTCTAAGCTAATACGCGAAATTAGGTAAAATGACCAAAATGCCCCTCGGGCCCACATCTTGGAATCGGGTAAAATTTATATTTTTAGAATCCTTATACTCTCACGAGTTCATTCATACGAAAATTATCAAAATCCAATGTCAAATTCCCCATAAAAATTCTAATTCTAGGTCTAAGAACCTTCTCGGAATTTTTCCTCAATTTCCATCTCTAATCCGAAATTTAATGATAAATTTAAGCATACATTCGGGGGAAACAATCAAAAATGAGTAAGAATCACTTACTCAAAACACCCAGGTGAAAATCCCTCTCAAAATTGCCAATCCCGAGCTCCCAAATTAATTTTTCTAAGTTTTTGAACAAACCATCGATTCTGCCCCTCCCCCTTTTCTGTCCAGTAAAACCGCATCTGCAGTCGAGGGAGCGCACCTGCGGTCCCACACATGCGAAATATACATCGCAGGTGCGAAAAGTCACTTAACGGGCTGGGTCTGCATATGCGGTAGCTTAGCCGCATCTGCGGCACCGCATTTGCGAAAACCTAGCCGCACATGCGGTGCTTGGAGCTCTGGGCCAAATCGCTTCTGCGGCCACATAGCCGCTTCTGCGGCGCCGCACCTGTGGCCCCAAACTCGCAGGTGCGGTTATGACAGGAAACCACCAGCTGAAGCTGCAACTCCAAACCTCAAAATCCTTCTATCAACCATCCGAAATCATCCCGAGGCCCCCGGGACCTCAACCAAAAATACAAACAAGTCTAATACCACTGCCCAAACTTATACCAATCCTTAAAACACCTAAAACAACATCGAAACACCAATTTAACATCGAATTCAAGCCTAAGAACTTCAAAAACTCAAAATTTATGCTTTCGATCAAAAAGTCTACCAAACCTCGTCCGAATGACCTGAAATTTCGCACACACGTCACACTAAACATTACGGAGCTACTCCAACTTCCGGAATTCCATTCTGACCCTCGGATCAAAATCTCACTATCGAACCGGAGACTTCAAAAATCCATCTTTCAGCATTTCAAGCCTAATTTAGCTAGGGACCTCGAAAACACAATCCGATCACGCCCCTAAGCCCGAAATCACCCAACGAAGCTAACGAAACCATCGAAATCCCATTCCAAGGTCGTCTTTACACTGTTCCGACTACAGTCAAATTTTCAACACACAAGCTCTCATTTAGGGACTAAGTATCCCAAAACTCTCCGAAACTCAAAACCGAACATCCCGGCAATTCAAAATAGCAGAAATAAACACGGGGGAAACAGTTAATAGGGGTTCGAGGCGTAAATTCTAAAAACGACTGGCCGGGTCGTTACACCTACTCATTTCCAAACCCCCGCTGCCTTCAGATGCTCTCGTCTCTTCTCTTCTCTCAACCTAACCCTAATCTTTCTCCAAACACCGCCTCCCTCTCCGTTCATCTCGGGAGACCACCTTTCAACCCAAAGCCTCCAATGGTTTTCCCCTAGCCTTGATCATCATCTCTGAGGTCTTCAAGGGCCTTGGGCCATGCCGACTTATGTCTTGGGTTGCTGTTTTGGTTGTTCATGGCTTCTCCGGTGTGATTTTGGGCAAAATCACACCATATTTGTTGCAATCTTTGAAGTTTATAGCAGGTTCTTCGGTTTCTATATGGGTTTCCGTTGAAACCCTAACGTTTTGAATCTCTTAGATCTGTGCTATTTCTAATGATTCAAGCATGTTTCTTTCTATGTTCTACACTGTTCTCAGACCTCTCTTTATAAATCTTCAACTTTAAGCCGTTTTTACTTTCTTTAAAGTTAGGGTTTCTCGGAGTTTCTTCTACACTTGTTTAAACTGATTTTTTTTTATGTTTAAACCTCTTTCCTTGCTTATCTCGACTGATTCTGTGTTCTTACTTCTCTTTAACTCGCCTATGTTAGAAAAACCTAATTTTTAAGATCTTCTTTGTCTTGGTTCTGTGTGTTAGCCTAACTACTTGATTCTTGTTTAGCTTCTGTGATTACCATGCTTCGAATGTGTTTTACTGAGTCCTTAGCCTACTTATATCACCTCTGTGTTATTGTGTTCATCTTGTTTGTTCATCTCTTGCCCCTTTCTGTCGATATTGCTAACCTTGCCTGTTTGCTACGTCCGTTTGATCTTCTCTATTTATATGTTCATCTCTTCTCTGTTTGACTCCTTATAGATTGATTCTGATTTCCTTAATTGATGGTTTGACTGAAAGATTTTTCTTTTAAAACCCTAAAGTTCTACCTCGTTTGTTTAAATTGACTGATTTCATTACCTTATTTGTTGTGGTACTTTATTCTAACTAAATCATTCCCTTAATTGAAGTTTTCTGAATTTAGTCCTAATTGACTACCATATGCTTACTGAACTTTGATTCTTTCCTTATTAGTCATGTTCTGATTTTTCTTGCCTTATATGCTACTAGTTCTTACCGTTTGAATTAATTCCCTTAATTAAGGGAGTACTTGCCTTGATTTTCTGATTTGTTGATTCTGAATTCCTCAATTATTATGCTACTACGAGTTTTCAAACTATAAATACTCTAGTCTTTCATTAGCATAGAGACGAACACTTGGGTTAATAGACTATCTCTCATACTTTAAAAATCTCTGCTCTCACTCTTGTGCTATTTGCTANGACTTCGCACAACCCAGTCCAGACAGAAGAGTTACACGGAAACGGGAGGTTCGTGACGTTTCCTACATGGTGGGAGAGCGGGTCCTGCTTCGCGTTTCGCCTATGAAAGGCGTTACGAGATTTGGGAAGAAAGGGAAGTTGAGTCCGAGGCTTATTGGTCCTTTTGAGATATTGAGTCGTGTTGGGGAGGTTGGTTATGAGCTTGCCTTACCTCCCAGCTTGGCAAGAGTTCATCAGGTATTTCATGTTTCGATGCTCGAGAAGTATCACGGTGATCCGTCGCACGTGTTGGATTTCAGTTCAGTCCAGTTGGACAAGGACCTATCTTACGTTAAGGAGCCAGTGGCGATATTGGACAGGCAGGTTCGAAAGCTGAGGTCAAAGAATATTTTATCAGTGAAGGTTCAGTGGCGGGTCAGTCGGTCGAGGAGGCGACTTGGGAGACCGAGCAGGATCTTCGCAGTCGTTACCCTTATCTTTTCACTATTTCAGGTATGTCTCTATGCTCGTTCGAGGACGAATGAATGTTTAATTGTGGGACGATCTAACGACCTAGCCGGTTATATTAGGAATTAACGCCCCGATCCCCCATTAACATCATTCCCCGTGTTGGTTTTTGCTATTGTGAGTTGCCGGGAAGATTTATTTGGAGTTTCGGAGAGTTTTGGGACACTTAGTCCCTAAAAGAGAGTTTAAGTTTTGGAATTCGGACCGTAGTCGAACTAGTGTGAAGACGGCCTCGTAATGGAATTCCTTTGGTCCCGTTAGCTCCGTTGGGTGATTTCGGGTTTCGGAGCGTGTTTGGATTGTGTTTTGGAGGTCTGTATCTTATTTAGGCTTTAAATGCCGAAAGTTGAATTTTTGAAGTTTCCGGTTCGATAGTGAGATTTTTTATATCGGGGTCGGAATGGAATTCCGATAAGTTGGAGTAGCTCCGTAGTGTTGAATGTGACGTGCTTGCAAAATTTCAGGTCATTCGGACGAGGTTTGATTGACTTTTTGATCGAAAGCGGAATTTGGATATTTTTGGAATTCTTAGGCTTGAATTCGATGATGATTTGGTGTTTCGATGTTGTTTGAGGTGTTTTGAAGATTTGGTACAAGTTTAAACAGTGGTATAGGACTTGTTCGTGCTTTTGGTTGAGGTTTCGGGAGCCTCGTGGTGATTTCGGGTAGTTAACAGGAGATTTTTAGTTGGGTTTGGCAGCTGAAGTTTTCTATTGCTGTCATAACCGCACCTGCGGCTAGGGGACCACAGGTGCGGACTCACAGAAGCGGATATGGAGCCGCAGATGCGGCCACATGCGAAGAGAGAGAAGACGCATATGCGGGAGGTGAGCCGCACCTGTGAGCCCGCAGATGCGGAGTCTGGGTCGCAGGTGCAGCAAGGGGACTTAAGTGAAAAAACCGCAGAAGCGGTAGCTTTGACCGCAGAAGTGGTAGTGCAGAAGCGGGAATAGACCGCAGGTGCGAAAAGCCTGGGTCAGAAAATATAAAAGACCTCCTTCGCGATTTTTGGCCATTTTTCTCTATATTTTCATTCGGGGTGAAGCTTTTGGGAGCAATTTCAAGGGATATTTTCAGAGGTATTCATTGAGGTAAGGTCCTTGGTTCCTAAGCTCATTATTATGGTGATTTTATTATTGTAAGCATGAAATTTGAAGGAAAATCAGTGGTAAATTGGGGGTTAGGTCTTGGTTAATTGGAGAGTTTTGAGTGGTGATTTGAGGAACAATTCGGGGTCCGATTTTGGTACTTTTGGTATGACTGAACTCGTGAGAGCATGAGGAATCTGAATTTGTAAATTTTACCCGATTCCGAGACGTGGGCTCGAGTGGCGTTTTGGTCATTTTTCCTAATTTCGCGTATTAGCTTAGAATTTATTAGTTAAATTAGTTACTTGAAGTGTTATTTACATTATGTAATTACTTTGAATAGATTTCAGCCATTCGCAGTCGGATACTCGTGGCAAGAACGTGGTATAGATTTGATTAAGCTGGTTCGAGGTAAGTGGCTTGTCTAACCCTAGGATTTGGTATTGTTGTTATATGAATGCCGTGTACGTGAGGTGACGAGTGCGTATACGTGCTAATTGTTGGAAACCCGGTTTTCATTAAGTAAATTAACTGTCTTTCTTTCTTCATGAACATTACTTGTATTTTAAGCCTACTGCGTAGATTAGGGAAGCATGCTTAAATGTATTAATTGTCCTATCTTTTTAAACTGTTTATGTGAACTCTGTGCACGAGTTAGGTTAGAATTACCTTTACATTTTGATATTAATTGGTTTGAGTCGATTATCCTTGTGTTGTTGTTGCGTGTTTACATTGGGACTACGAGCGGATCCCGGTAGATTCCCCTTGTCTTTTTATTTGGGATTACGGATGTGATATTCCGGGAGCTCCCCCTGCACTTTTATATTGGAGCTATGGGACTGCACCCGGTAGATTCCCCCAGTACTGGGTATTTACATTTGGGTCTACGGATCAGGATTTCGGTAGATCCTCGCGCACTATGAGTTGGACTATGGGACGGTATCTCGGGAGATCCACTGGATATTTACATTTTGGGGCTACAGGACGGTATCCTGGTAGATCCCCGGTTGTTGGATATTCACATTTGGGGGCTACAGGACGATATCCTGGTAGATCATGGCTGCTATCTCTGTGTTAGGCTGTATTCTTTCTGCGATATTTTCTTTGTTGTAATTGTTGTTATTCTTATCATTATACTATGTTACTTCATACTGTTTAGCTCTTGAATGAAATTGTGGATTCTTTCCTTGATATTGTTGTTTTTTTATGTTGGGACTACGGATGAGTATTCCGGGAGATCCCCTACGCATATATTGATTTTGACTGTAGTGTGGGATACCAAGAGATCCCCAGCACATATATTGAGGATACCAAGAGATCCTCGGGATACCAAGAGATCCTCGGGATACCAAGAGATCCCCAGCACATATATTCAGGATACCAAGAGATCCCCAACACATATATTGAGGATACCAAGAGATCCTCGGGATACCAAGAGATCCCCAGCACATATATTGAGGATACCAAGAGATCCCCAGTACATGTATTGAGGATACTAAGAGACCCTTGGGATACCAAGAGATCCCCAGTACATATATTGAGGAAACCAAGAGATCCTCGGGATACCAAGAGATCCCTAGCACACCTATTGAGGATACTGAGAGATCCCCGAGTATTTACATTGGGACTACAGGACGGGATCCCGGGAGATCCCCTGTCGATGTTTCTGTGTACTCAGTGTATATTTGTCTCTGATTTCTTCTCATTTTCTGATACTATTTTGATTATACTGTTGCACTTTACACTTTCTTACCTTGCTTTATATTTTATAACCGGTAGGGCCCTGACCTTTCTCGTCACTACCCGATCGAGGTTAGGCTTGGCACTTACTAGGTACCACTGTGGTGTACTCATGCCCTTTCCTGCACATGTTTACCCGTGTGCAGATCCAAGTACATCGACTCAGCCATATTGTTAGCGACGCGAGGCGATCTCTAGAGACTTTGGGGTATATCTGTCGCGTTCGCAGACCGAGAAGTCCCTATCTACTCTCTTTTAGCTATAGCTCTTCTGTACTTTTCTTTTGTTTAGACACTCTAGAGTTAGAACACTGTAGTTATTCCAACGCTTGTGATTTCATGAGATTCTGGGTTTTGGGAAATGTAGTTCCAGTTAGAGAGTTTGTATTGCATATACCGAGCGGCATCTTAAATGTTTCATTATGCTATTCCGGAGTTTTTGGCTAGTTTTATTCTGTTATTTCTTTTTTTGCAATTTGTTAGGCTTACCTAGTCGCAGAGACTAGGTGTCGTCACGATAGTTCACGGAGAGCGAACTGGGTTGGGACAAGTTGGTATCAGAGCTCTAGGTTCATAGGAGTCATGAATCACAAGACGGTTTATTAGAGTCTCGCGGATCGGTACGGAGACGTCTATACTTATCTAAGAGGCTATGTAATCGTTAGGAAAATTCCACATCATTTGATTTCCTTGTCGTGCGAGATTTTTGATATCACAATCCTAAACCTCTATTTTCCATTCTCTCACTGATGGTGAGGATATGTGCTACCGGAGGTGACCAGACACCCGTGCCCCTTACGAGAGCCGTCAGAGGTCGGGGCCGGGGTAGAGGCTGTTGACGAGCACGCGGAGCAGCTAGAGCACCCGCGCGAGCTTCTTCAGAGGAGCCACCAACAGTTCCAGCTGGAGCCCAGCCACCTGATACGCCTACTGCTACTACTACTCCAGCACTTCAGGAGACCTTAACACAGATCCTGAGCATGTTTAGTACATTGGTTCAGGCAGGATTAATTCAGGTTGTACCAACTACTTCACAGATCGGGGGAGGGACCCAGACTCCCGCCGTCCCCACTCCAGAGCATCGAGTTCCCATTGGTCAGTTCCCAGGTGTCATGGAGACACAGCCTGTGGTCCCAGTTCAGCGGGTGGTGAGGATCTCTCGCCGAGTAGAGGACAGGTGGGTTCAGGAGGGAGAGGACAGACGAGGTCAGGAGAGAGAGTATAGGGGGTCGAGGAGACCTCGTAGACCGGAGAGATCCACTGGCACTTATTTTGGAGGAAGAGTACGGCATAGTAGAGGTTTTGTGGGTCAGCCAGCTCAGTTTGTGTTTCGGGCTTCACACAGTGTTTCAGGTGTTCAGGGGTCTCAAAGTACCCATACTGAACAGTTCCCACTTCCATGTCAGGCGCGAGGTTGTTTTAAGTGTGGTGACATACGCGATGTGGTGAGGTATTGCCCTAGACTAGGGAGGGGTGCACCTCCACAGGCTTCTCAGCCACAGCGTGCTCCGCAGAGTTTCCAGGCTATGATCACAGCACCAATTGCTAACCCACCTGCTCAGCCAGCTAGAGGTAGAGGTCGTCCTAAAGGGGGAGGCCAGGCCAGATACTATGCCCTTCCTGCCTGTACTGAGGCTGTCGCCTCCGATTCTATCATCACATGTATTGTCTTGGTTTGTCATAGAGATGCATCGGTTTTATTTGATCAAGGATCCGTCTATTCTTATGTGTTTTCTTATTCTTCCCCACATTTGGGTGTATCTCGGGATTCTTTGAGTTCCCATGTTTATGTTTCTACTCCTATGGGAGATTCTCTTGTTGTGGACCGCGTTTATCGGTCGTGTTTGGTTGCTCTTAGTGGTTTTGTGAGCAGAGATGATTTATTATTGCTAGGCATGGTAGATTTTGATGTTATCTTGGGCATGGACTGGTTGTCTCCCATTATGCTATTCTTGATTGTCACGTGAAAACCATGACGCTGGCTATGCTAGGTATACCGCGAGTAGAGTGGAGGGGTACCTTAGATCATACTTCCAGTAGAGTTATTTCGTTCCTTAAGGCTCAGCGTATGGTTGAGAAGGTGTGTGACGCATACCTAGCTTATGTGAGAGATGTCAGTATTGATATCCCTACAGGTTATTCAGTCCCAGTAGTGCGCGATTTCTCTGATGTGTTTCCAGTTGACCTTCCGGGCATGCCGCCCGATAGAGATATTTATTTTGGCATTGATCTGTTGCCGGGCACTCCGCCCATTTCTATTCCTCCGTATCGTATGGCTCCTCCTGAGTTGAAGGAGCAGTTGCAGGAATTGCTTTATAAGGGTTTCAATCTGCCCAATGTATCACCAGAAGAGTGCTCCGTTCCAGTGGACGGAAGAGTGTCAGGAGAGCTTTCAGAAGCTCAAGATAGCTTTGACTACAGCCCTAGTTTTGATATTGCTTACCGGTTCGGGGTCTTATACTGTCTGTTGTGATGCCTCGAGGATTGGCCTTGGAGCGGTATTGATGCAGGACGGTAGGGTGATTGCCTATGCGTCTAGACAGTTGAAGGTACATGAGAAGAATTATCATGTCCATAATCTCGAGTTAGCTGCTATTGTTCACACCTTGAAGATCTGGCGTCATTATTTGTATGGTGTTCCTTATGAGATTTATACTGATCACCGGAGTTTGCAGCATTTGTTCAAGCAGAAGGACCTTAATTTGCGTCAGAGGAGGTGGTTAGAGCTGCTGAAGGACTATGATATCACTATTTTGTATCACCCGGGCAAGGCCAATGTGGTGGCCGATGCTTTGAGTCGTCGGGCGGAGAGTTAGGGGAGTTTGACTTATTTACCAGCAGCGGAGAGGCCCATGGCGATGGATGTTCAGACCTTAGACAGTCAGTTTGTGAGATTGGATCTTTCGGAGCCTAGTCGGGTCCTTGCTTGTATGGTTTCTCGGTCTTCCTTGTTTGATCATATACGGGAGCGTCACTTTGATGAACTTCATTTGTGTGCCCTCAGGGACCGGGTTCTGTAGCGCGATGCAAGAGATGTGACCATTGGTGATGACGGGGTATGAGGATGCAGGGCCGGGTTTGTGTACCCAATGTTGATGGGCTTCGGGACTTGATTCTAGAAAAGGCCCATAGTTCGCGGTACTCCATCCATCCGCGTGCCGCGAAGATGTATCAGGATTTGAGGCAGCACTATTGGTTGAAGCGGTTAAAGAAAGATATAGTTGGGTTTGTAGCTCGATGCCTTAATGGTCAATAGGTAAAGTATGAGCACCAGAGGCCGTGTGGATTTCTTCAGCAGATAGAGATTCCGGAGTGGAAGTGGGAGCGGATCACCATGGACTTTGTAGTTGGGCTCCCACGGACTTCGAGGAAGCTCGATGCTATTTGGGTGATTGTGGATCGACTGACCAAGTCCGCGCACTTCATTCCTGTGCGTACCACCTATTCTTCGGAGCTGTTGGCGGAGATTCATATCCGGGATTTTGTCCGTCTGCATGGTATTCTAGTTTCTATTATTTCATATAGAGGTACTCAGTTCACATCACGGTTCTGGAGGGTCGTACAACATGAGTTGGGCACTCGAGTGGAGTTGATCACAGCATTTCACCCTCAGACAGACGGACAGTCCGAACGCACTATTCAGATTCTTGAGGAAATGCTCCGTGCGTGTGTGATTGAGTTTGGAGAGTCTTGGGATCAGTTCTTGCCATTGGCGTAGTTTGGCTACAACAACAATTATCAGTTCAGCATTCAGATGGCACCGTATGAGGCTTTATATGGTAGGTAGTGTAGATCTCCGGTGGGTTGGTTCGAGCCGGGTGAGGCTAGATTATTGGGCACAGACTTGGTACAAGATGCTTTGGAGAAAGTCAAGGTAATTCAGGATAGGCTTCACACAGCCCAGTCCAGACAGAAGAGTTACACGGAACGGGAGGTTCGTGACGTTTCCTACATGGTGGGAGAGCGGGTCCTGCTTCGGGTTTCGCCTATGAAGGGCGTTATGAGATTTGGGAAGAAAGGGAAGTTGAGTTCGAGGTTTATTGGTCCTTTTGAGATATTGAGTCGTGTTGGTAGGTTGCTTATGAGCTTGCCTTACTACTAGCTTGGCAGGAGTTCATCAGGTATTTCATGTGTCGATGCTCCGGAGGTATCACGGTGATCCGCCGCACGTGTTGGATTTCAGTTCAGTCCAGTTGGACAAGGACCTATCTTACGTTGAGGAGCCAGTGGCGATATTGGACAGGCTGGTTCGAAAGCTGAGGTAAAAGAACATTTCATCAGTGAAGGTTCAGTGGCGGGGTCAGCCGGTCGAGGAGGATACTTGGGAGACCGAGCAGGATATGCGCACTCGTTACCCTCATCTTTTCACTATTTCAGGTATGTCTCTATGCTCGTTCGAGGATGAACGTATGTTTAAGTGTGGGAGGATGTAACGACCCAGCCGGTCATTTTAAGAATTAAGGCCCCGGTCCCCCATTAAATGCATTCCCCGTGTTGGCTTCTGCTATTGTGAGTTGCCGGGAAGATTTATTTGGAGTTTCGGAGAGTTTTGGGACAATTAGTCCCTAAAAGAGAGTTTAAGTTTTGGAATTCGGACCGTAGTTGGAGCAGTGTGAAGACGGCCTCGGAATGGAATTCTGTTGGTTTAGGAGCGTGTTTGGATTGTGTTTTAGAAGTTCGTAGCTTATTTAGGCTTGAAATGCCGAAAGTTGATTTTTTGAAGTTTCCGGTTCGATAGTGAGATTTGTGATATCGGGGTCGGAATGGAATTCCGGTAAGTTGGAGTAGCTCCGTAGTGTTGAATGTGACGTGCTTGCAAAATTTCAGGTCATTCGGACGAGGTTTGATAGACTTTTTGAACGAAAGCGGAATCTGGAAGTTTTTTGAATTCTTAGGCTTGAATTCGATGATAATTTGGTGTTCCGATGTTGTTTGAGGTGTTTTGAAGATTTGGTACAAGTTTAAACAGTGGTATAGGACTTGTTCGTGCTTTTGGTTGAGGTCCTAGGGGCCTCGGGGTGATTTCGGGTGGTTAACGGGAGATTTTAAGTTGGGTTTGGCAGCTGAAGTTTTCTATTGCTGTCATAACCGCACCTGCGGCTAGGGGACCGCATGTGCGGATCGCAGAAGCGGATATAGAGCCGCAGATGTGGCCACAGGCGAAGAGAGAGAAGACGCAGATGCGGGAGGTCAGCCGCACCTGCGAGACCGCAGATGCAGAGTCTGGGTCGCAGGTGCGGAAAGGGGACTTAAGTGAAAAAAACTGCAGAAGCGGTACCTTTGACCGCAGAAGCAGTACCTTTGACCGCAGAAGCGGTAGCGTAGAAGCAGGAATAGACTGCAGGTGCGAAAAGCCTGGGTCAGAAAGTATAAAAGACCTCCTTCGGATTTTTGGCCATTTTTCTCAATATTTTCATTCGGGGTGAAGCTTTTGGGAGCAATTTCAAGGGATATTTTCACAGGGATTCATTGAGGTAAGTTCCTTGGTTCCTAAGCTCGTTATTATGGTGATTTTTATCATTGTAAGCATGAAATTTGAAGGAAAATCAGTGGTAAATTGGAGGTTAGGGCTTGGTTAATTGGAGAGTTTTGAGTGGTGATTTGACGGACCATTCGGGGTCCGATTTTGGTACTTTTGGTATGACTGAATTCGTGAGAGCATGAGGATTCTGAATTTGTAAATTTTACCCGATTTCGAGATGTGGGCTCAAGGGACGTTTTGGTCATTTTTCCTAATTTCGCGTATTAGCTTAGAATTTATTAGTTAAATTAGTTACTTGATGTGTTATTTATGCAATTGCTTTGAATAGATTTGGGCCATTCGGAGTCGGATACTCGTGGCAAGAACGTGGTATAGATTTGATTGAGCTGGTTCGAGGTAAGTGGCTTGTCTAACCTTGTGTGGAGGACATTCCCCCTAGGATTTGGCATTGTTGTTATATGAATGTTGTGTACGTGAGGTGACGAGTGCGTACACGTGCTAATTGTTGGAAACCCATTTTTCATTAAGTAAATCAATTGTCTTTCTTTCTTCTTGAACATTACTTGTATTTTAAGCCTACTGCGTAGATTAGGGAAGCATGCTTAAATGTATTAATTGTCCTATCTATTTAAATTGTTTATGTGAACTCTGTGCAGCATGTTAGGTTAGAATTACCTGTCCATTTTGATATTAATTGGTTTGAGTTGATTATCCTTATGTTGTTGCTGCGTGTTTATATTGGGACTGCAGGCGGTTCCCGGTAGATCCCCCTTGTCTGTTTATGTGGGACTACAGATGTGATATTTCTGGAGCTCCCCCTGCACTTTTATATCTGAACTACGGGACTGCACCCGGTAGATTCCCCCAGTACTGGGTATTTACATTTTGGACTACGGATCGGGATTCCGGTAGATCCCCGCGCACTATGAGTTGGACTAGGGGACGATATTTCGGGAGATCCTATTTACATTTGGGGGCTACAGGACAGTATCCTGGTAGATCCCCGGTTGCTGGATATTTACATTTGGGGGCTACAGGACGATATCCTGGTAGATCCGCGGTTGCTGTCTCTGTGTTGAGCTGTATTCTTTCGGCGATATTTTCTCTGTTGTAATTGTTGTTATTCTTATCATTATACTGTGTTACTTTATACTGTTTTGATCTTGAATGAAATTTTGGATTCTTTCCTTGATATTGTTGTCTTTTTATTTTGGAACTAGATGAGTATTCCGGGAGATCCCCTGCGCATATATTGATTTTGACAGTAGTGCGGGATACCAAGAGATCCCCAGCACATATATTGAGTATACCAAGAGATCCTCGGGATACCAAGAGATCCCCGGCACATATTGAGGATACCAAGAGATCCTCGGGATACCAAGAGAGCCCCAGCACATATATTGAGGATACCAAGAGATCCTCAGGATACCAAGAGATCCTCGGGATACCAAGAGATCCCGAGTACATATATTGAGGATACCAAGAGATCCTCGGGATACCAAGAGATCCCTAGCACACCTATTGAGGATACTGAGAGATCCCCGAGTATTTACGTTGGGAATAGGACGGGATCCCGGGAGATCCCCTGTCGATGTTTCTGTGTACTCAGTGTATATTTGTCTCTGATTTCTTCTCATTTTCTGATACTGTTTTGATTATACTGTTGCACCTTACACTTTCTTACCTTGCTTTATATTTTATAACCAGTAGGGCCCTGACCTTCCTCGTCACAACCCGATCGAGGTTAGGCTTGGCACTTACTGGGTACCACTATTGTGTACTCATGCCCTTTCCTGCACATGTTTACCCGTGTGCAGATCCAAGTACATCGACTCAGCCATATTGTTAGCGAGGCGAGGCGATCTCTAGAGACTTTGAGGTATATCTGTCGCGTTCGCAGACCGAGAAGTCCCTATCTACTCTCTTTTAGCTATAGCCCTTTTGTACTTTTCTTTTGTTTAGACACTCTAGAGTTAGAACACTGTAGTTATTCCAACGCTTGTGATTTCATGAGATTCCGGGTTTTGGGAAATGTAGTTCCAGTTAGAGAGTTTGTATTGCATATACCGAGCGGCATCTTAAATGTTTCATTATGTTATTCCGCAGTTTTTGGCTAGTTTTATTCTGTTATTTCTTTTTTTGCAATTTGTTAGGCTTACCTAGTCGCAGAGACTAGGTGCCGTCACGATAGTTCACGGAGGGCGAACTGGGGTCGTGACATAAACTCAATAAGCAAAAAACATAATCAAAAAGCACAAATCCAGTAAACTAAACTGGACAACAGGCTTACACACGCCAGACTTCCTGTAAAATATACTGGAATCAAACAAAATTTAACTATATTATAATAATCATCTAGTATAACATACTGGAAGACAAACATTTAGAGGACAGACTTCCAGTATAAGTGGACAAAAGTTTACTAAATTCTATAAACAAAAAACAGAATCAAACAATACACAGTATAAAAAACTGGGAAACAAGCCTTGAGAAGACAGATTTCCCATATAATATACTACATCAAATTTAAATATGAAGTCCAGCACATTGTTCTGGATTTCAAGTTTAACAAGAAATGGAGAAATATATAATGCAGTTGAAGGAAAAAAATACTTGAAATACTATCCCTAATAACATACTGGACAACAAGCTTAAAGACGATAGACATCCATTAAAATATACTAAAATCAAACAAAACTCAAGTATTATATACTGGATCAAAGAGCATAATAAAAAAAGAAGACAAATAATCACTCAAAAAAGTAATGATAAATAAAATAAAGTTCTAGATTAAACAGAACTCATCCAGTATAACATACTGGAGAAAAATCTTACACACGGCAGACTTCCCCTAAAATATACTGGAATCAAACAAAACTCAATTATATTATAATAATCATCCAGTATAACATACTGGAAGACAAATATTGACATGACAGACTTCAGTATAATATGCTGGATAAAATTTATTACTAAATTCAATAAACAAAAAAACATAAGCAAAACCCACACTCAGAAGACAGATTTCCCGTATAAAATACTACACCATATTTATATATGAAGGCCACTATATTATAATCAAACATAAGAAATTTACCTGTTTTCTGCATCTCTCTGAATATTAGTATATGATCCTGGATTTTTTTGTTCGATCATATACAAATATGATGGCAGTTGCTCATAATTTTGTTCAGTTGTTCCTCTTAATAAAGATATCCCTTTTTGAATAGCATACCATGATTTTCCATAACCAACATCTATTCCATGTGCTCTTTTCATTTCTGAAATGACAAACTTAGGCTTTACTTCAGTAGCTATGTCCCTTAAGTTGTCAATCATGTAATCTCTAATCACATTTGAAGTTGCTTGTCTTTGATGTGACTTTCTAATATCAACCGAGCATTCATGTGTTCTCTGAAATTTAACTATTTTAAAAAGTGTTGATTCCTTAATCTTGAACCTCGAACAGTCCAACCACACTTTTCATCAGTACATACCAAAGAGTATCTCGTGTTACTTGACCTGTCGAACTCAAAGTGCTCCTTTATAGCTGCTAAGCAAAAACATCTAATCATAACATTTTTGTCTTGAAAAACAGACCCTAGTTTTACATCATCCAATAATGCATTTTCCTTTAGTATTATTGATGGAGATTCTTTTGCCTTTCCTTTTGCTTTCCTTTTTCTTCCTTCAATGGTGTCTAGTGATTCAATGTGTTGATCTTCTACAGGAATTACAATTTCATTTTCCATTGTAATGTCATAAACTGGCATCTCTTGCTCTTCTGATATATGAGATATCACCATCAGTTGCTCTTCCGGAGCATATGTGGTTCTGTGCAATAATTGTTGATTGTCAATCTCCATTATTGCATTACCTTTTGGTTGTTGATTTGGTATTTCTGATATTTTACAACAAATTTGGAACCTTTATAGTATGGATCATTTTTCAAAAGCATCATACACGAAGTAAGATCTTCATCTTTTGTCACTTATATTCCCTTGCCAGTACCTAGATTGATATTAAGCCATACTTTTGCTTCAAACTTGTTGTTGTCGAACTCCATAACTTGAAAATTTTTACTCATGAATTCTTCAAATGATGTCCCATCATTTATAAGGAGAAGCTTCATTTTATGATCTAAGTACTTGTAATCTGTTGTCCATTTGCCATCGAAAGCGATAAGCAAGAAATTTGTATGCATCATGTATTTAATGAACACAAATAATTAGATATTAGGAATTATACTGCTAAAAATATAACTCCAGTATAATATGCTGGAAGTATCTGAGTTTTTTATATTAATTAAGCGAATTCCAGCTTATTATACTGGGGTTATCTTTTGTAACATTTTATCCATTATTTTTTTTGGTGTTTAATTAAAGTTCCCTCCCAGTATTATATGTTGCAGAGTTTGCATCTTTCACATATGTAATCATAAAATTTTAGCATATTATTTAACACATTAGGGAAACCATAAAGTTTTAGAGGTGTTTCTTCTGGTTTGAGTCACAGATACTTTCAGTATAATCTACTGGAATTGTCTAAGTTTTACATATTAAATTAACAAACGTCTAGTATTTTATACTGGTGTTTTGTTCTATACCATTTTATTTACAAACGTCCAATATAATAAGCTGGAAGAATCGGAGTTTTTCATATTAATTCAAAACTCTCCAGCATATTATACTGGCGTTATCTTTTGTACTATTTTATGTTGCAGACTTTATAGATTTCACATATATAATCATAAAAGTCTATCATTCTATTCAAGAAATTATGGGAATCTTAAAAAGTTAGATGTGTTCTTCTTATTTGAATCACAGATACTTCCAGTAGAATAAGCTGGAAGAATTTGAGTTTTTTATATTAATTCCAAACGCTCCAGCATATTATACTGGCGTTATCTTTTGTACCAAAGATACTTCCATTATAATACATAGGATTTTTATCAGTTTTACATATTAATACAAAAAGCTCCAGCGTATTATACCTGTGTTTTGTTTATTTTTGGAATCAACCACTATAAAAACATTTTATGGTATACTTCCAGTATAATAAACTGGAAGTTTTTCAGCTTTAAATATTAGTTTACAAAGGTCCAGCAAATTATACTGGAGTTACTGTCATGATCCCAAACCGGACCCGGTCGTGATGGCGCCTCTCGTGAAACAAGGCCAGCCGACACAAACCCCCAAACCATTTAACAGTTGTAATAATAATTAATTAAGTCATTAATAAGTGATGAATCCTAAAGTAGAGCGAAATAAACAAATGCGGAAACAAACACAGCCCGACATCGGGGTGTCACCAGTCATGAGCATCTAAAATCCGTCCAAGAGTATGAAAAGACAACATAGTCTAATACAAAACTGGAACAAGCGAAATAAAGATAGGAAGGAGAAGCACTGGGCTGCGAACGCCAAGCAGCTACCTAGTCAACTCCAAACAAGCCTGCTGGAAGCAAATCAGCCCTCGCTAGCGTGGCCCGAAACTCCTGAATCTGCACACAGGGGTGCATGGAGTAATGTGAGTACGTCAACTCAGTAAGTAACAAAAGTAAAGGCAGCTGAGTGATAAGAAAACACGTAAATACACAGCAAAATGCTACAACGATGCAGGGTAAAACCAGCACAATACAGTAAAACAGTAAAAACTCATAAAAACTTCTTAGTTCAGTTATAAACTCTTTAAAACATCTTTCAGCAGTTCAAATGAGTGAATGAAAACAGGTATAAAAGATAGAAATACAAATCAGCCCCTCGAGCAAAATACCAACAGAAACCAGCCCCTCGGGCTATCTCACAATCACCCATATCAGCCCCTCGGGCAACAACATGGAACAACATCAGCCCCTCGGGCTAGATCACATCACAAACTGGGTACCCGCGCTCATTGGGGGTGTACAGACTCCAGAAGGGGCCCCTTACGGCCCAAGCGCAATAACAAGCCATCTCGTGGCATAATCAACAGGCTCTCGGCCTCATATCAATCACAAGCCACCTCGTGGCATAATAAATCTGGCCCCCGGCCTCTCATATATCACAATCAGTACCACATGCTACGTCGCGCAGCCCGATCCCATAGTATCCTCACAACATAGGCCCTCGGCCTTACTCAGTTAGAATCTCACAAGCCACACGGGCAACAGTAAAATATGATGCTCAACCCAAAATATTATTTAAAATATCAAAAACGAGTAAAGATGGTTAAGTTGTGAAAAACAGTAGGATATAGCATGACTGAATACAAATACTAAGTCAAAACAATGAGGAACAGTGGTAAAAATTCTGGCACGAGGCCCAAATATGGTATTCAGCCCCAAACATGATGATAGCAAACAATTTTCAATCAAATACACAGATAAATTGTCACGACCCAAACCCCTCACTGGTCGTGATGGCGCCTCTCGTGAAGACGAGGCCAGCCAACTAACCCACTCGTCTTTTTCAAAAATAGTTAAACATAAATAAATAGCGTAAATATGACTTAATAGTATTAATCAGCGGAAAGCCAACCCAACACAGCCCTAACCGGGGTGTCACAAGTCACGAGCATCTATCAGAATGTAAATCCACTACAGGGTCTAAAATGTACAAAACCGGAATAATGAACAAAAGAGAGAGACATGGTGCTGCGAACGCTGACAGTCACCTCCTTAACTCATATAACTCTGCCTCTGATCGGCCCAAAACCCGCTACCGGGTGAATAGATACCTGCATCTGCACACGAGGTGCAGGGAGTAAAGTGAGTACTCCAACTCAGTGAGTAATAAAGGTAAATAACAACTGAGCAGTAAGAAATCACGTAAAACAACCAACATGTTGTATAGAAGCAGGGTACAATCCTTTGAGAAAAACAGTGAAGCTGTGAAATCTTTGGAAATCTCTTGGCTCAGTTTAAATCTCTTTTTAAAATGATCTTTCCAACAGTTACAAAATGATTTCAAAATAGTTAGTGCCGATAAGCACAGAAAAACCGCCCCTCGGGCACAAATATCACAGTATAACAGGTAAAAAGGCAAGTAAATATGCAAGATGAGCACATAAAAGTTCGCCCCTCGGGCAATATCTCAAAACAGCACCAGCCCCTCGGGCTCACTCTCAGAAACACTCTCAGCCCCTCGGGCTCTCTCTCTCAGATCACTCTCAGAACAGTATCATATAGTAACCGCTGTGGCGTGCAGCCCGATCCACAACTCGCTGCGGCGTGCAGCCCGATCCATATATCGTCGACGGCGCTCACTGGGGGTGTGCAGACTCCGGGAGGGGCCCCTTATGGCCCAAGCACAATATCAAGCCACCTCGTGGCATATAAAATAAGGCCTGAAAGCCTTCTCACATCACACACGAGGCCTGAAAGCCTCCTCACATCAGTCATAAGGCCTGAAAGCCTCCTCACATCACTCACAAGGCCTGAAAGCCTCCTCACATCACTCATAAGGCCTGAAAGCCTCCTCACACCACTCATAAGGCCTGAAAGCCTCCTCACATCACTCATAAGGCCTGAAAGCCTCCTCACGTCACTCAAGCCACCTCGTGGCACATAAAGTATCTCAGGCCCTCGGCCTCATATCACTCAGCATATCCTCACATATGGCCCTCGGCCTCACTCAGTCCGAAAATCATCACAAGCCCCTCGGGCATTTGTAAAACAGTAGTTCTCAGTCCAAAATATCATTTAGAAATATTATTTAAGTTTCAAATCTGAGTAAAATTAGCTGAGTTTGTAAAACTGTAAATATCAACAGGACTGAGTTCAAATAATACGTCAAAATAGTGAGGAAACAGTGATAAAATCCCCAAAGGTTTCAAATAATTGGCACGAAGCCCAAATATGGCAATCAGCCCAAATCATGATAATAACAAATAAGTTTCAGTCAAATACGCGGTAAAATCATCAATCGGGACGGACCAAGTCACAATCCCCAACGGTGCTCTACCCCGCGCTCGCTATCCGGCGTGCAAGTCACCTCAATATAGCACTACGGTGTGCAAATCCGGGGTTTCAAACCCTCACGATATCATTTACAATCATTACTCACCTCAAGCCGACCAAAATCCTAGCTCGCTATGCCCTTGCCTCGCAAATCGACCTCCTCGCGCGTCGAATCTAATCAAAACCACAACGAATACGTTACAATAGGCTAAGGGAACATAACCCAATCGAAATGACTCGAAAAATATCGAAATTCACAAAATTTGCAAAATCCGAGCCCCGGGCCCACTTCTCGAAAATCAAAAAATTTAACATTATCGGATTCCTTATCTCGCCACGAGTCTATACATACCAATACTCCCAAATCCGAGCCCAAATGACCCATCAAATCCCACTTTGAAATATCAAATTCCAAGCCCTAGCTTTTCCCCATTTTTGATGAATTTCCATAAATTTCTATGTTAATTCTACCACTAAATCATGTATTTAGGTCATAGAACTCACCTCCAATCACACCCAATCGAAATCACCTTCAATTCCCGTCCAAAAGCTCTTAAGTTTGCTCAAAAATGGTGGAAAAATGCCTTAGCTCGCGGAACAAAATGAACCTTTAAAACCCTTTCTGTCCAGCCCTTTTCAAATCTGCGATCACTGTACCGCATATGCGGTTACAGCTTCTGCGGAAATATACTATTGCGCTCAGGACCGCTTTTGCTGTCTAAATCCGCTTCTGCGGACACCTGCCCGCTTTTGCGGAACACCTAATGGCCCTTATCTGCTTCTGCGGTCCACACGCCGCATCTGCGGCATCGCAGATGCGGCTCCAAGCTCGCATCTGCGGAAAGGCAACTCCTTAAGGAAACTCGCACCTGCAACCCCATCACCACATCTGCGGCCCCTTTTCCGCAGATGCGGAAATACCAGATGCCAGCAACTTCAAAAATGCCACAAGTCCAAAATTCACCTCGATGGCCATCAGAAATACCCCGAGGCCCCCGGGACCTCAACCAAAAGTGCCAACCCATCCTAAAACATCATTCAAACTTTCTCCAATCATCAAAACACCACAAACAACACCAAAACCATCAAATTACATCGGATTCAAGCCTAAGTTCTTCTAAAACTTCCGAAATACGCATTTGATCAAAAATCCGACCAAAACACCTCCGAATGACCTGAAATTTTGCACACACATCCCAAATCACCTAACAAAGCTACAGAAACTCTCGGAATTCCATTCCGACCCTCGGATCAAAATCTCACCTATCAACCGGAATTCGCCAAAATACTAACTTCGCCAATTCAAGCCTAATTCTACACCGGACCTCCAAAATCACTTTCGATCACACTCCTAAGTCACAAATCATCTAACGAAGCTAACCAAATCGTAAAAACTCCGATCCGAGCTCATATACAGATAAGTCAACTCTCGGTCAAGCCTTTCAATTCAAAGCTTTCAACTGAAACTGTTCTTTCAAATTCATTCCAATTCTTCCTGAAATCCAAAACCAACGATCTACATTAGTCATAATACATAACACGGGGCAAGTCATGCCCGAGAACTGGCAATCAAGGTGCAAAAGCTCAAAATGACCGGTCGGGTCGTTACATAAATAGTCATGCGGGATGGACTAAGTCACAATACCCAACGGTGCACGACCCCACGCTCGTCATCTATCGTGTACGTCACCTCAAAATAGCACAACGATGTGAAATCCGGGGTTCCATACCCTCAGGACAACATTTACAATCATTACTTACCTTTATCCAGTCCAATCTTTAGCCCGCGATGCCTTTGCCTCTCGTCTCGGCCTCAACTCGCATTGAATCTAACCAAAAATCAGAATCATGGCATCAAAATATGCTAAGGGAACGAAGCCCATGCAAAAAAAAAAATCAATTTAAGACACGAATCCCGAAATTAACCAAACCCGACCCTCGAGCCCACGTCTCGGAATCCGACAAAATTAACATCAATGGAATAACCACAAATGACCCCTCAAATCCCAAATTCTAGGTCTCCAATTTCAAGGCCTAGTTTCTTCCATTTTACTCACAATTTTCCATGAATTTCAAGCCTAAATCAATGAAATAACACCATAAGAACGAGTTTTATGATCAAAATTGTTACCTCAACGAAGTTCCCTCTGATTCTCCCTTCAAAATCCCCTAAAATCTCAAAAAATCGATTTGAAATGGTGAAGAAAAGGTTGAAAATTCGCGAATGAGGGTTTATATACTTTCTGGCCCAGGGTTTTCGCACCTGCGGCCCAAATTCCGCTTCTGCGCCATTGCTTTTGCGGTCAGGAGCACCACATCTGCGGTTTCCACTTAATGCCTCAATTCTGCACCTGCGATCGAACAGCCGCACCTGTAATACCGCAGGTGCGCTCAAACTGCCGCTTCTGCGTTTCCAGCCCCACATGGCCAATTCCGCCTCTGCGACCATCTGGGCGGTTCTGCGGGCCCGCACCTATGGTCCCCTAGCCGCAGGTGCGGTTATGAAATTCAAAACAAAAGCACAAACTGAAATCACCCCGAGGCCCTAGGAACCTCAACCAAAAGCACAAACAAGTCATATACCACTATTCAAACTTATTCCAATCTTCAAAACACCTCAAAAAACATCGAATCAACCAAAACACATCGGATTCAAGCCTAAGGTTCCAAAAATCTTCCGGATTACGCTCTTGATCAAAAAGTCTATCAAACTACGTCCGAATGACCTGAAATTTTGCACACACATCCCAAATGACACAACGGACCTACTGCAACTTCCGAAATTCCGTTCCAACCCCCATATCAAAATCTCACCTATCAACCGGAAAACGTCAAAAATTCATCTTCGCCAATTCAAGCCTAAAGCTACTCCGGACCTCCAAAACACATTCCAATCACACTCCTAAGTCCCAAATCATCTCCCAAAGCTATCCGAACCATCGAAATTCATATCCGAGCCCTTATTCACATAAGTCAACATCCGGTTGACTTTTTCCAACTTAAGCTTATTCAAAAGAGACTAAGTGTCTCAAACCTTACCAAAATCATTCCGGATTCGACCGACTAACCCGATACCACATAATACAGATAAACTAAGCATAATAAAGCAGAAATGGGGAAAACGGAGCGATAACACATAAAATGACCGGCCGGGTCGTTACATCCTCCCCCTTTTAAACAAATGTTCGTCCTCGAACGGGTCAAGAAACATACCTGAAGCCTCGAATAGTTGAGGATATCTGCTTCGCATCTCCCGCTCGGTCTCCCAGGTAGCCTCCTCCACGGGCCGACCTCTCTACTGCACCTTCACTGAAGCTATATCCTTAGACCTCAACTTCCGAACCTGACGCCTCAAAATAGCTACCGGCTTCACATCATAAGTCAAATCACATCTAGTTGAACAGTGCTGAAATCCAGAACATGTGACGGATCGCCCATATACTTTTGAAGCATAGAAACATGAAATACCGGATGCACACTCGACAAGCTGGGTGGCAAGGCAAGCACATAAGCCACCTCCCCAATCCTCCGAAGTACCTCAAAAGGCCCAATGAACCGAAGACTCAATTTACCTTTCTTTCCAAACCTCATAACACCCTTCATGGGTGAAACCTTCAACAAAATCTTCTCACCAACCATGTCGGACACATCCCGAACCTTCCTGTCAGCATAACTCTTTTGTCTCGACTGCGCTGTACGAAGCCTCTCCTGAATCACCTTCACCTTGTCTAAGGCATCCTGCACTAAGTTTGTACCCAATAGCCTAGCCTTACCCGGCTCAAACCAACCGATCGGAGATCTACACCGTCTCCCATACAAAGCCTCATATGGAGCCATCTGAATACTCGACTGGTAGCTGTTGTTATAAGCAAACTCCGCGAGCGATAGAAACTGATCCCATGACCCTCCAAAATCAATGACACAAGCGCGCAACATGTCTTCAAATATCTGAATAAAAGTTGTGCTCAACTCAACCTGAGTACCCAACTCTCGTTGTACCGACCTCCAAAATTGTGAGGTAAACTGAGTACCTCTATCTGAAATGATGGAAACCGGGACTCCATGCAAGCGAACAATCTCCCGGATATATATCTCTGCCAACCGCTCTGAAGAATAGGTAGTACACATAGGAATGAAGTGCGCGGACTTGGTAAGCCGATCCTCAATCACCCAAATAGCATCGATCTTCTTTTAAGTCTGTGGGAGCCCAACTACGAAGTCCATGGTGATCTGCTCCCACTTCCACTCTGGAATATCCATCCACTGAAGCAAGCCACCCGGCCTCTGATGCTCATATTTGACCTGCTGAAAATTGAGACACCGAGCTAAAAATCCTACAATGTCTTTCTTCATCCTTCTCCACCAATAATGCTGCCTCAGATCCTGATACATCTTCGCGACACCCGGATGAATAGAATACCGCAAGCTATGAGCCTCCGCTAGAATCAACTCCAGAAGACCATCAATATTGGGCACGCATATCCGGCCCTGCATCCTCAATACCCCATCATCACCAATGGTCACATCTCTGGCATCATCATGCTGAACCTTGTCCTTAAGGACAAGCAAATGAGGATCATCATACTGGCGCTCTCTGATGCGATCAAATAAGGAAGATCGAGAAATCACACAAGCCAATACCCGACTGGGCTCCGAAATATCCAACCTCACGAACTGATTGGCCAAGGCCTGAACATCAACTACAAGAGGTCTCTCCCCAACAGGAATATATGCCAAATTCCCCATACTCACCACCTTCCGGATCAAAGCATCGGCCACCACATTGGCCTTCCCCGAATGATACAAGATAGTAATATCATAATCCTTTAGCAGCTCCAACCATCTCCGCTGCCTCAAATTGAGATCTTCTGCTTGAACAAGTGCTGGAGGCTATGATGATCAGTAAATACCTCGCAAGACACACCATACAGATAATGCCTCCAAATCTTCAACGATTGGACAATGGCAGCCAACTCCAAATCATGAACAGGGTAGTTCTTCTCGTGGGGCTTCAACTGACGAGAAGCATAAGCAATAACTCTACCCTCCTGCATCAATACACATCCAATACCCACTCTCGAATCATCACAGTACACTGTATATGAACCTGAAGCTAATGGCAATACTAACACTGGAGCCTTGGTCAAGGCAGTCTTGAGCCTCTGGAAGCTCTCCTCACACTCATCTGACCACTGAAATGGAGCACCCTTCCGAGTCAACTTGGTCAAGGGCGATGCGATAGATTAAAATCCCTGAACAAACCGGCGGTAATAACCCGCCAAACCAAGGAAGCTACGAATCCCCGTGGCTGAGGACGGTCTAGGCCAACTCTGAACCGCCTGTATCTTCTTCGGATCAACCTGAATACCCTCGCTGGACACCACGTGCCCCAAGAAAGCCACTGAACTGAGCCAAAACTCACATTTGAAGTACTTTGCATAAAGCTTCTCCTCCCTCAATCTCTTCAACACCACTCTCAAATGCTCCGCGTGCTCCTCCTGACTATGCGAGTATACCAGAATATCATAAATGAAAACAATAACGAACGAGTCGAGATAAGGCCGGAACACGTTGTTCATCAAATGCATGAACGCTGCTAGGGCATTGGTCAGCCCAAAACACATCACAAGGAACTCATAATGACCATATCAGGTCCTGAAAGCTGTCTTGAGAATATCTGAGTCCCTGATCTTTAACTGGTGATACCCTGAGCGAAGATCAATCTTGGAGAACACCCTTGCTCCCTGAAGCTGGTCGAACAAATCATCAATGCGAGGCAGGGGATACTTGTTCTTAATTGTGACCTTGTTCAACTGCCTGTAATCAATGCGCATCCTCATCGTGCCATACTTCTTCTTCACAAATAGAATAGGCGCACCCCAAGGCGACACACTAGGCCGAATAAACCCTTATCAAGGAGTTCCTGAAGCTGCTCCTTCAACTCCTTCAACTCCGTTGGTGCCATACGATACGGTGGAATAGAAATGGGCTGAGTGCCCGGTACCAGATCAATACCAAAATCAATATCCCTGTACGATGGCATGCCCGGCAGGTCTGCAGGAAACACATCAGGAAAATCCTTCACAATTGGAACAGAATCAATGCTGGGAGTCTCTGTACTGACATCCCTCACAAATGCTAAGTATGAAAGACAACCTTTCCCAACCATACGCTAGGCTTCAAGAATGAGATTACCCTGCTGGGAACATAATCAGACAAACCTCGCCACTAAATCCGTGGTACACCCGGCATAGCTTACATCACTGTCTTGGCATGACAGTCCAAAATAGCCCGGCATGGAGATAACCAATTCATGCCCAATATCACATAGAAGTCTACCATACATAACAACAGAAGATCCACTCGGGTCCTCAGACCCCCAATAGACACAACACACAACCGGTATACACGGTCTACCACAACAGTATCGCCCACCGGAGTAGAGACATGAACAGAAGAAACGAGAGACTCGCAGGGCATATCCAAATAATGGGAAAAATAAGATGACACATAAGAGAATGTAGATCCAGGATCAAATAACACAAAGGCATCTCCATGGCAGACTGAGATAATACATGTAATCACCGCATCTGAAGCAACAACATCAGGTCTGCATAGAAACGGGCCTGACCACCACCGGATCGACCTCCCCCTCTTGGGCGACCCCTAAATGACTGTCCTCCACCCCTAGCTGGCTAGGTGGATGGTGAAGTAACTGGTGCCGAAGTCGAGGGCTGACCCTTCTGCTGCGATGAACCCCCAAAGCGACGAGGACACTGCCTCCACATATGTCCCAACTCTCTGCACTCATAACAACTCCCTGGTGCCGGAGACAGGGACTGAAGAGGACCCCTAGCACCAAAATGACTAGCAGACGCACCTGGCATAGAAGAGTCCTGAACTGATGGAGCACGGGACGAACCCTGGGCTGGAAGGGCACTGAGTGAGGAATGACCCTATTGAGAACCGTGAGAACCATGGCCCGATGATGCCCCACGATAACCTGGGTGAGCTGACTAAGCATGCCTGAATGGGCGGCCTCTGCCGTGCTGAAACTGACACCTCGAAGGAGCACCCCCAAAACTACCAGATCCTCGAGGCCTCTTAGCCTCCCTCTCCTCGCGCTCCTGGCGACGAACTGACTCAATCTCACGAGCGATATCGACAACCTCCTCAAATGTAGCACCTTACACCCTCTCCCTGTTCATGAGAATCCGAAGTTGATATGTGAGGCCATCAAAAAACCTCCTGAGCCCCTCTCTCTCCGTTGGAACCAACTAAATAGCATGACGAGCTAACTCTGAGAACCTCATCTCGTACTGTGTCACAGTCATATCCCCCTGTCGCAACTACTCGAACTGCCTACGTAGCTTCTTCCTACGGGACTGTGGCACATACTTCTCCAAAAAGAGAGCGGAGAACTGCTGCCAAGTAAGAGGTGCCGCACCAGCAGGCCTACGCTTCTCATATGCCTCCCACCAAGTGAAGGCAGCTCTCGTAAATTGAAAAGTCGTGAATGTGACCCCGCTGGTCTCTAGAATACTCGCGGTGCGAAGAATCCTCTGACATCTATCCAAGAAACCCTGGGCATCCTCGCCCTCTGCACCACTGAAAGTCGGAGGCTGGAGTCTACCAAACCTCCCAATCTGCGCTGCTCGTCCTCTGGCATAACTGGAGCTACATAACCCTAAGCAACTACCACTGGCTGGGCTAGTGGTGCCTCAAGTGTCTGCAATCCCTGAACAACCTGATCAGGTGTGTGGGCGGCGGGAGTCTGAGTACCTCCCCCGGCCTGAGAAGTGGCTGCGGCAGTAGAAACTGCAACTGCCTAAGCAAGACTCGTACACACGGTCAAGATCTGGGCCTAGGACTCCTAAAGACCTGGAATCACAATGGGCACAACTGGTGCCTGAGCCGGTGCTGCTGGAGCGTCCACAACTGGGACCTGATCCTGAATTAGGGCGGCTGGTGGATCTGCAGGTGCTGCCCTAGCTGCTGTGCGGGCTACACCTCTGCCCCTACCACGACCTCGACCGCGTCCTCGGCGTCTAGTGGCCCTAGCTGGTGGTACTGGTGGTCGTCCATCCTGATCGGTCGCTCGTGTCCTCACCATCTGTGAGAGAATAGAATAACAGATGTTTAGTACTCGGATCAACAGATTCGCACGACAAGAATTTCAAGAATATGAAGTTTTCCTAAAGGTTCTGCAGCCTCCCGAGGATAAATACAGACATCTCCGTACCGATCGACGAGACTCTACTAACCTACTCATGACTCGTGAGACCTATGTAACCTAGGCTCTTATACCAGCTTGTCACGACCCCAAACCGGACTCGGTCGTGATGGCGCCTCTTGTGAAACAAGGCCAGCCGACACAAACCCCCAAACCATTTAACAGTTGTAATAATATTTAATTAAGTCACTAATAAGTGATGAATCCCAAAATAGAGCGAAATAAACAAATGCGGAAACAAACACAGCCCCATATCGGGTGTCACCAGTCATGAACATCTAAAATTCGTCTAAGAGTATGAAAAGACAACATAGTCTAATACAAAATTGGAACAAGCGAAATAAAGGTAGGAAGGAGAAGCACTAGGCTGCGAACGCCAAGCAGCTACCTACTCAACTCCAAACAAGCCTGCTGGAAGCAAATCAGCCCTCCCTAGCGTGGCCCGAAACTCCTGAATCCGCACACAGGGGTGCAGGGAGTAATGTGAGTGCGACAACTCAGTAAGTAACAAAAGTAAAGGCAGCTGAGTGATAAGAAAACACGTAAATACATAGAAAAATGCTACAACGAGGCAGGGTAAAACCAGCACAAAACAGTAAAAAATCATTAAAACTTCTTAGTTCAGTTATAAACTCTTTAAAACATCTTTCAGCAGTTCAAATGAGTGAATGAAAATAGGTATAAAAGATAGAAATACAAATAAGCTCCTCGGGCAAAATACCAACAGAAACTAGCCCCTCGAGCTATCTCACAATCACTCATATCAGCCCCTCGAGCAACAACATGGAACAACATCAGCCCCTCGGGCTAGATCACATCACAAACTGGGTACCCGCTCTCACTGGGGGTGTACAGACTCCGGGAGGGGCCCCTTACGGCCCAAGCGCAATAACAAGCCATCTCGTGGCATAATCAACAGGCTCTCGGCCTCACATCAATCACAAGACACATCGTGGCATAATAAATCTGGCCCTCGACCTCTCATATATCACAATCAGTACCACATGCTGCGTCGCGCATCCCGATCCCATAGTATCCTCACAACACAGGCCCTCGGCCTTACTCAGTCAGAATCTCACAAGCCACACGGGCAACAGTAAAATATGATGCTCAGCCCAAAATATCATTTAAAATATCGAAAATGAGTAAAGATGGTTGAGTTGTGAAAAACAGTAGGATATAGCATGACTGAATACAAATACTAAGTCAAAACAGTGAGGAATAGTAGTAAAAATTCTAGCACGAGGGCCAAATATGGCATTCAGCCCCAAACATGATGATAGCAAACAATTTTCAATCAAATACACAGATAAACAGTCATGCGGGACGGACTAAGTCACAATACCCAACAGTGCACGACCCCACGCTCGTCATCTAGCGTGTACGTCACCTCAAAGTAGCACAACGATGTGAAATCGGGGGTTCCATACCCTTAGGACAACATTTACAATCATTACTTACCTCTATCCGGTCCAATCTCTAGCCCGCGATGCCTTTGCCTCTCGTCTCGGCCTCAAATCGCGTTGAATCTAACCAAAAATCAGAATCATGGCATCAAAATATGATAAGGGAACGAAGCTCGTGCGGAAAAAAAATCAATTTACGACACGAATCCCGAAATTAACCAAACCCGACCCCCGAGCCCACGTCTAGGAATCCGACAAAATTAACACCAATGGAATCCTTATCTTCCCACGAGTTCATGCATATCAAATTTACCAAAATCCAACCACAAATGACCCCTCAAATCCCAAATTCTAGGTCTCCAATTTCAAGCCCTAGTTTCTTCCATTTTACTCACAATTTTCCAATAATTTCAAGCCTAAATCAATGAAATAACACCATAGGAATGAGTTTTATGATCAAAATTCTTACCTCAACGAAGTTCCTTCTGATTCTCCCTTCAAAATCCCCTAAAAGCTCAAAAAATCGATTTGAAATGGTGAAGAAAAGGCTGAAAATCACGAAGGAGGTTTATACACTTTCTGGCCACGGGTTTTCGCACCTGCGGCCCAAATTCCGCTTCTACGCCACCGCTTCTGCGGTCAGGAGCACCGCATCTGCGGTTTTCACTTAACGCCTCAATTTCGCACTTGCATTCGAATAGCCACACCTGCGATACCGCAAATGCGCTCAAACTGCCGCTTCTGCGGTTCCAGCCCCACATGGCCACTTCCGCATTTGCGACCATCTGGGCACTTCTGCGGGCCCGCACCTGCGGGCCCCTAGCCGCAGGTGCGGTTATGACAGCAATGGGACATCTTCAGCTGCCAAAACCAAACTCAAATCCTCCGCCAACCATCCGAAATCACCCCGAGGCCCCCGGGACCTCAACCGAAAGAACAAAAAAGTCATATACCACTATTCAAACTTATTCCAATCTTCAAAACACCTCAAACAACATCGAATCAACCAAAACACATCGGATTCAAGCCTAAGGTTCCAAAAATCTTCCGGATTACGCTTTTGATCAAAAAGTCTATCAAACCACGTCCGAATGACCTGAATTTGCACACACATCCCAAATGACACAACAGACCTACTGCAACTTCTGGAATTCCATTCCGACCTCTATATCAAAATCTCACCTATCAACCGGAAAACGCCAAAAAATCATCTTCGCCAATTCAAGCCTAAAGCTACTCCTGACCTCCAAAACACATTTCAATCACACTCCTAAGTTCCAAATCATCTCCCGAAGCTATCCGAACCATCGGAATTCACATCCGAGCCCTTAGTCACATAAGTCAACCTCCGGTTGACTTTTTCCAACTTAATCTTATTCAAAAGAGACTAAGTGTCTCAAACCTTACCAAAATCATTCCGGATTCGAACCGACTAACCCGATACCACATAATACGGATAAACAAAGCATAATAAAGTAGAAATAGGAAAAACAGAGCGGTAACACATGAAACGACCGGCCGGGTCGTTACAATTATGTTCTGCACGATTTTTATATTATGTTCTGCACGATATAAAAGTTTAGTATTTTATTCACAATATAATCTACTGGTTTGAATTACAGATATTTCCAATATATTCAACTAGAAATTTCTGAGTTTTACATTTTAAATTAAGAAAAGTGCAGTATTTTATACTCCCTCCGTTCCAGTTTATGTGAACCTATTTCATTTTTGGTCCGTTCCAAAAAGAATGAACCCTTTCTAAATTTGGAAACAATTTAGCTTAAACTTACAATTCTACACTTAATGAGAAGCTTTTATAACCACACAAATACTCTGGACCCCATTTTAACTCATTTAGGACCAAAAATTCCGAAAGTCTTTATTTTTTTCTTAAACTTCGTGCCCAGTCAAACAGGTTCACATAAATTGAAACGGAGGGAGTACTAGTTTTTTATTCTATACCTTTTATTTAATAATTTTTTATAGTAGTTTGAATGAAAGATACTTCCAGTATAATACATTGGAGTTTTATGAGTTTTACATATTAATATAAAAATCTCCAGCGTATTATACTTGTGTTTTGTTCATTTTTGTAATCAATCACTGTAAAACCATTTTATGAGATATTTCCAGTATAATAAGCTGGAATTTTCTCAGCTTTAGATATTAATTTAGAAAGGTCCAGCAAATTATACTGGCGTTATGTTCTGCACGATTTTATAGTATTTTTTGTGGTTTTGAACAATGCAGTCTGAATTACAAACAAGAAGATATATAATACAATTAAGCAAAGATTAACGCATTGCAAAAATACGAAATTAACACATATTAAAGCATTAAGATCAAATAAGAAATTCGAAAAATCTAAAGAATAATTTAAAACTTACTTCGCTCAATTATTTTACTATACTTTGAATTTTCTGGTTTGAATTACAAATGAGAAGAATCGTAGAGTATCACAATTAAGTTTGTGATCGAAGAAGAAATTCAAATAAGACAAATTCAAATAATCAGAAAAATAATTGAGAGAGCTTACTTTGATTTGTAGATTGACGCCGCAAGATTGTGCTAAATAAGAATATGAGGTCAAGTCGCGTAAATTTAATAAAGAGAGTAGGGGTATTTTAGTCAACAAATTATTAGCGTTCTAATTTAGCGGCTAAATATAGTTGACCTTTGATTATGTGACTAAATTTGATTGACCCAGGCGTAAAACTGGCCATTTATAAATTTTTCGCGCTGAAATCTACTGCTGCTTAGAGTCAATCTGTACCTGGCTGCTTTGGTCAGCCCAATAGAAAGTTACAACTTTCCTCCCTTTACCTAATTAATTAATAGTGTTATCATTTGCTATTTTGTACATATATCCTTGAGACAACTAACACTATTAATAGATATTTTTTGCCACCTTAACAGTTTAGGCTGATTTTAGGTAAATCAAAATCTAATAGACAAATAGGTAACTGTGACTTCAAAGGCTAATCGTTTTTAAACAACTTTAATGTCTTTTTGCATATCTTTTAATGAGCTTTGTTTTGGTTTTAGGCGTCAATAGAACCTGGATGAGTTTAAAGGAAAATAAAATCCGAACTAAACGGAATCAACTCCTCTGAAGGTCTTCAAAAATGAACTAAATTTTTTCAAAACATATTAGGAAAACCATGTTATTTTAGAAAAACCAAACACCTTTTGAAAATATACGGATTCTTTCTCCAAAAATAACTTTCGATAAACAGACGAGGTACGCTCTTTTATTATATAATATGAATGTATCTTCTTACTTTGCAAAACATAATAGGAAGATTTTTAAATAAAACATTACTATTTCTAAAGTAACTATACTTTCTTTCTTAAAACAAGGATAAGTTTTTAAATAAGCTTTAAAACGCTTCCTCACTTTCACAGGATCCCATTTAATAATTTTAATCACTAATAAGCTAGGATATAACTAAAACCATAACTCGAATCCACTAGTTATTAGACCATTAGGACAATAATTTTCACAGAATTATGGGTACCCTAATATACCTTAAATATTAGATGGTGCCTCTTTATTTCATCAACTTCATAGTAACCACTATTTTTATTTTATTTTGACTTGTGCAAAATAGGGTGCAACAACATGGCGACTCTGATGGGGACATTCACTTTGGTTCTTACCTTTGCAGACTTAGGCTAGGCTTTAAACTCGAAGATGTTTATTCTACCTATTTTTGTGTTTAACCTGCAAATATGTGTTTACCTGCTTTATCCTATCTGCTTATATTTTACATGACTTTATAACCTGCCAGTATGTGTTTACCTGTTTCATCTTAATATTATCACTATTTCACCATGATTACTTATTACTGCTTTATACATTGCCATCACATTTTTTCTATCGAGTCTTGGCTACACACAATCATACAAAAGTCACACGAGGGTTGTCTTTTCACCTCTCCGAACCTTCTTTTCAAAACTCTCTAGTTTCAGAGAACGACTTTGTCAGGCCAACTGACATACCGTTTCACAATTATTCATTCCAACTCCAAAATTTAGGAAACATTTTACTCTTAGCAAACATAGGTCGTGTTGCATAAATCTTAGGTGGGTCAATCCTTGGAATTGATTCACGAGTAGGAAAGTTACCCCAATGTCAACGGGCTATGCACCTAACAACATGCCTTCTATGGAACAACAAATCAATCCAGATGAGACACCAAGGATTCATAGCAAAACACTCACCCAACCCTTTCTCCTCCTAGATGGAAATCAACCCCAACATCTCGAAAATTAGCATGGTCATGGGAGCACCCCAAAAGTTAAAACAGTGGTGGAGAAATATTCGACAAGAGAACGGAGACACAATCAGAACACCTCGGGGTACTAACTGCATTGATGAATGTACAAGTTGATCTGGTACTCACTAGGTTGTTGATAGAGTTCTGGGATCCAGCCAAGGCGGTTTTCAAGTTTGTCGACTGTGAGATGATGCCAACACTTGAGGAAGTTACCAGTTTTATTGAGTTACCATTTTCTGGACAAACGTCTATACTACCGGTCATCATGTTGGGCCATAGGTTTCTCTACGCACTGGGTTTGAAAAGTAACAAGAATTTGAGAAGTTTCGAGGACGGATGGATAAGCCTGGACCAGTTATTTGATAGATTTGGGCATTAGGAAAGCTACGATTGGCTCTTGAGGAATTTCAGTATGACTAGGCAACATGGGATTGCCTTCACCCCTGGCCTTTTTTTTTAGCATTGTTGGCACTTCTAGTTTTCCCACAATGGAAATGGAAGATCAACATCAACATACTACATATGGTCTTGGCTACATGCCGAGGGAATCTACGGGTCACTCTTGTTCCGATGCTATTGGTAGAGATGTTCATGGCACTGTCAGCATGTTCTAAAAGGTATGATTTTTTCAAAGGTTGTAACCTGATGTTGCAAATATGGTCTACGGAGCACTTCTTCCAAAGGGATCCGACCATTACTTTGTCGGCTAGCGACATGATCCGAAGTTACGAAGAGAGGATGCGGCATGGGCAACACCACGTGGTCAAGAAGAATAGTTGGATCTCCTGACTCACCTAACCGGAGAATTTATCAACTGGATTCTTTCTTCGCTAAGTGACAGAGAAATTGTGAGAGGTTGTTCGCAGCCAACTCTGCACCAATAAAAGGTAGCAAGAGAGGGTCGCAATAGCTTTTACCCGATTTGTGGGTCGGGATCGAATCCACAGAGAGCTAGGATTGGAGTTGGGTATCTACTTAGCTTAGGATTGCGTGTATGTTCTTAATTGATCTTCTCATAATTTTTGGGTTTTCTTTTATAAACTACTATTATAAAACTACTAATTAGAATTGAAACTAGATTACGCTAAGAGATAATTGCTAAGAGTTGTATCTAATGGAATAAGGGGCACTAGGGTAGTGACTTTCACCAAGGTGGCTAATTGACGGGTAATTGCTTCTAAAGCTTGATTGACATGATTGGGGAAATATGTATAACCGTTGCACAATTTTACCCACTCTCACACCTCTCGGTCGAAAGAGTGATTTTGCCCAATTGACTCTCTCGAGACCAAATGGGTAGGCAAATTAGCTCAAGCAACTAGGGTTCAAGTCGGGTAATTACTCTCTTGAGGTTTAACCCTTTAATTGGGACTATCAATTCTCTTGAATCCATCCCAATTCCTTGTTGGGTCAATTTTGGAGACTTAGGCTCTCTCTCTCTCAAGAAAAGCCAAGTCAACTTAGCACAAACCAGTGTTTGCAACCACCAATTCATAAATTAAACCAAAATTGACCCAAATACAAACACCCATAGTCAATCTAACCTTAAATCACAACACCCATCAATTACCCACACTAGGGTTGAGCCACAACCCTAGCTAATGGGTTTAGCTACTCATGCTTGAAGAAGAAAATAGAGAAATAGATGAAAAAGAAGACATATTAATTAAGCACTAAGGTAAAATACAAGAATTTATCATTAAAAGTAAGCTAAGATTGCCAAAAATGGCTACAGATGATGTTCTCACGAGCGCAACTGCTGAAATAAAATAACTGATACCCTAAAAATGGAAAAAAGGTTCTATTTATACTAAGCTGGAAAAACTGGAAAAAAATTCCCATGCGGGGTCAGTGCGGGCCGCACAAAATGGACTGCGGCCGCACTAGGCTCTTGGACTTCAAATCCTGGCTCTCTAAACTTGGGCTCCGCAGACCGCGCAGAATGGACCGCGGCCGCGGAGGCAGCTAGCGCGGTCCGCACAATCATGACCGCGGACCGCATGGCTTTGAACCTTGGCAATTTCAACTCTCTAAAGTTCTCTACCGCGGACCGCACATAATGGCAGTGCGGCCGCAGAGCCTTCACCGCGGACCGCACAATGTGTACTGTGGCGCGTTGCTTGAAGCTTGGTTTTGCTTCTCTCTGAATCTCCCAAGTGCGGACCGTACAAAGTGTAGTGCGTCCGCACTAGGTTTGTTTGTCCTGAGTTTGCCTTGTTTTTGGTACTTGTGCAGATTTCACTCCTTTTGAGCCGATCTTTGACACTTCGTCACTTTGTCGATCAAACCTGCAATAAAGCACAAACTATGAGCCTTTTGGGACTATTTGTAGTAATTTATAATCAAAGCGTAAGCAAGAAGGAGCATAAAACACGTCAAAATCCCTAGTTATGAACTCCCCCAAACTTAAGCTTTTGCTTGTCCTCAAGCAAACAAAATAAGAACCATCCCATAAGGTAAAATCCAAGAATTTCCAGCTATCCTAAAGTAACCTCAACAAGCATCAATTGGGACTAACAATTGCCCTCAATACGAATGCATCATTAACAACATTTAACCTTTGAAAAACCATGGATCAAGATGTGACACAAGAGCATCAAGAGTTGAGCTCAATACATCAAAGAACTCTTTCAATTACTTTGGTCATTGTGGAACCCAAACTCACACATACTCAACTCTCCCTAAGCAAACCTCACCTTTTTAGATATTGACACACAACTCGAGTTAATGGGAATTCACTCATCTCTCTCAAGAAAGGTCACAAGTCCGGGTCTAGGTACCATATGCTTGCCCTTATGTAAGTATCCACTAATGTGAGCTTCATTCAACTCAAGATCATACAGGGCTTTTGTGGAGTCATTGTGAAGGCTTTTGGTTCAGGTAGGAAATGTTTTTGTGTCTAAGTGGGTTTCCATATTGCCCGTAGAGCAGCTGTCTGTTTGATTCATTTGGCACAATTCACTTGACTCTTTGAGTCATTTCACCTCTTTCCAAGGGGTTAGAGAGACTCATTGTCACTCTTTCTTATGCATTTCAATTCTTTTCTCCTTTTTTAACTTTCCACACCTTTCTTTCTTTTACTTTTCTTTAATCCCTTTTTATTCTTTCTCACATTGAGCATTCTTTTTGTCTTTTTTTCTTTTCTCTTTCATTGCCTTTCCTTTTCTTCATTTTTGTGCCTTATACCACTTTGTTGTCATCCTCGTCTCTCCCCCCAAACTTATACTTTTGCCATGTGCTCAAGGAAAGATCGGGTGCCAAGAGAGGGTATCTTTTCGAACGGGTATAGGCTTGTAACATGGTTCTTGAAAGAAAAAGGTCTAAGGCTCAAAAGGCTTAACTAGGGATCATATCATTTGTAGGCTATGGAATTTGTTCAACTATCATTTGGATCAAGGAGAGCCTATAATCACTTCTCAAGTCAAAATTCACGTAGGATTTCGCCTCAACAAACATTCAGGGCAAGTTCTAGACCAATGGCTCGGGACTTGGACTCGCAATTCAATTTCTCACCACACAAGCTATGGGATTGCTAAAGACATTGAGTCGGGGGCCCACAACAACCTTAGATACGATTTGAGCACACAATGGTCCCGAAAAACCACTTGATGATTATCGGCCAACGCAAGAGTCTCAAGGCCACAACTTTCACCATCCTAAACATTAATTTTGTCTTTGACCATGGGATCAAACGCAAATGTGCTAGGCCCAAGTGAAGCTTTGCTTGAGTTACCCTTAACTATAAACTACCAAAAACAAAAACAAAAACGGAGTCAAACCCTTAAGAAGGTTGTCACGCCATCTATCATTGGGAAGAGCCACCCGATTCACACAAAACTCCACCTTTGGAAAAAACCGTGGCATTAAGAAAACCAAAGGCTTATTAAAACGTCCCAAACAAAACAAAAGGCTACGAGCCTATATAAGAAGCTAAAAGCAAATTTTTTTTGCGAAAATAGAAAATAAAATGAATATGTACAATAGGGGAGTGAATATACAACGGGGGATGAATATATACAATGATGTAACTTTATATACAGACCAAAGGAAATATAAAAAGTACGACAAAAGTAACTAAATGTAAGATTATATACATACCAAATGAAAAATCAAGAAAGCATAAAATAGTATCAATATTTACAGTCATCCAAAAATGAAGGGCGCACCCCCTCGAATAAAAGCTGGCATTGTCCCCAATGCCAACTAGTCTAAATAAGCACCAAAAAGAGAGAAAAAGGATATAGATGACTCCCTAAGCCATGTCCATCTGCATAGGAGCATGTGTGGTCCTTGGGTCCTCGGTATGCTCGGGAACCTCAGACTGGTTCCCGGTATCTTGCTGCTCAGCTGCTAGGACCTGGGACTGGACCTGTACTGGCTCTGGCTCTGGTACATCCGGTGGCTGACTGGAGGAAGCCTCCGGTGGGTCCGCCAACTGGATGATGGCATCATATGCTCTAGGGATAGTCCTCCTCCTCTTCGGAGGCCTCTGTGTCTGCTCCGGATCTGTGGCTGCTACTGGAACTGCTGTTGGAGCGGGGTCCTCAAACAATAAGTCTAAAGGCAGCTGGTCTGCCTTCAGTCTATCCACATCCGCCCTTAGCTCCTTCACGGACTCCCTGGAGGCCCGTGTCTTGCGCAGCTTCTTGTGCTCCTTGGCAAGCTCCTTTAGAGCCTTGCCATGTGAATCCACAGCCTTTGCCAAATCAGCCTGGGTACTGAGAATCTTCTCCTAGTTTTCTAGTATCTTCTTTAATGCATCCTCAATTGACTGTAGGACCTGTACTGGCTGAGGAACTGACTGAGCTGCAATGGTGGAGGTCAAGGTAGACAAATTGGATGAAGCAGTATACATCCAGTTGTTCAGGCTTTGAAGCGTCTAGCTCAGCCGGTGGGCAGTGATAGGATGGGCTCGGGAAGATGGAATCTCTGGGCCAGCTGAGGTAGAAGGACCTGGAGGAATGTCAGCTGAAGTGGAAGGTCCTGGAGGCATAGCTGCAGTAGTGGAGGCAGGCTCGGAGGGGGCCTCTACCACAACTGGCTCTTCAGACTGACCAGTTGGGGCAGAAGCAGGTGCCTTGTAGTTCTTGTCCTTGGGGTTGTCTGGCCCCTTCAAACTATACCATGAAAATGGAACTACTGGTTTGGCCTTGACATCATAGGACTTCTTTTCCACCTCCAAGTCCCGGAAATACATAGAGAGGGTGTTGGGGTAAGGGTAGTTCCGGTCGTGCTCTGTACCCACTAAGGAGATAATGCGGGTCATCACATTCCCCACATTGATGGGGTATCCTGCCATGTTGGAAGCAACCAATACAGCCCGGTGGAGAGGAATGGTCTGGTCATGGGTAGTAGGGTCCAACCGACTGCAAACAAAAGTCAACCAACCCCTAGCCTCAAAGTTTAGGGCCCTCCTAAGTATTTTTACCCCCGCAGCCAACCACTCAGGAACGGTACTTGGGATTGCCAGGTACTGAGCTAACCATGGACGGACCCCCTCGCCCATCTCCAACTTTGCCAGATATAGAGTCTCGTCCTCGACATTGAACCCCAAATAATCATTCAGAGACTGCCCGTCGAACAACACCTTTTTGTCTCGGACCTTGGTCACTTTGGAACCCTTGACGATATGGGCCACATTACAATAAAATTCCTTGACCATATGTTCATTTGCATCTATACATGTCTCCATAAATATTTCCCAGCCCACTCTAGTCCTAAACTGCCTCTGCACGTCACGGTTGTGGGGTAATAAGTCTTTGTCAATGAAACTTCGCTCCGGTATCAACTTTCTCACCGTCCACCACTCCTTAAACTTGTGGTACGCTATCTCACTCACAAATCTATCTTCCCACACAGCGGGCTTCCTAGTTCGGGCAATGCCGCCCACCTGAGGCTCACCACCCTCCGGTACTTCCTCATCTCCCTCATTATCTCCGCCTGCACTCTCCCCAGATAATGAAGTTGTGGGGAGGTGGAGTCATCCCCACTACCGGCTGCTGAGCCCTTAGACGACTCAGAAATAATATTGACTGGCCTTCGGATAGTGGGTGATGGTGGAGGAGTGTCATCAGTCAATCTGAAACTCGTGGCGATATGAGTTGGGACTGAGTCGGAAGAGATATACCTTGACGGCTGATACTCACTCCCCGAGGAATGGGAAGCCGCTCTATCTGTAGCTTTTATCAGCTTCCTGGTTTGTTTTATGTTTTCCCGAGCTTAGGGAGTGAGTTTGACTATTCTCTTTCCTTTGCCCCCTCGGGAGGAATCACCTCTCCCAGGTTGTTTTGATATTTTGCCTCCTCGTTGTTTAACCATTGTCTGCAGGCACAAACATCTAACTTTGTTAGTATCAGCAGAGACAGTGAGACAGATGTGTATAATGAATTGCAGAACAGAAGCAGAAAACTGCAGACACAGTTGCAGGAACAGGCCAGTACGGACCGCACAAATTGGTAGTGCGGCCGCACTGAGGGCACCGCGGACCGCACAGAAATGGCCGCGATTCGCACAGGTCTAAGGTCCCTAAAACAACTCTCTGAATCTCACCACCGCGGCCCGCACAAAATAGTACCTCGGCCGCGGTGGGCCAGTGCGGACCGCACAAAATGTAGTGCGGCCGCACTGGGCTTAAGGTCAACCTCCAGAAAATCATCACCGCGGACCGCACAAAAACGACCGCGGTCCGCGGAGGGTGCCCAGGTATGGCACTAAGTTAGGGTTCTTGGGTTTTTCATTTAAGCTCAAATTTTTACCTAATTAGGGTCCCTACTCAATTACCCAGTCCATTATACTCAACAAGTCCACAAAAATTGCCATTTAAACTAACCTAATCTAACAATTAGAAAATATGGGAAGAGGAAGAACTACAAGTTAAGAAATATACAACTAAAATGAACTTAAATTGAGTGAAATGTTACCAGATAATGAGATGAAGTGCAACAAATCAATGTCAAGCAAGAGTTACGGTGAAAATGGTCAAGATGAACAGTAAAAAGGAGCTCTGAGAGTTTAGGGTTCGAAAAGGGTAAAAGGAGACCCTTGAGGTCTATTTATAGAGAAACCCGTGGGACCCATTCTTACCTACCAACGCGGCCGCACAAAATAGACCGCGGTCCGCGCTGGGTTTGTTTAGAAGAAGTTTGAGAAGGCAACTTCTGCGGTCCGCACAAAACCGACCGCGGCCGCAGAGGTCCACCGCGGTCCGCACAAAATGTAATGCGGTCGCGGTGGCAAACTTCAGAGAGTCCTCACATTGGCTCACACCAGTGCGGACCGCACAAAGTGTAGTGCGGCCGCACTGGAAACTTCAGAGACTGAACAATTTTGCCATTATGCCCTGCACTGCATCAACTCAATCCCTGCAACATCTCACAACCAGTTAGCCCAAAAATCAATCCTATACTACCAAGAAAATCAAAGAAAACAAAAAGAAAAACACATGGGTTGCCTCCCAAGAAGCGCCTGATTTAACGTCGCGGCACGACGCGGGTTACCATCACATCATTTGAAATGAACAACAGCCACCACATGGCTATCATCAACCTTCCCAAGATAATGCTTGACACGGTGCCCATTCACTCTAAAGATTTCAGCACTTTTTTTCTTCAAATCTAGAGCACCAAACGGGGTCACACATACAACTTCAAATGGTCCACTCCACTTTGATTTCAGCTTTCCCGGAAACAACCTTAGACGAGAATTGAACAAGAGGACCAAATCACCAACTTTGAACTCCTTTCCACGAGCATATTTGTCATGAAGGTACTTCATCTTGTCCTTATACAAGGACGAACTAGAGTATGCATGGAACCGAAATTCATCAAGTTCATTGAGTTGTTCAACACGAAGATTGGCCGCAACATCCCACTCAAGATTAAGCTTCCTCAAGGCCCACATGGCCTTATGCTCCAACTCCACTGGTAGATGACATGCTTTCCCAAACACCAACCGGTACGGTGACATACCAATTGGGGTCTTGTAAGCGGTCCGGTAAGCCCATAGAGCATCATCTAACTTTTTAGACCAATCGGTCCTATTGGCATTGACGGTCTTGGACAAAATACTCTTGATCTCCCTGTTAGACACTTCAACCTGGCCACTTGCTTGAGGATGATAAGGTGTAGAGACTTTGTGGTTGACACCATACTTGGATAGCAAGGTATCAAAAGCTCTATTACAAAAATGCGATCCTCCATCACTAATGATTGCCCGGGGTGTACCAAACCTTGTGAAAATGCTTTTCTTTAGAAATGACACCACACTCCTAGCTTCATTGTTAGGCAAGGCCACGGCCTCAACCCATTTTGACACATAATCAACCGCTACAAGAATGTAAGTGTTCCCACACGAGCTAACAAAAGGGCCCATAAAATCGATACCCATACATCGAAGATATCAACTTCCAGAATTGTGTTCGGAGGCATCTCATCTTTCTTGGAAATCCCGCCTGCTCGTTGACATTGATCACATCTTTTCACTAGATCACTTGCATCTTTGAACAAGGTTGGCCAATAGAAACCACAACTCAAAACTTTCGAAGCCGTTCTCACCCCTCCATGATGGCCACCATAGGTGGATGAATGACAAGCCTCCAAAATACTCAATTGCTCTCCCTCCGGGACACACCTTCGAATCACACCATCCGTGCAAATCTTAAACAAGTATGGCTCATCCCAATAGAAGTCCAGACTATCCCGTTTGAGCTTCTTCCTTTGGTTAGAAGAGAGCTCACACGGGATGATGCCAGTCACAATGAAATTAGCAATATCCGCAAACCATGGCATATCACACATTGACACAAAAAGTAGTTGCTCATCGGTGAATACATCATTGATCTCCAAGCCATCACACGGCCTTCCTTCCTCCTCCAAGCGGGACAAATGATCCGCAACTTGGTTTTCACTACCTTTTCGGTCCACTATTTCCAATTCAAACTCTTGAATAAGTAACACCCATCGCATCAACCTTGCCTTGGAATCTTTCTTGGTCATCAAATACATAAGGGCGACATGGTTGGGGTGCACTATGACTTTGGCCCCCATAAGATATGGCCGAAATTTTTCCATGGCGAACACAATAGCCAACAATTCCTTCTCTGTCACCGTGTAGTTCCGTTGAGCTTCATTCATAGTCTTGCTTGCATAGTACACGGGATGAAATATTTTGTTCACTCTTTGACCCAAAACTGCCCCAACCGCAACATCACTCGCGTCGCACATGAGCTCGAAAGGCAAGCTCCAATTGGGTGCGGTAATGATCAGGGTAGTTGTCAACTTATGCTTTAGAAGTTCAAAGGCCTCCATACATTTCTCATCAAACACAAACTTAGCATCTTTCTCTAGCAACTTGCAAAGGGGATTCACAACCTTCGAAAAATCCTTGATAAATCGCCGGTAGAACCCCGCATGCCCAAGGAAACTTCTCACCCCTTTGACAGAAGTGGGGGGAGGAAGCCTTGAAATCACCTCAATCTTGGCTTTATCTACTTTAATCCCATGCTTAGAAATTTTGTGACCCAACACTATGCCCTCTTCAACCATGAAGTGGCATTTTTCCCAATTAAGAACGAGATTTGTGTCTTCACATCGGGCTAAGACTCTATCCAAATTTCCCAAACACTCTTCAAATGAATCACCAACCACACTAAAATCATCCATAAAGACCTCCAAAATGTCTTCCACCATGTCGGTGAAAATAGCCATCATGCATCGTTGGAAGGTCGCCGGAGCATTGCACAACCCGAACGGCATCCGGGAAAAAGCAACTGTACCATATGGGCAGGTGAATGTGGTCTTCTCTTGGTCCTCCGGAGCAATTAAGATTTGATTATAACCCAAATATCCATCCAAAAAGCAATAAAAAGCTCTCCCCGCAAGGCGATCAAGCATTTGGTCAAGGAATGGCAAAGGGAAATGATCCTTGCGGGTCACCTTATTCAGCTTCCGGTAGTCCATGCAAACTCTCCACCCGGTAATGGTCCGAGTGGGAATAAGTTCATTGTTGTCATTTGTCACCACAGTCATCCCACCTTTCTTCGGCACACATTGCACCGGAGAAGTCCATGAGCTATCGGAGATTGGATACACCACACCTGCATCTAGCCACTTGATCACTTCCTTCTTCACAACTTCTTGCATTGCTTCATTGAGCCTCCTTTGATGTTCCAAGGAGGGCCTTGCATCATCCTCCAAAATAATCTTGTGCATGCAAAATGCGGGGCTTATTCCCCGAATATCCGCCAGAGTCCATCCAATTGCCCTTTTTCGCCTTTGAAGCACCGCCAATGTGGCATCTACCTGCATGTTAGTAAGACAAGAGGAAAGAATAACTGGTAAAGTTGAATTAGAGCCCAAGAATTCATACCTAAGGTGTGGAGGAAGTGGCTTCAACTCCAACACCGGTGGCTCCTCAATTGATGGTTTGGTTGGTGGAGTTTTCCGATTTTCAAGATCCAAAGACAATTTTCTTAGCTCATAGGAATAAGAGCCCATTCCATGTAAGGAATTGACACACTCCACTCTGCTTGCATCGTCATTGACATCAAGATTTAAGAGCACGGCCTCAAGGGGATCCTCTACGTTAATCATGGCACTTGTGTCATCCACTATCACAGCTGTGACAATGTCCACAAATGAGCACACCTCGGTGCTATTGGGTTGCTTCATGGATTTGCAAACATGGAAGATGACCTTCTCATCACCCACTCGGAAAGTTAGTTCACCCGCTTCAACATCAACCAATGCCTTCCCCGTTGCAAGGAAAGGTATCCCTAGAATAATTGGGACCTCATAGTCCACCTCACAATCCAAAATCACAAAGTCTGCCGGTAGGATAAATTTGTCCACCCGGACAAGCACATCATCAACTATACCCAAAGGACGCTTCATTGATCTATTTGCCATCTGTAGTCTCATGGAAGTTGGCCTTGGGGGCCCAATACCTAGAGTCTTGAAAACTGAGAAGGGCATTAAATTGATGCTTGCCCCAAGATCACATAAAGCTTTGGCAAAGTCTGCACTACCAATAGTGCAGGGGATAGTGAAAGCACCAGGATCCTCTAATTTCGGGGCCATTGAATGTACTATGGCACTAAATTGGTGGGTCATCTTGATAGTTTCACAGTCCATTGATATTTTCTTTGTAACCAAATCTTTCATGAATTTAGCATAACCAGGCATTTTCTCCAAAGCCTCCGCCAAAGGTACGTTGATGGATAAGCTCTTTATCATGTCAATGAACTTTTTAAATTGGTTGTCACTTTTCTGCTTGGCTAGCCTTTGAGGATAGGGGGAGGTGGTCTAGGCAAAGGTGCCTTGGCTTTTGGCACCACCGGCTCCGGCATGTCAATTATGTGCTCCCTGACGGGTTCACGACCTCTTGAGTTTCCACCTCGGCCTTATCAATGTCAATCCTCATATCATTGTTCACCTCATTCTCAACCACATCTTCAACTACCAAAGGAACATCATTTTCTTGCAACTCAACATCATCATCCACAACTTGCTTATCTTTCGAGGCATGCATATCATCGCCTCTCCCACTTCGTGTTGTAACCGCCATCACATGATTGTTCCCACCCTTAGGGTTCACTACCGTATCACTTGGTAGAGCACCCTTTGGGCGAGTATTCAACGATTGAGAGATTTGGCCTAGTTGCACCTCCAAATTCCGAATAGAGGTATTGTGGGAAGCCAATTGAGCATCGGAATCTTGGTTCTTCTTCATCATTTGTTCGAACATCATTTCTATTCTTCCCATATCATTACCCGAAGAACTAGATCCTTGAGAAGGGAACGGGGGTGGATTGTTCGGTTGTTGGTACATTGGGGGCCTTTGAAAGCCTTGCCCCCGATTGCCTTGGTTTCCATTGTTGTTCCAATTGCCTTGACCATTGTTGTTCCAATTGTTGTTATTACCATTCCAATGCCCTTGGTTGCCTTGATTGTTGTTCCCCCAATTACCGCCTTGGTTGTTGTTGTTCCAATTACCACCACCTTGTTGTTGATTGCCCCAATTTCCTTGGGGTCGCCATTGTTGGTTTGAAGAGTTGCCTCTATTGCCTTGATAGTTGTTAACATATTGTACCTCTTCATTTTGCTCATCATAGCCATCATTTTTAAACCCATCACACTCATCATCAAATTGCTCAGAATTCCCTTGATTTTGTTGCCTTCTTTGCCGTCTCTTGTTGGTAAGCATACTAACACCTTCCATAGCATTCACTTGGCGAAGGTTTTGGACTTGTTGCAACTGTGCCTTAGCCAATTGGTTCATAGTAGTTGTCAACTCCGTTATAGCCTGTCCATGGTCATGTAGCTCCTTATGCAAATGAATAACTGCAGGGTCGCCTTGAGGAACATTGGCCCTACTTTGCCATGCGGAGGATGTATCCTCCATCTCATTAAGAATCTCACAAGCTTGGTCATAAGACAACTTCATGAAATTACCCCCGGCCAATTGATTGACTATGCATTGATTTGTTGTATTGATGCCCCGATAGAAGGTTTGTTGGATCATCGCCTCGGTCATATCGTTGTTTGGGCATTCTTTCACCATTGTTCTAAACCGCTCCCAAATCTCATGCAAAGATTCCGTGGGTTCTTGCTTGAAATCTAATATCTCATCTCGAAGTGCCACCATATGCCCGGGTGAGAAAAATTTAGCAATAAACTCATCCGCCAACTCATCCCAAGTTGTGATGGAATGGTTGGGGAGTGTCTCTAGCCAATCCAATGCCTTTCCCGAAGTGAGACGGAAAAGTCTCAACCTAAGAGCATCTTCAGACACATTCGTCTGCTTACTACCCCAACATGTATCCACGAACCCCTTTTTAGATGTTTGTACGGNTAGGCATTCCCGGGTTCCGTGGTTCTAGCACGGTCGCTCAATTGTTGTATTTGATTTTATCTGATTTCAAAACATGTCCAAACTCATGTGCTTTTATTAGTAAACCGCTTTTATTATTTTATTTTTTTATAAGAATTGCAACGTCGTGAAAATGCATCTCGAACCACGTCGCACCAGTGCACCCGTGATTGTTAACACATTTCGACTTTGTTGAGATTTGGATTTGGGTCACATAAATGTGCACCCGCATTTAGGAAGGTAATATTATTAAAATATGCGCCTAAGCAACTACGCGTTTATTATCTTTGGGGAAAACCGTGAAATTCGCTAAACGGTTCACCCGAATTCTAAGTATTTTTATAGCATTCATTGAGGGCCCCGCAATTTGTTTGTTTTGTTTAGCGAGGATCGTCTCGTTTATTATTTAAAAGACAAACCTAATGCAATTATGATTTTCTATATCTATTTCGTCTCTAAAAATGAAGGGAAAAATCCTAATTAGTTAAGGCTATGAATTTCAAACCCGAATTCAAACAACCAGAACTAGGTGAAGAGAAAATTGGCCTTGAGCCTAGATTGCAAAACAGGCACGTTGTGAACTAAAGTTTTCGCGGCCACAGTCATCGGGCCTAAGATTGGTCATCATTTTGTCAAAACAGACCTGGGCTCTATTAATACACCCAGGCCCAAATGCAAACAGGCGGCCCAATGGAAGTAGAGGGCGATTCAGGTGGCTATGATGCCAAAGTCTGGGATCGAATCCCAGCAGGAACAACTACAAATCAATTGGCTATGAAGCCAATGTCGAACCCAAACCACACTGTCATGAACTACTAGTCTAGATGAATCAATTCAATTCAGGTGAAATTTAACACTAATTTGCCGATACCAATTCAAATGCCCATATCAGTGATATTTAAGACTTCTATTCAAATGCAGACAACCAATTATACCCTAGCAAGATCAAAATTGCTACCAGTAATATGAATACTACCAAACCAGTTCACAGGTTGAACTTTTGACTAACATCTCAACCAAATCAGATTCTGAGTTCGTATGTTGTAATAAAAACTTCACTCTGATTCAACAGTCACATAAACTACACGAATTAACCAAGTCTACTGAATTATACATAACTACTGAATTATACATAACTACCAGACACAAGTACTAAACCCCATGTACTATCAGCAAACACAAGTAGCCTTCAATCAAACAAACAGATCCTTGAACACTCCATTCCAAACTTCAATGTATACATCAGGGTAGTTCAAAGTAGTGTACCTGGATTCAAATGAAAATTGGCAGAGCAGAGAGTCAGCAGCAATTAGCAACAACTAAAGTCCAACAGTCCCAGACAGCGACAATAAGAGCAGTTTTGAGCCAAAATCATTTCACAAAAAGAGGGATTACTTCACAGAAACACAGCACCCAACTGATGGCCCAAATTGACTCGATTAGACCCAAAATCCACCCACAGTGGAACTAGTGTATTGCAGAAAAAGCCCCAGCAATTAGAATAGATGAAGATCAATGCCTATAACTCACAATTACTTTATAAAAATGCAATGTAATCGTATTTTTGGATTTTTCCCTTTTTCTGTTTGTTTTCTTTTTATTTTTTGGAGTTTTGAAGTTTGGATTTCAAATTTTCAGATTTGTTTGAGATTTGCTAGAG
>NC_031994.1:66728692-66755273 GCF_001879085.1 Nicotiana attenuata
GGGGGGGGGGGGGGGGGGATTTTAGGTATTTCCAAACTTATTTTACAAGGCAAATGAATGCCTATTTATAGGCAAACTTAGGGTCCAATTTCAGATTTTCACTTTACCCATTAGTCCCTATCTTAATTCTATTTTCTACCCCTTGTTTCTTGACTTGTTACACAAGTAACTACCCTAAGTTTACTGAAATCTGCACTACGTTTGAGATGGAAGTTGTATGTTGTTCAACTGAGAAGATCTTTAGAATTTATAGCATCTTTGTGGCTAGACGTTATTGTAATATGATGCATTGATATTGTTCGACTCATTTTCATAAATGAGGGAATTGACTTAATGCAGTCCCAAGAGGATGTTGGAACTAATTTTACGAGTGGCACAAGACAATTTTAACTTCAGTTAGCCTTGAAGAACGTTGATTTCATTTATTCCATTAACTAACTTGTCTTTTACTAATGAATCACATTAGTTTTGCTTGACTTGAAGTCTTGCATCAGCTTTAGATCCCAATTCTTATTGGGCTTAACTTGTTTGGACTCATCAACTTCATTTAGCTGGGCTTGATCTTCATGACTTCATTTTGCGTTAGCTGATTGCATGACTCTTTAACTCAGTATTATGTGATTTTTCAATATTAAAATAAATATAATTCTAACAATCTTTTCCTTTTTGGTGATGATAATTTATTCATGCTAATTAAAACGTACATGAACTTCCCTTTTTATTATTTGTTGCTTCTCTTGATAATCTGCTATCTTCTGAGTTGCTCACCCTGATATAATAATCTATTGCTCTCCGTGAGTTTAATTCCTTACTTATTCTATCTGATGCTCCCCCTGAGTTTCATCCTTCTATTTTTTTCTCTTCCTTTGGCATTATCAAAACTAATATACAAAAAAACAAGATTTGTAAAATAACATAAATCACATAATTATAATCAAATCCCTCTTTGCAAGAAGGATCAAAATAAAAGGTTAACAAGTTTGTGGGTCATCTGCAAACCTGAAGAAATTTTTTTTTAAATACATCACCATATGGATATTAGTACTTAAAATAGAACTGAAAAGTGTGAATGAAGCCAATTCAAGAGAGTTGAGCCTTTTTAGAATTTCATCATAAGCAGTCATTGCCTTCTTCCCGTCCCTGTCCCCCTGAATCATCACTTTACCAACACCCACTTCTGCTTCTTTGGAGTCGTTCTAAATCTTTGCCAACGTTGTTTGATTTTCCAGAATCAGTGCCTTGATCTGTGCTACCTCTTTGACATGATCCAATTCCCACCATAGACTGTGATAGCGGCCAACATTGCCGTTAGGAAAGTCAGCAATAATTCATTACCACATTCAACTGCTCACAACATTTTTAAGGTCAAGAAATAAAATAATAAAGAGTGAGTAGATTGAGGAATCATATTAAAATACTATCATCCTTACCAAGTTGGAAAATATGCACATAACATAAGGCATAATGATATAATAGCAAATAAAACCATGGACATCTGCAAAAAATCCCCAAAATCGTAACACAAGTGCACGAGCATCTAATAGAGTATACAAAACCACTACAACTACTGTCTGGAATAAAAGTATACATAATACAAATAAAAATAGGGGAAGGAGACTCTGGGTGCTACGAGTCGAAGCATGAAAAGTAGCTCGCCACTAAGTCTCCAACTAATGCAACTACGCGCTTGAGTGACCACCCGATATACCTATCTTAGTAACTGCACATTAGTGCGAAAGTGTAGTATGAGTAGGTAAATTAACGCATACCATTAAGTATCTAGTCTAACCTCAAAGAAGTAGTGGCAAGGGGTTTACATCGGTACTTACTAATGGTCGAATAAACAATGTACATAAAAGTACATGAAGCATAACAAGTAGCAACAAATCAAATAAATACGAATAACATGATTCTCAACTGAAGAATAATTACGAAATCATCAGATACCATACACTGCCTGGAATGAAATAAAGATAACCAATATCAGGTAAAATATCAAATCTCAAGTCAGAAAAACTCATATGTGCTCTGACTCTCTATCCAATATTACGCACGATTCTGTCAAGGAGAACGACTCGATCCCACTAGAATAGTATTACATGATACTGTCGAGGTCGTATGGCCCGATCCATAGATGCATTTCATAATACTTCCGAGGCAAATGGAGCGCTCCCATAAGTATATTTCATAATACTGCCGAGACAAACAACTCGATCCCATAAGAAAAGAAAAACTTTCACGGGCGCTAGTCCCACTCGCGAAGATACATGCGAGCCAAGAAATCATGAAACTGCAACTCACATAAGCACAACACGAGGATATGAATGCAAGAGAATGCATAATTCTACCAATAATCAAGTATCCCACAAATATTTAAAGTAACAAGGCTCGGTCAACCACATAAATTCTAGTCTCAAGCTTAGTTATGAATTCAAGTAATCAAACATACAAGATTAATTCAAGTAGTATAGTTAAAGCATGATGTAAATCTAAGTCTATCCAGACATAACCAAGAATCTAGCTTATGCACGGACGCTCGTCACCTCGTATATACATAGAACCCACAACACATCGCACACACACACAAAAAAAAAAACTATGAGGATAACTTCCCTCTTATAAGATTAGGCAAGAGACTTACCTTGATTTCAAATCCAATTCTCGGGTCCAACACTTCGCTAACACCTCAAGTTGACGCCGAGCCACTCAAAACTAGCCAAAGGAATGTACAAACTAATCAAAATGTACTCAAGAACTCATACTTTAGCGATTAGAATCAATTTCCAATCCCACTCGGAAAATCAACAAAAGTCAACCCTGGGCCCACACACCCGGATTCTGGAAATTGCCGAAGATAAATGTTACCCATAGCATCAAGAACTCAAAAATATAATTTATTTCCAATTTCATGCCCAAATTCATGGTCAAATCCTTTTTAAAAAAAATACAAATTCTAGGTTTTCTAACGAAAACCCCACAATTCTACAAATTTCCATGTTAAAATTCACAGATAATCCATTTATTTTGTGCACATTAAGTAAAAATCACTTACATAGTGATGCTTGATGAAAATGGATCTTCAAGAAGCCCCAAATCCCTAAGCCAAGAGAGAATGTGATAAAATGAGCCTAAGTCCTGAACTGAAATCTTATATTCTGCCCACGCCCTCTTCATCGCGATCGTGGAAGTACCTTTGCAATTGCGAATGCCACACTGCCCCCTATCCAGACCTTCTTTTTCACGTTCGTGATCTCTCAGTCACTTCGCAAAGGCCACTGCCCCCGATCCTTCGCATTCATGGTCTGCCATGCTGTGTTCGCGAAGCCCAAAGACTGCCGGCCCTTTCCCTTCGTCTTCCTTTTTTGCATTCGTGTAGGTACCTTTGCGTTCGTGAAGATGAGATAGGTTCCCCTCCGAAATTCCTCCTTCGTAATCGCGAAGCACTTCAACACCAACAAAAATCTGCCAACTTTGAACATGCTCCGGGTGGTCTGAAACTCACCCGAGCCACCCATGACCCCATCCAATCATACCAACAAGTCTAAAAAGGTAACCCGTGCCTACTTGAGGCCTCGAAACCCATAAAATAATATCACAATCAAGAATCGTACCCCAAACCAAATTAATCAATCTTCCAAACTTCTATCTTCTTTCAATTAACTCCGAACGCAACGAATCATACCTAGCCAAGCTCAGAATACTAAACAGGCCCCGATATCACCAACGTCCACTCCAAGTCGAACTTAACGAATTATAAAACCTTCAAAATGCCAATTTCCAACAATAAGCGCTGAAATACTCCCGGATCACAAAATACTCAATCCGAACATATGCCTAAATCCAAACACCATACAAACATATTAAAACCTTTAAATCCCGATTCCAATGTCGTTTACTCAAGGTTGACTTAAGTCAAACTTGGCCATCTTAGACCACTACTATGGAACTAAGTGTTCCGAATCCATCCCAAACATTTCCTAAATTAAACCAATCACTCCCGCAAGTCATAAAATAGAAAAATACATACGAAGAGTCTTAAATATGGGAACGGAGTTCTAGAAAGCAAAATGACCAATCGGGTCATATATTCTCCATCTCTTAAACAAACGTTCATCCTCGAACGAGTTTAGAGTCATACCTGAAGTGCCAAATAAGTGTGTATATCTGCTTCGCATGTCGTCCTCTGTCTCCCAAGTCAACTCCTCGGCTGGCTGACCTCTCTAGTGAACCTTCACAGCTGAAACCTCTTTAATCCTTAACTTGCGAACCTGCTTATCAACAATGGCAACTGGTTGCTCCTCGTAGCTCAACCTCTCATCCATCTGAACTATGCTATAATCCAACACATGGGACCTATCAGCATGGTACCAATAGAGCATAGACACCTGAAATAATAGAAATTGGCACGCCTTGCAACCGAACGATCTCCTGGATATAAATCTAGGCTAACCTCTCCGAAATATAAGTAGTCATCACCGAAATAAAGTGTGCAGACTTGGTCAATCTATCAACAATGACCCAAACAACATCAAATTTCCTCAATATCTGCGACAAACTAACCACGAAATCCATAGTGATGCGCTCCCATTTCTACTCTGGTATAACCATCTGCTGAAGTAAATCACATGGCCTCTGGTGCTCATACTTAACCTGCTGCAATTTAGATATCTTGACACATACTCAACTATGTCCTTCTTCATCCGCTGCCACTAGTAATTCTTAGTAATGCTGCCTCAGGTCATAATACATCTTCGTGGCACCTAGATGAATGGAATAACGCGAAGCGTGCGCCTTTTCCTGACCGCTCCCTTAGGCCATCAACATTAGGATCACATAAAGCCCTGGAGTCACAGAACACCATCATCGCCAATAGTCACCTCCTTGGCATCACCTCATAGTACTGCCTATCTAAGAGCCAACAAGTGCGGATCATCATATTGACGAGCCTTAGTCTGCTTGAATAAGGAAGTCTGAGCCATAACACATGCAAGAACTTGACGAAGCTCTAAAATATCCAATCTCACAAGTCGGTTAGCTAAGGACTGAAGTCCAAAGCCAATGGCCTCTCCTCTCTTGGAATGAATGCCAAACTACTCATACTCTCGAACTTTTTGCTTAAGGCATCCGTGACCATATTCGCCTTTCCTGGATGATAAAGAATTGTGATATCATAGTTCTTCAGTAACTCGCCCCTCATGCATCAATCTATAACCCAACCTAACGCGCGAAGCATCGCAATACACAATGTACATCCCCGAATCGGAAGGCAAAACCAACAGCGGCGTTGTAGTCAATGTGGTCTTGAGCTCCTGAAAGCTCGCCTCGCAATCATCAGACCACCTGAACTGAATACCCTTCTAAGTCAATCTAGTCAAAGGAGTCGCAATAGACGAGAAGCCCTCTAAAAATCGATAATCATACCCTGCTAGTCCTAAGAAATTCCTGATCTTAGTCTCTATGGCAGGATGAGGCCAACTCTAAACTGCCTCGATTTTCATATGATCCACCTTGGTACCCTCAGCTGATACAACACATCCCAAGAAAGTTACAGAATCTATCCATAACTCGCACTTGGAGAACTTTTCTTAAAGCATCTGTTCCTTCAAAGTCTGAAGCACTACTCTCAAATGCTACTCGTGCTCCTCCATGCTACGCGAGCAAATCAATAGTAATCAATGAAGATAATGACCAATGAGCCAAGATATGGAATGAACACCCGATTCATCAAATCCATAAATGTTGCCGAAGCATTAGTTAAGTCGAAGGACATCACTAGAAACTCGTAGCGTCCATATCTAGTCCGAAAAGCCATGTTCAAAACATCCAAAGCACGAATCCTCAGCTGATGATACCCAGATATCTAATTCGATCTTCGAGAATATAGCGGAATACAATAAATATAGAGGAAGGAGACTCTAGGTGCTATGAGTCAAAGAATGGAAAGAAACTGACCACTAAGTGTCCAACTGATGAGACTACATGCCTGAGTGACCATCCGATGTACCTATCTCAGTACCTGCACAATTAATGCAGAAGTGTAGTATGAGTACATAAATCAACGCGTACCTAGTAAGTATCTATTCTAACCTCGAAAAAGTAGTGGTGAGGGGTCGACATCGACACTTACTAGTGGTCCAATGAACTTTGTACATAAAAGTAGACATGCATAAAGCATAAATAGTAGCAACAAATTAGATAAATATGAATATCATGATTCTCAACGAAAGAATAATTACGAAATCACCATATAACATATATTGCCTTGATTGAAACAAAGATAATCAATATCAGGTACGATGTCTAATCTCAAGTAAAAAAAAATCATATGTGCTCTGACTCTCTATCGAATATTATGCATGATTCTGCCGAGGCGAACAAATCGATCCCATAAGAAGAGTGTTACACGATACTGCCGAGGTCGTACGGCCATATACATAGATGCATCTCATGATACCGTTGAATAGAACAAATAGAATCCAACTCCAGTTCTCGGCTCTAACATTTTACTAACACCTCAAATCGATGGCGAGCATCTTGAAACTAGCAAAAGGAACATGCATAATCACAATATACTCAAGAACTCATAATTTAGCTATTAGAATTAATTTCCAACCCCGCTAAGAAATTCAAAGAAAAGTCAACCCCGGGCCCACGCGCCCGTATCCTGAAATTATCAAAGACAAATGTTAACCATAGCATCACGAACTCAAATATATAATGTATTTCCCATTTCATGCCCAAATTGGTGGTCAAATCCATTTTTATACAAATTCTAGGTTTCCAACCAAAACCCCATAATTAAATAAATTTCTATATTAAAATCCACACATAGTCCATATATTTTGCTCACAATAAGTAGAAATCACTTAGTGAGCCTAAAATCGCCGAAGCAAAGAGAGAATGCGATAAAATGAGCCTAAGTCCCAAAATGAAATCTTATATTCTGCCGAGACCCTCTCCATCGTGAATGCGAAGGCCACAATACCCCTTGCCCGGGCCTTCTTCTTTGCGTTCACAATCTCCCAGTCGCATTCACGAAGGCCACTGCCTCCCAACCTTCTGTGTTCCTTCCTCTTCCTTCTTTTTGTTTGCATAGGCGCTTCGCATTCGCGAAGAGCAGCCATGTCCTACATCGCATTCGTGGGGCATTCTTCGCACTTGTGAAATGAAATAAATTCCCCTCCAAAAATCCTCCTTTACAATCGCGGGACCTCCTTTGCAATTGCGAAGTACACCAGCACCAACAAAAATCTACCAACTTTGAACATGCTCCAGGTGGTCCGAAACTCATCCAAGCCATCCGGGACCTCAATCAATCATTCCAAGAAGTACAAAAATCTAACTCGAACCTACTCGATGCCTCGAAACCCATAAAATAACATCACAACAAAGAATTTCAACTAACTCTAAATGCGATGAATCATACCTAGACAACTCTGAATGGAACCAAATTTCACACACAAGTTCGATATGAAAATATGAACCTACCCCAAGCTCGGAATACTAAACAGGGCCTGATATTACCAAAGTCCACTCCAAGTCGAACTTAGCAAACTATAAAACCTTCAAAATCCTGATTTCCAACAACAAGTGTTGAATCACTCTCGGATCACCCGAAACTCAATCCAAACATATGCCCAAATACAAAATTACTATACGAACCTATTGGAACTTTCAAATACCGATTCTGAGATCGTTTACTCAAAATTTTGACTTAAGTCAAACTTGGCCAACTTAGATCACTACTATGGAACTAAGTGTTCTGAATCTAGCCCGAAGCTTTCCTAAACAATATCAATCGTTCCCGTAAGTCGTAAAATTGGAAAATCACATAGGAGAAGTCTTAAATAAGGGTACGAGGTTCTAGAAAGCAAAATGACCCGGTTGGGTCGTTATAGTCTTCTTGAATAACCATAAGCATGTCTATAGTAGGATTCTGATCAAGTGAGTCTGAAGCAGTATCAACACATGTTGATGTACCTGCACCTATCTTAAAGAGCCTTCTCCTTTCTAACCCTTTTTTACCCACTAAGCTCTAGGTAGCACTTACCTCATGCTAATAAAAGAGGTCACATCATAGCTATTGATAGTCTTCGAGATAAATACATACATATTTTCCTCTTTTTTCCATTAAACATAAGTAATAAGAAATCCATATGGCAAACTAGAAGTCCCTTTGCAGTATCAATCATGAAATCAATGATGTAAGATGAACAATTCAGTTAATCCGAAATACCTTGCAATCCAAGAAAAATGTACCTCTTTTGGTTAGAGTATTATATGACCCAGATCTTGAAAATAAAATAGTTTCAATGATGTTAGCGATAACATCCAAGACTCAAAATTCAGATGAACAACACTAAAAAGGTTTTCCACAGTCAACTAAATTTTTAGTGAACTTGGAACGAGCCTCAATGTAACCAACATCAAAGAATCTTGGCCAAGTAGCTTTCATTGGAGTATAAAAACCTTGAGACTTAAAAGAGAAATGTTTTCTCAAGTCTTGCTCCAATCATTTCTTTCAATAATTATTGTCTCAATGAACGTGTTCCTTAACCCTTAAACTCACATAAAATATTCTAACCGACTCCTTAGACACTTTGTTTCTGGAAAAGATAAGAAGATTTTTAAACCCCTGAAACTCAAAAAGAGAACGCACATTACAAAAGATATTTTCTACGTAAAATCTATGATTCTACCCACATCAATAGAAGTGTCCTTGAGAGCATCACATTTAGACATATTTTCTTTATATAAGAATTATCTTGATGATCTGAAATTAACATAGGTTCCTCTACTTCAACCCTTTCGGTGGGAGTAGAGTGAAACTCCATTAGTATTTTTCCGGCTCTCTTGTATACTAGAGGCCCTTCTTCGTCAACAATGAGTTTTCCAACATTAGTGTCAAAGTCTGATTCAACATCAAGTGGTTCTTGAGAGATATATAGAAGATTCTTCATTCTTCCCGAGTCTTTGACTATGATGGGTTGGGGTTAATTTTTGTTTTACCATTGATCAAGGATTTTGTCAGTACAAACAAGAAAAAGAAATTTCTGAGTTCCAGAAGAGGGGCGACAATTTTATCAATTTATAACCAAGGATATGAGGGTTTCAAAGAGTTGTGTCTGGAATAGGAATTGATGCAACTCTTAGGATGAATTATTACCTCAACAGACATGACTAATACAATTAAATTTGGGTGAGAATCGAGAAGTTTCTAAAAAATTGATCGGCTATCCATCTTATCAACAATAATGTATTGGATAAAATTAACAGACGACAGATAGATGATCTTTGAGTTGACGCGTGGCAGTGAAGATAGGTAGGAGATAAGTGAGCAAGTAGATGACACAAGGTACAAATTTCATAGGTTCTGAAGGCATCTAGGGCAGGGAAGAGAATTCGAAAGTAAGGTACCGATTGAAGAAGGCGGCATTAAAGGAGCAGCCATTACAGAAAATCATAGCATTTATTCTCAATCATTATGCAACTATCAAGATGGGTTTTTATTCATCTTAAAGAGGATCATAATTTTGGGGAACTTGTCTACCCTAATTTAGCCATAAATAGAGAAGCTTGTACTCATTGAAGGACACAAAATACTTGTATGAACAAGGCTAACACTACTCTCTTGTTCTCCAAAACTCTATTATGCTAAAATTAAGTTTTTGGCATGGTTCTTATTTCTGGAAAAGACCAATTCAAAGCCCAGGCTTGTATTTTCTTCAATAATTCTTCTTTTACTCGCTTTTTCTCTTAATTATTTTATTTTCTCGGATCAATTCACAAGTATATAAACCACATTATAAATTCAACTGTACTTTGGCGCCCGCCGTGGAGCATAGACAATTGCGGTAATACTTTGATCTATTCTTCTTTTACTAACGTACATTAAAGTTTTTCTTGTAGTAAGCAAAAAATAGATATGGCACCCAATGATGTCTACTCGCTCAATATTGGGACAAGCAACGTCAATAAGCATGAGAACAATTTTTGTGGTAGAGATTAGCAGGTTGATTCTACCAGTGAAACCCGCAATGACGGGAATGAAGCAACTCTGATCCGAGAAGAATGAAATACTCGGCGTGCGAGCAGTCCTACCCCTGATGATATAGATGATGAACACGTTGCCGATACGGTAAAAGTTTTGAGAGCGCATCAAAAGGAATTCATGAACCATCTCTCAAGACATGACCGAATAATGACTGAGCTTCAGCAAGTGCTATCGATTGTTTCGAATCCCAATGGTGGAATTCGAGCCCCTCCTAGCGTGCCTGCAAATCAAACAGTGCCAAGAACCGGTAACATCGATTTAAGAGAGGATTTCTGATCAAATGATAATCAAGCAAGTGGTGCAGGCAGTGGAATCGAGAATGAAAACAACACAGATGATCCTTTTAAAACCGAGATCATAAGTTCATTAGAGAAACGAATGCTCGGATGGATCAAAATGATATAGAATTTTATGCTCGGATGGATTAGATCCCAGAGTTGCCTCTGTTCTTGAAAGGCCCAAACTCAAAGAAGTATATTCATTTTCCGTTCAAACTAAGTGCGGATCGAAGTTGTTCTAAAGAGATTCAAGATGACGGATATTCCAAAATACGATAGAACACCGGATCCACAGGAGCACATCACAACCTATACCACAGCTGTGCAGGGAAATGATTTGGCTCCGCATGAGATCGAATCTGTTTTGTTAACAATGGGAGCTTTAGCTTGGTATTCACTTTTACTTGAACATTTAATTGATTCTTTTTTAAATTGCTTGTAGATTGTTTCATCAATGCTCATGTTGGGGCAAGGAAAGTCTAAGCCAGGAAGACAAATAGGTTTAGAATCACTCAAGGAGATTTCGAGTTGCTGCGAGAGTTTGTGATTTGGTTTCAAAAGGAGAGAATACTATGCCTCGAGGAAGTTGAAGGAAAGTGTATTCCAATTTCAAGCAACTACATGGGCTGATATCCATAATCACTATGAGTCAAAGATTAGGATTGAAGATGATCATGTTGGTTCTTCGGTGTCTTTCTAGGGTCGAAACCGTGATCAAAATCATGAAAAATTCAAGAGTGATCTTGATACGGATCGGAGATCATCCAGGATTCATTTTCAACCTTATGTGTCAAACAAAAGGTCGGATGCTCGATCAAGTCAAGGACGTGAAGTTAGAGGTTTTTTGTCATTGAAAAGACTTGGACCGGACAGAAGTGGAGATCGTGGATGAAGTAACAGAACCTTGCAAGATAAAGAATCATCAGGGTCCCCGTAATCTGGATATCCTCGATTATCTAATTATAATTTTAATATCAGTTTGGTGGATTTGGTTTCATCTATGAGAAACATTAAGGAAACGAGGTTTCAAAAATCAATTCGATCAGACCGTAGTCAAAATGATCCTAATTTATGGTGTGAGTTCCATGATACTCATAGGCATATGATTAGGACTGCCGGCACCTTGGTGAACATGTAGCAATGTTGTTTAAAATTGGTCATCTTAGAGAATTATTAAGTGACCGGGCTAAGAGCAACTACGGTAGGAGTCGAGATGAAACGAAATGAGAAAAATCAACCATAGGGTCTCCCGCCTAATATTAAACTTGATTTTTGGTGGGGTTGAAGTAAATGGGGTGATATTTTCGGCAGCAAGAAAGTCAAATATATAAATCACTCATGGCAAGAGAATCTGGGAAGCGTCAGAAGATGATGAAATCACCTTTACTAAGGAAGATGTTGATGGCCTTATTTTATCGCACAATGATAGTCTGGTATATTTTTAAATGTTTTAGATTTTAAAATTAAGCGTATGTTGGTTGGTCCAGGTACTTCCGCCAATATTATCCAATTGAGGGTCTTGGAAGAAGAAAAGCTGAGCGAAAACATAAGTACGACGACAAAAATTTTGGCTGGGTTCTACCTAACAAGAGTAACGACTCGAGGAGAGATTGTGTTGTCTACCTTTGCCAAAGGGGTGATGAAATCCACTTTGTTCCAAGTTATGGATGGAAATAAGGGTTACAATATGATTCTTGGTAGACCGTGGATCCATAAAATGAAGGTTGTACCATCTACTTATCATTAATTGTTAAAATTCATGACACCAGATAGAATTAAGCAGATTAGAGGTAATCAACCTGATGTAAGGGAATTAAACGATGTCTGTTTGTCAAGTAGTAAGGCGGAAGGAATCAATAAATAGCAATTACATGAACCAATGTTAACTTCTATTTCAGTCTCAGCTGAAGACGATAATGAGGACGAGACATCGAATATTTACCAGGTGCCCAGATCTTTCCAAGTACCAGAAGAAACAAAAGCAACAAAATCAACCGCAAAAGATCTTGAACAAATTGCTTTGTTCACGGAATTCCCGGAAAGAAAGGTTTACTTGGGAAAGTGATTGAGCCCGAAACTCAAGCTTAAAATTGTTGAATTTCTTAAAACTAACATTGACTATTTTGTGTGATCTCATTAAGATATGAAAGGTATTCTACAAGAAGTGGCTGTCCACAAGCTAGGTTTAAACCCTAATTTTCCTCCGATAAAGCAAAAGTAGCAGCTGATAGTGGAGGTCAGAAATAGGTTTGTGAAAGAGGAGGTAACTAGGTTGCTAAATATAGGTTCAATACGTGAAGTAGATTATCCTGATTGGTTAGATAACGTGGTATTTGTACCCAAAAAAAATATTAAATTTAGATTGTGTATAGATTATAAGGATTTAAGTAAGGTTTGCCTTTAAGGATTTTTTCTCATTGCCGAACATCGACCAAATGATCGATGCCACGGCTGGGCATGAGATGATGAGTTTCCTTGATGCATACTCCAAGTATAATCAAATTAGGATGTACCCATAGGATCAAGAAAAAACTTCATTTATTACAAATTCTGGTGCATAATGTTACAATGTGATGCCTTTTGGGCTTAAAAATGCCTTCACTTATCAGAGGCTCATTAATAAGATGTTTGAATGCTAAATTGGTAAAACTGTAGAAGTTTATATTGATGACATGTTGGATAAGTCTCTTCGTGCAGTGGATCATTTGACCCATCTTCAAGAAATATTCGACATCTTAAGGAAGTACAACATGAAGCTTAAACAAGAGAAATATGCCTTTGGAGTTGGCTCCAAGATATTTCTTGGCTTTTTAATTTCCCAAAGAGAAATTGAAGTAAATCCTCACAAAATTAATGTCAGAATTCCTGACAAACTAAAAAGTGTAAAAGAGGTGCAAAGGTTGACCGCCCTTCTTATCAAGGTCATCGGAGAAATGTGATCGGTTCTTTTCACTATTAAAGAAAAAGAATGACTTCTCGTGAACACCAGAGTGTCAGCAAGCATTAGAAGACTTGAGGAAGTATTTGTCTAGTCCTTCTTTATTGCCTAAACCAAAGGATGGAAAGAAGTTGTTAATCTAGCGGTATCGAAGGTTGTAGTGAGTGTAGTTCTAGTTCAGGAGCAAGAAGGCACACAATTTCCTATATATTATGTTAGTAAAATACTGTTAGGTGCTGAAACACGATACCCACACCTGGAAAGTTTGCTCTAGCTCTTGTAGTCACATCTCAAAAGCTTAGACCATACTTTCAATGTCACCCAATAGCTGTTGTGATAACTTTTCCCTTGAGGAACCTCATTCATAAACCCGTGTTATTGGGTCTATTGGCTAAATAGACTGTTGAAATCAGTGAATTTGATATTGAGTATAAACCATGAATTGTGATTAAGTCACAAGTTTTGGCCGATTTTGTGGCTGATTTTAGTCTAGGGTTGATGCCTTTAGCTGCAAAAGAAGCAATTGAGGATTGTTTCCAGTGTGTGGACCTTATTTATTGATGGTGCATCCAATGTAAAAGGTTCCGATCTTGGGATAATATTAATCACTCTTTAGGGGGAAATTGAGACTGGCCATTCGAACTGTTCCATTGACTAATATTGAAGCCGAGTATGAGGCTATGATTGCAGAACTTGAATTAGCTCTGGGACTTGGCTTTGAGGTGACTGAAGTAAAGTGCAATTCCCAGTTGTTGGTAAATCAAATGTATGATGCCAAAGAAGTTCGCATGCAGTAGTACTTGAATAAAGTTCAAATTTTGCTTTGCCAGTTCAGGGAGTGGTCAGAGATACATATTCCAAGAGAGTAGAACGTGGACGTAGATGCGTTGGCTAATTTAGGTTTGTCTACGGAGATGAAAGGCGCAAATTACGGTGTAGTTGTTCTACTGTTGCATTCAGTCCTAGATGTGGATGGCAATTGCAAAGTTTACTCAACAAACCTAGTCTTATATTGGAGAAATGAGATTATGGATTATTTACGGCATGGTAAACTTCCTGATGACTCTAAAGGCTCTCGGGCATTACGAACAAAAGTTGCCCAATATTGTCTCATTGATGGACAATTAAACTGGAGGTCTTTTCAAGGTCCCTTGGCTTGATTCTTAGGACCAACATAAGCCGATTATGTGATTAGGGAAGTTCATGAAGGAGTTTGTAGCAATCACTCCAATGCAGACTAATTGGTGCTCAAATTAATGAGAGCCGATCATTATTGGCCCTAGATAGAGCAAGATGCAGAGGCATTTGTGCAAAAATATGATAAATTCCCACATTATGCTCAACTTGTAGATCAGCCGGCAAAACTTTTGCATTTAGTGGTGTGACCGTGGCTGTTCAATAAATAGGGGATGGATATAGTTGGTCCTTTTCCATAATGACCTGGACAGGTAAAATTTCTTTTAGTTTTGAGTGATTATTTTACTAAATGGGTTGGAGCAGGTGCTTTCAAGAAGATTGAAGAATGAGAAGTGATTGATTTCATCTAATATCACTTATTTGCTGGTTTGGAGTGTCAAAAGAAATTGCTTGTGACAATGGGTCACAATTTATGGGTACCAAGGTTACCAAATTCTTAGAGGAATTGAAGACTAAAAGGATCATGGCGTCCCCATACCACCCAAGTGCTAACAGTCAAGTAGAGTCGACTAACAAGGTGATAATTCAAAACCTCAAAATAAAATTAGAGGATGCAAAAGGCATGTGGCCTGAAGAGTTACCGGGAGTATTGTAGGCGTATCGAACAACGGTAAAGTTGAACACATGAGAAATGCCTTTTTCCCTTGTGTACGGTGCAGAAGCTTTGATTCCGGTGGAGATAGGTGAACCGATCATGAGGTATTCCCGGGAAAACGAATGGGAGAATGATGAAGCAATGTTAATTAAGTTGGATTTGCTTGAGGAGCATCAAAACTTGGCTTCTGTAAGAATGGTGGCGCAAAAGAAAATGATGGAAAGATACTACAATCATAGAGCAAATCTCCATTTTTTGAAAGTCGAAGACTTGGTCTTACGGAAGGTAACTCATAATATCTGGGAAGTCAATGCCGGGAAGTTGTTAACGACCTGGGAAGGACCTTACCAGATTTTAGCTATAAATAATGAAGATTCATATCAACTGGAAAAACCAAGATGGACTAAAATTTCCAAGCAATTGGAACATGACTCACCACAAAAGGTACTTTGAAGATCCTTGATTCTACTGAAAGTACGCTCTGCGCACTTTTTTTTTCATCCAATTTTTGTCCCAAATAGGATTTTCTGGTTAGGTATTTAATGAGGCAGCAACATAAAGCGTACTCTGAAGAAGGATTGTCGATAGCAACAAGAACTCCAGTGTTTGAATTCTCATACTTTGCATCCGAACACTGAGGGGGGAGGGAACTATGAACTACTGTGTATCAGAGCACATAAGGTATCAATGCTAGCCTCAAAAGGAAAATGGAAAAATGATACCGGGAACTGCTAAAATCGAGAACTATTTCTTGAACTTAAAACTTTAGTTGTTATGAAAGATCTCGGGTCAGGACCGGGGACTCTGTGTCCATCCCGATAGAAATAAGAAGTACAAATTAGCAGCTACATGTATTGTAGATTTATTTACTTAAGCTCATGAACAATTTTTTTGGCTTATGTAAATGTATATTTGGAAATAGAAGGAATAAATAAAAGTCCTTTTGTTTTTATATCTTGTTTATTCTCCAAATGACATGAGTTTTCTTTCATTTGAATGTTACTTAAACTTCAAATGCCAGTGACAGAATGAACGACGTCCTTTTCAAGAGTCCATAATTGATACGTGGGCAGGGGTCTTTCTCAGTTGCTCTTCTATGGAGTATTCCTTGGCCGTCATCTTTCTCCAAAACTCAGCTTCCTCTTCGTCAGTTATGTTCCTCCTCTGTTTCTATTCTCTATTTGGATTTCCAAGATTCACTTTTTCTGGGGCGTAGCTCTTTCCAGATTGAGTCATCCCATGAGCGGCCACGATTTTTGTCATCTTTCCCTGTCCTTTCGACTAATAAGTCCACAAAACTGCCTTATACTCCTAATTCCCATCCTCTCTAATGGATACGATAAGCCGTTGTTATGTCTGAACGATTACTGGTGGCTTTAGGTGTATAGTGATCAATAGGACTGCCCGAGGAGTTGTCCTTGCTGCTTCGGCATTCCCTTAGTCCCTTTTAAGTCAAAATCCTCCTCCAAGGTAATCATGTTGGCTCCTTGGTTTCTATGATTTGGTAATGGGTTATGGTTTAGTTTTAGTGGAGCTGGGGTGCATTGGATATCTCCACTTTTGATCAACATTTTGATTCCATTATTCATACCATAACAATCCTTGGTGTCATGTCCAGAAACACCTGAATGATTGGCACAACATTTGGTTACGACGAAATACTTGGTGGGTTGGGCTGGAATTCTTTCTTCAACCGGGTATATCAATCCGGCTCTTCTCAACCTCTAAAATATTTGGGCTAATGGCTCAGCAATTGGGGTGAAACTTCTGGTGTTTTGTGCTTCAAAGTTTGGACGTGGTCTGGGAGCATAAGCAGTTCTATTTTGGTGGGTGGTGGTTTGATCGGGAGCATATGGCCATGGTGGGTTTAGATGTATATTGGCTCGCGGTGGATTGTAGTGTAGTTCAGTATTGTAGTATGGCTGGGAGTTTTACACTAGGGTATAAATGGGTTGGTTTGGAGGATGAGTGTTTGTGGGGTAGGGATTGACTCGACGAGGAGGACTTAGTTGATAATAGGGGATGATTGTCGTCACCTCTTCTTTATTCTTCCTAATTCTAATGGAACAAGATTATATAGCCTTGCTAATAGCGTGTAGTGCAACCATTGATTGTATCTTCCCATACTAAATACCTTATTCCAAGAAATCTCCCATTTTGACCAACTCGGGGAACTTCTGGCCCATCATTTCTATCATCTTCTCGAAGTAGATTCCTTCTTGAGCACGAATCAAGTAATTGGTCAGCTCATTGTCGTTCAACGGGGGTTGTGCTCTAGCTGCTTCTGATGTCCAACAACGAGCATACTCTTGAAATGACTCAGAGGGCTTCTTTTGTAGCTTTACCAAAACGAACCTATCCGGCATGATCTTAGTATTGAACCTGAAGCGGCTCATAAAATCTTCAGCCATGTCTTGCTATTCTCTTCAGTTCCTGGGGTCCTATCTAGTGTACCAAGTGAGTTCTTCCGCAGTTAGACTCCTTATGAATAGTTTCATCCTTAACTTCTCATTCCTTCCCACTCCCACTTGCTTGTCACAGTATGCTCTCAACTGAGCGCGGGGATCCCCATCTGGGTGTATGCAAAGGTCCTCATAATCTAAGCTCTCGCTCCCTCTAGCAACTTGCAGGTTCTTTATTTGATTCCTTGGTACCCGTAGTTGTTCAAACAATGACTCATCTTCTTTGGACTTCGTTTCCTTCTCTAGTTTAGCATACTAGTCTATCTCATAAGGCATTCTGACTATGATAGGCATGGTAAAAGTGGGTTCTGATGCAGTATACACAGGTGGAGCATATCGCTCGTGGGTGGCGGTGTGTGCCGCAGGTATATACCGCGTATGTGTGTTCGTGAAAGTGACATTATCACAAGGAGGGGTTTGGATCAAATTGGTGGTGGTTGGTGGATTTTGTGGAGCTTGAACGTAGTTGGGAACATAAGGTGTGTGTATGGGAGGATTTGGTTGGTTTTTAGGAGTAACTGGCGGTATGACTTGGGTTATGACGGGGTTTGTGGCTGCACTAATTGGGGTATTACTAGGTTGTCGTGTTGATGAAGGAAAGTGGTTGGGGATTGAATATAGTGATGGAAAATGGGGTGGTTGTGGGAGCTTCATCGCAGCCAGATGTGCTGACTCCATGATCTGTTATACCTCTTCTCTTAATGAATCCATTTCTTATTCCGTTCGAGCAACATGTTCATCGTTCCGAGTTTCATCCATTACCCCTAAGTTATCAGCTACCACCAGAGCATTTTTTGCCAGGTTGTCTTTAGCAGTCATCTTCCGATTGGACCTTAGGTTATAGTGTGGCTCGGATAATTTAGATATCAATACAAATCAATATCTGTTTCGGGGATAAATTAATAAAGTGATAGAGCGGTAAAGCAAAGAAAAGAAGAATTTAGCTCAGGGATTGCACAAATATAATTACATAGAGCAGTTAGTTCACAAATAAGTGTTCCTAAATATTCAAGGACCTCTCTTTACCGGAAGTAGGCCTATATCGCAAGCTGTTGACAAATTTCCAAATTTTGACACATTCGGATCCGGAGCAAGTTCAATTTTTCATTGATGAAAAGTCACTGATTATATGTGGGTTACATAGGCTTCATTAACGATACAAAAGATAGGGGTAGTTTCCAATGGTTACAATTTGGTTTTCTAGGGTTTACAAAGGTTACAAGGGCTTATAGAGTTGCCCTTAGGGAATTTAAAAGTATAGAAAGGAAATCAACCAACAACTTAATATTCATCCCTGAAATCTCCTCCTAAGTTCTCTTCCTCTGGATGATCTTCAGGATCTTCCTCGAATTCTCCCTCAACATCATCAAGATTGTACTTCGGCTCCTCTTTCCGGATCCTCCTCCGATTTTTCCTCAAACTCAATCTATATGTACTCCACTATCTGATTGTCATCATCCGGTGGCGACAACTTGTGATTGACCGATCCTGGGATTACCTGTTGATGCGTGGTAAGGGTGACAAGATAATAAGGCAGGATCTCGTGGTATATCTGCCAAACTGCTCCTGAGCCTTCCATCTCACCTAACCTTTCCCCACTAGGCCTGGCCAGTTGATCTTCTCCGATAATCCATACGAAGTACTCGGGCGTGCACCATGAGTTTCTCCCAGTACCCATTGTGACCAGGTCACTCTACTCATCTTGAAGCCATCTAACTCTCAAAATTGGAACTTTCCCGTTGTAGTGGTCCTCATATAAAGCCATTCGGGACTAAAGAGGTATGTCTTGAGTCAAACCAAACTGTCTTAGGATCCTCAGTGGTGCATACGGTTGAATCCCCTCCAACCCCATCAATTCGATGAAATACTTCTCTGGACCTCTGATAACTAGGGATTTTGACGTGTTTTATGCTCCTTCTTGCTTACGCTTTGATTATAAATTACTGCAAAATAGTCCCAAAAGGCTCATAGTTTGTGCTTGATTGCAGGTTTGATCGACAAAGTGACGAAGTGTCAAAGATCGGCTCAAAAGGAGTGAAATCTGCACAAGTACCAAAAACAAGGCAAACTCAGGACAAACAAACCTAGTGCGGCCACACTACACTTTGTGCGGTCCGCACTAGGGAGATTCAGAGAGCAGCAAAACCAAGCTTCAAGCAACGCGGCCACATTACACATTGTGCGCTCCGCGATGAAGGCTCCGCGGCCGCACTGCCATTATGTGCGGTCCGCGGTAGAGAACTTCAGAGAGTTGAAATTGCCAAGGTTCAAATCCATGCGGTCCGCGGTCATGATTGTGCGGACCGCGCTAGCTGCCTCCGCGGCCGCGGTCCATTCTGCGCGGTCTGCGGAGCCCAAGTTCAGAGAGCCAGGATTTGAAGTCCAAGAGCCTAGTGCGGCCGCAGTCCATTTTATGCGACCCGCACTGACCCCGCAGGGGCATTTTTGTCCAGTTTTCCAGCTTAGTATAAATAGAACCTTTTTTCCATTTTTAGGGTATCAGTTATTTTATTTCAGCAACTGCGCTCGTGAAAACATCATCTGTAGCCATTTTTGGCAATCTTAGCTTACTTTTAACGATAGATTCTTGAATTTTACCTTAGTGCCTAATTAATATGTCTTCTTTTTCATCTATTTCTCTATTTTCTTCTTCTAGCATGAGTAGCTAAACCTATTAGCTAGGGTTGTGGCTCAACCCTAATGTGGGTAATTTATGGGTGTTGTGAATTAAGGTTAGATTGATTATGTGTGTTTGTATTTGGGTCAATTTTATGGTTTAATTTATGAATTGGTGGTTGCAAACACTGGTTTGTGCTAAGTTGACTTGGCTCTTCTTGAGAGAGAGAGCCTAAGTCTCCAAAATTGACCCAACAAGGAATTAGTATGGACTCAAGAGAATTGATAGTCCCAATTAAAGGGTTAAACCTCGAGAGAGTAATTACCCGACTTGACCAGTTGCTTGAGCTAATTTGCCTACCCATTCGGTCTCGAGAGAGTCAATTGGGCAAAATCACTCTTTCGACCGAGAGGTGTGAGAGTGGGTAAAATTGTGCAACGGTTATACATATTTCCCCAATCATGTCAATCAAGCTTTAGAAGCAATTACCCGTCAATTAGCCACCTAGGTGAAAGTCACTACCCTAGTGCCCCTTATTCCATTAGATACAACTCTTAGCAATTATCTCTTAGCGTAATCTAGTTTCAATTCTAATTAGTAGTTTTATAATAGTAGTTTATAAAAGAAAACCCAAAAATTATGAGAAGATCAATTAAGAACATACACACAATCCTAAGCTAAGTAGATACCCAACTCCAATCCTAGCTCTCTGTGGATTCGATCCCGACCCACAAATCGGGTAAAAGCTATTGCGACCCTCTCTTGCTACCTTTTATTGGTGTGGAGTTGGCTGCGATCAACTTTTTGGCGCCGTTTTCGGGGAGCTAACGATTTTGGCTATCTATTTAGTTAGTTTAGTGTGCTGTTCTTCTTTCCTTCTTTGTTACTAATTTGTATGTGTTAATACTACAGGTACTAAAATGGTTTTAAATGCAAATGACCCTCTTGGAAACGTGCTTGCGGGGGAGGAGGTTGAGGATATTGGAGATGATGAGGTGCCTCTTGTACCTCCCGGACGTGGACGAGGCCGCCAGGACAATGCTAATGACAATGTTCCAGACCCTCCTCCGCCATCTCCAAGAGCGGTTCCTCGGGTGCTACCGAACCAAGGATATGCGAGTGCTATTGTCCCTCCCAGAATCCGAGCGGGCAATTTTCAGATAACTAATGTGATGTTGACCTTACTTGAGCAGCGTGGGTATTTCACGAGCGCTGCGGATCAAAATGCCTACAAACATCTAAAAGGGTTCGTGGATACATGTTAGGGTAGCAAGCAGACGAATGTATCCGAATATGCTCTTAGGTTGAGACTTTTCCCATTCTTATTTCGGGGAAAGGCATTGGATTGGCTAGTGAGACTCCCCAACCATTCCATCACAACTTGGGATGAGTTGGCGGATAAGTTTATTGCTAAATTTTTCTCACCCGGGCACATGGCGGCACTTCGAGATGAGATATTGGCTTTCAAGAAAGAACCCACGGAACCTTTGCATGAGATTTGGGAGCGGTTTAGAACAATAGTGAAAGAATGCCCAAACAACGATATGGCCGAGGCGATGATTCAACAAACCTTCTATCGGGACATCAATACAACAAATCAATGCATAGTCAATCAATTGGCCGGGGGTAATTTCATGAAGTTGACTTATGACCAAGCTTGTGAGATTCTTGATGAGATGGCGGATACATCTTCCGCATGGCAAAGTAGGGCCAATGTTCCTCAAGGCGACCCTACAGTTATTCATTTGCATAAGGAGCTACATGACCATGGACTGCCTATAGCGATGTTGACAACTACTATGAACCAATTGGCTAAGGCACAATTGCAACAAGTCCAAAAGCCTCGCCAAGTGAATGCTATGGAAGGTGTTAATTTGCTTACCAACAAGAGAAGGCAAAGAAGGCAACAAAGCCAAGGGAATTCTGAACAATTTGATGATGATTGTGATGGGTTTCAACATGAGTGCTTTGATGAGCAAAATAAAGAGGTACAATATGTTAACAACTATCAAGGCAATAGAGGCAACTCTTCAAACCAACAATGGCGACCCCAAGGTAATTGGGGCAATCAACAACAAGGTGGTGGTAACTGGAACAACAACAACCAAGGAGGTAATTGGGGGAACAACAATCAAGGCAACCAAGGGCATTGGAATGGAAATAACAACAATTGAACAACAATGGTCAAGGCAATTGGAACAACAATGGAAACCAAGGCAATCGGGGGAAAGGCTTTCAAAGGCCCCCAATGTACCAACAACCGAACAATCCACCCCCGTTCCTTTCTCAAGGATCTAGTTCTTCGGGTAATGATATGGGAAGAATAGAAATGATGTTCGAACAAATGATGAAGAAGAACCAAGATTCTGATGCTCAATTGGCTTCCCACAATACCTCCATTCGGAATTTGGAGGTGCAAATAGGCCAAATCTCTCAATCGTTGAATACTCGCCCAAAGGGTGCTCTACCAAGTGATACGGTAGTGAACCCTAAGGGTGGGAACAATCATATGATGGCAGTTACAACACGAAGTGGGAGAGGCGGTGATGTGCATACCTAGAAAGATAAGCAAGTTGTGGATGATGAGGTTGAGTTGCGAGAAAATGATGTTCCTTTGGTAGTTGAAGATGTGGTTGAGAATGAGGTGAACAATGATGTGAGGATTGACACTGATGAGGCCGAGGTGGAAACTCAAGAGGCCGTGAACCCGTCTAGGGAGCACATAATTGACATGCCGGAACCAGTGGTGCCAAAAGCCAAGGCACCTTTGCCTAGACAACCTCCGCCTTATCCTCAAAGGCTAGCCAAGCAGAAAAGTGTCAACTAATTCAAAAAGTTCATTGACATGATGAAGAGCTTATCCATCAACGTGCCTTTGGTGGAGGCTCTGGAGCAAATGCCTGGGTATGCGAAATTAATGAAAGATTTGGTTACAAAGAAAAGATCAATGGACTGCGAAACTATCAATATGACCCACCAAGTTAGTGCCATAGTACATTCAATGGCCCCAAAATTAGAGGATCCCGGTGCTTTCACTATCCCTTGCACTATTGGTAGTGCAGACTTTGCCAAAGCTTTATGTGATCTTGGGGCAAGCATCAATTTAATGCCCTTCTCAGTTTTCAAGAGTCTAGGTATTGGGCCACCAAGGCCAACTTCCATGAGATTACAGATGGCAGATAGATCAATGAAGCGTCCTTTGGGTATAGCTGATGATGTGCTTGTCCGGGTGGACAAATTTATCTTGCCGGCGGACTTTGTGATTTTGGATTGTGAGGTGGACTATAAGGTCCCAATTATTCTAGGGAGACCTTTCCTAGAAACGGGGAAGGCATTGGTTGATGTTGAAGCGGGTGAACTAACTTTCAGGGTAGGTGATGAGAAGGCCGTCTTCCATGTTTGCAAATCCATGAAGCAGCCCAATAGCACCGAGGTGTGCTCATTTGTGGACATTATCACAACTGTGATAGTGGATGACACAAGTTTTATGATTAACGTGGAGGATCCCCTTGAGGCCGTGCTATTAAATCTTGATGTCAATGATGATGCAAGCAGAGTGGAGTGTGTAAATGCTCTACATGGGATGGGCTCTTATTCCTATGAGCCAAGAAAATTGTCTTAGGATCTTGAAAATCGGAAAACCCCACCAACCAAACCATCAATTGAGGAGCCACCGGTGTTGGAGTTGAAGCCACTTCCTCCACACCTCAGGTATGAATTTTTGGGCTCTAATTCAACTTTACCAGTTATTCTTTCTTCTTACCTTACTAACATGCAGGTTGAGGCCACTTTGGCGGTGTTTCAAAGGCGAAAAAGGGAAATTGGATGGACTCTGGTGGATATTCGGGGAATAAGCCCCGCATTTTGCATGCACAAAATTATTTTGGAGGACGATGCAAGGCCTTCCTTAGAACATGAAAGGAGGCTCAATGAGGCAATGCGAGAAGTGGTGAAAAAAGAGGTGATCAAGTGGCTAGATGCAGGTGTGGTGTTATCCAATCTCCGATAGCTCATGGACTTCTCCGGTGCAATGTGTGCCGAAGAAAGGTGGGATGACTGTGGTGACTAATGACAACAATGAACTTATTCCCACTCGGACGGTTACCGGATGGCGGGTATGCATGGACTATCGGAAGCTAAACAAGGTGACCCGCAAGGATCATTTCCCTTTGCCATTCCTTGACCAAATGCTTGACCGCCTTGCGGGGCGAGCCTTTTATTGATTTTTGGATGGATATTCGGGTTAAAATCAAATCTTGATTGCTCCGGAGGACCAAGAGAAGACCACATTTACCTGCCTATATGGTACATTTGCTTTTTCTCGGATGCCGTTCGGGTTGTGCAATGCTCCGGCGACCTTCCAACGATGCATGATGGCTATTTTCACCGATATGGTGGAAGACATTTTGGAGGTCTTTATGGATGATTTCAGTGTGGTTGGTGATTCATTTGAAGAGTGTTTGGGAAATTTGGATAGAGTCCTAGCCCGATGTGAAGAAACGAATCTTGTTCTTAATTGGGAAAAATGCCACTTCATGGTTGAAGAGGGCATAGTGTTGGGTCACAGAATTTCTAAGCATGGGATTGAAGTAGACAAAGCCAAGATTGAGGTGATTTCAAGGCTTCTTCCCCCTACTTCTGTCAAAGGGGTGAGAAGTTTCCTTGGGCATGCGGGGTTCTACCGGCGGTTTATCAAGGATTTTTCAAAGGTTGTGAATCCCCTTTGCAAGTTGCTAGAGAAAGAGTCTAAGTTTGTGTTTGATGAGAAATGCATGGAGGCTTTTGAACTTCTTAAGCACAAGTTGACCACTACCCCAATCATTACCGCACCCAATTGGAGTTGGCCTTTCGAGCTCATGTGCGACACGAGTGATGCTGCGGTTGGGGCAGTTTCGGGTCAAAGAGTGAACAAAATATTTCATCCCGTGTACTATGCAAGCAAGACTATGAATGAGGCTCAACGGAACTGCACGGTGACGGAGAAGGAATTGTTGGCTATTGTGTTCGCCATGGAAAAATTTCGGCCATATCTTATGGGGGTCAAAGTCATAGTGCACACCGACCATGCCGCCCTTAGGTATTTGATGACCAAGAAAGATTCCAAGGCAAGGTTGATGCGATGGGTGTTGTGAGCACGTGATTTTTGCCCTAAGCAAATTATTCCAAAAGTTTCAAATAATTGATTTCTTAATTATTTTACAATTGTTCTAAATTTTTGTTAAATCTTTGTGTTAATTGGTTGCATTTTTATTCATATGAAAATACAAAAATATGCATTGGCATTTAGGGATTTAATTTCACAATTTTAGTATTAATTAGGTATTATTTAGTTCTAGAACAAAATTAAAGAAAATTGCAAAAAATAGTTTCTTTGCACTTTTAATTGTTAATTGTTGCATTTATCTTAAATAGAGTTTTAATAATTCTAGGAGTTAAATAGTTTAATCAGGTCTTTGTTTTGTTTTAGCATTTTATAAAATAGATAAATAAATATAAAAATACAAAAATAAAATACAAAAGCAAAATAAAGAAAATACAAAGAAAACAAATTGGTCTCAATAAAATGCCCAAATTGGGCCAAAAAATGGTTCAGCGCACCCCAAAAACCCCTCAAGACCGGACCAAACCACTGGCCCAAACGCCCTGCCCGGTCCAATTGCCCCATACTCAAAACGACGTCGTTTTGACGTCGTTTAATCATGACCGTCCATTCCCCCAAATCCAATGGCCACGATTGATTCTCGAATTTAAATAAAACTGTCCGAAAATCATACAAAAAACACAAAACATAACCCATCTTCCTCGTACTCCCTGTAACGCCGGCGTTGCCCCGCCGTCCTCCTCCCATCTCCGCCGTCCTCCGCCCTAGCGCCGCTGGCCGAAAATCGCCGCCGGCGGCGGCGATGCTCCTATGGCCACCAAAATTACACCCTAGAACCACCGTTCTCTCCTCTTTCCAACCCCCATCTTAGTTTGTCTCGAATCCCGTCCAATCGCCTCGAATATCAGATCTAAACTCTTCCGGCCAAGTCACAAACTTACCCAAATCCGACCACACGAACACCCTAGTGGCTCCTCACTCTCCACACCCTTAATCCACAGTCAAAATCCTTCGAACATGCCTTGAATTCGTCAAATTTGAGTTTGAAGCCAAGAACCCTAGCCGCCGCCTTAGGTATCTGGTGGCGGCGCCACCATAAATCATCCCCAAAATCGCACCCTATAGCCTCCATGACCCCCTCATCCTGAATCCCAAGCCAAAACCCCTCAAATCTAAGAAGAGCCTCATAAATTGCAGATCTAGGGTTTCTGTCCATATCGCCAGATTTTCTCAGGTTAGTCAAGGGCTTGTTTGGTTTCGTAATTATATTATGTGGTTGTTCTTTAGAGTAGAACAAACACATAATATTGTTTGAGTACCAAGTGGAAGTCAGTCAGTT